>NW_006159862.1:418424-441813 GCF_000334495.1 Tupaia belangeri chinensis | reverse complement strand
AAGTAAGTAAGTAAGTAAGTAAGTAAGTAAGTAAAATAATGGGCCAGCGGGTGGTATGGTGTTTAAGGGCACTGGACTCCCACATGGGCAACTGCGGTTCAAGTTCCAGACCTGGTGGCTTGCTTTCTTACTTTTTTCTTGCTTTCTCCATTTGTCCCTCTCTGGTCA
Organism: Tupaia belangeri chinensis; assembly: GCF_000334495.1. NCBI lineage: Eukaryota > Metazoa > Chordata > Mammalia > Scandentia > Tupaiidae > Tupaia > Tupaia belangeri. The sequence continues at coordinate 441,645 of NW_006159862.1, read as the reverse complement.
AATTAAAAAATAATAAGTAAAGTTGGGGCCGGCCGGCGGCGGTGGTTAAGGGCACTGAACTCCCACATGGCTGACCAAGGTTCAAGTCCTGAACCTGTCAGCCTGCTTTCTCACTTTCCCTCTCTCTCATTCTGTCCCTCTCTGGTCAAGTTAAAATATATAAATAAATAAAGTTAAATAAAACATTTAACAAAATAATAATAAGTAAAATTAAATAAAATAATTCTTTAGAAAAAGGAAAAAAAAGCATTCTTTTTTAAAAGAATTGTTTAATTTTATTTATTCATTCACTTATTTTAATTTGACCAGAGAGAGAGAGAGAGAGAGAGAGAGAGAGAGAGAGAGAAAAGTGAGAAAGCAAACTACTAGGCCCAGGACTTGAACCATGGTCGACCATGTGTCCAGCTCCTTAACCACTATGCCACCGGCTGGTCCCCAAAACATTCTTACTATAGGCATATGCGTGTAATTGCCCCTCAGAAACTTTTTGTAGTGTCAGTAGTTCTTATCATAGGCATATGCATATGTGTGTTCTCCTTTTCCAGCCTCCCTCCCTTTTTTTATATTAAAGGTTTTTTGTTGTTGTTGTTGTTGTTAAGAGATTTTTGTCATAGAGTGTGTGTACTTGCTGGAGAAACAGAGACAGAGAGACAGAAAGCGAGAAATCACCCCCTGGGGGATGGCCACGCCGCAATCCCTTCTTCTCAGTTCTCCTCTCAGAATCTTGGGCACATTCACACACACACCCAGTGTGAGTTTTAAGTCACTAGGTCCAGGACTCAAATCTTTGACTACGTGGGAGTCCAGCAATATAACCATTATGCCATCTACTGGCCCCTTATATTAAGGTTTGACACAGATATCTCCATTTTGATTCTGATAACATTTTTTTTGAGAGATTTTTGCTATAGGCCACATGTGCTCCCTGGAGAAAGAAAGGTAAAGTGAGAAATCACTTCCCCATGGTGGTGGCGGGTGGGAGTGGCTTCACCACAGTCCTGTTTCCTCCATTTTCATCTTGGGATTTTGGGCACACACACATACATGCCGAGAATGAGTTTCAAGCCACTGGGTCCAGGACTTGAACCATGGTCGGCCATGTGGCAATCTGGCACCTTAACCACTATGCCTCCTGCTGGCCCCAGTTCTGATAACTACTGTATACCTGTTATCTAGTTTTAGCAATTTTCATACCAAGGCCAGTATTTGATTTATTCCCCCTCCCTTTTTATGTGCCAGAGTGTTTCTGGGGAGACTCAACTTGGGAGGATTCCACCTGTGTGTGAGGATCCTTGGCTTTACTCAAAGAATTCAAAAGGAAGCCATTGAGGGAGAGTGAAAGCAAGTTTATTAAGGAAAGTGTACAGAGCAGACTATGCCATAGGTGGAACAGTCCCATAGAGGAGATAGATGAAGTTTCATTCCTTCCTCTGCCTCTGAGAGGAAGGAGAGAACCATTACCCAGGAGGAAAGATAGAAGGGCTACCCTATAGGTAGGGCCGCCTTGAATTTTGGTGAGTGTCTGGCTCATGTGGCTGGCTTAATGCTGGACTAATTAAGGAATGGTTTCTTCATGACTTCCAGGAAAGGGGCAGTGGTTTTTCTAGAACCACTGTCCCTCCTACTTTCTTACCTTAATAGGGTAGTTCTAGTTGTTGCCATGGTTTTTCCAAACTGTCATGGTACAGATGAGAGTGTCATTTAGGCAGCGATCATTCTAGGGGCCATTTTGGTTCCAACTGCTTCAGACCCAGTTTCTTCTTGTCTGTTAGATTTTAGGTGTTCAGAATGTTCTGGCCTCAGTTCCCTCCTATTTCAGTCAAGCTCTACAGAGATGCCAGGCTGGACTCATTCTTGCCCGTGGAGAAGGTGAACTACCCCCTTTTACAGGATTTGAGATGTGCCTAGCCTGTTGTATAGACACGTCCACTACGGATCTGGGCTTGATCTCAGTTCTGGGCTCATGTGGTGGACATTTACATTTTCTGAGGGAGGTTAGAAGTCGTTGGTTTTCGTTGTATTAGAACACTGGTGAGCCTCATTTGTAAATTTTGGAGCCCCAAGTCAGGACATGGCTCAGGAACCATTCATGCTTTTACTGTATTGTTACTTAATGTTCACGTGTTTCCAGAGAACAGTGTAGTTTTAATACTTGAGCTTTCCTCTTCTGCTGCCTAGGTCTGAGCTCAAGGTGGGTTGGAACTCCTTGTTTTTCTTGGAAGCCCCAGGGAGTCCCACCCGCAGGGTCATGAATGCTAGGCCAGGCAGAACAAGGCCTAGGACCCCAGGCACGGAGTGGCACCTGGAATTCTCCACCGTCCTGACGAAGGCTACCTCATGGTGAGCCCACTGGGTTTGTGTTACAGGCCGTCATGGCATTTGGGGATGTGACTGTGGATTTCACCCAGGAGGAGTGGAGGCTTCTGAGCCCTGTGCAGAGGACCCTGTACAGGGAGGTGATGCTGGCGAACTACAGCCTCCTGGTCTCCCTAGGTAAGCCTGGCTTCTCCCTGGCATTTTGCCTGCCTTATGGTGAGGCTCAGGGAAAGCACACTGTTCCCCCAGGGGAGGTCCTGCTGGGGCAGGTTTCTCCCAGCAGTACTGATACTGTGCATGTGCAGGTCCCTTACCCAGAGCTGGGTTCCCTGAGGGTGAGTCCTCTGAGCACCTAGGGTGGAGTCATTGTGCTGTCTTTCTGATCCCAGAAAGGCCCTAGAGCTACAACCAAGAGTCATTCCTTTTTCCCTGTAAGCAGGAATCCTCCATTCTAAACCAGAACTCATCACTCGGCTAGAGCAAGGGGAAGAGCCCTGGGGAGGAGAGAGAAGACGACCTCCTGGCACCTGTCCAGGTGAGGGGTGGGGGATGGGTAGATAGACCCCAGGCCACTGGGAAGCCCAAGAGAACTCAGCAGGGAGGAGTCTCCTCAGGCCTGGGAGGAACCTGCTTCCTGGCCTCCTTAGCTGCTCTTCAGATGGCCTAGGTTTTCCTGTAGGCCTGTCCTCTGCCTAGGGACCTCTGATACTTTCTCCTCCTAAAAAGCCTCCTTTCTTCTAGTTCAGTTCTCTCTCTGTCACTCAGTCTGTGGCCTTCTAGATGACTGCCCAGTGCTACCAGTCTAAGTCCCCCACCCCTTCATCTTTTTATTTTTTAAGAATGATTTAATTTTATTTATTACTATTTTTAAATTTGACCAGAGAGAGAGGTAGGGGGTGGGTGGAATGAGAAAGCAAGCCATTAGGTTTGGGACTTGAGCCACAGTCGACCATGTAGGAGTTCAGCACTTTAACCACCACACCACCTGTTGGCCCCCCTCCAACCCTTCTAGATGCTCTCCAGTTTTCCTTATTTATTTATTCAGGTCGAGGGCAAGTATGCTTATTAGAGAGAGAGGGAGAATGGTCATGCTGCAGTTACTTCTCCATTTCTCCCCCTTTTTGGGATTTTGGGCATGTATTTATGCATGGTGTGTGCGTGTGTGTTTTTCTTTTGGAGAGATTTTTGCTATGAGGCACATGTGTTTGTCAGAGAGACAGACAGAGAAAGTGAGAAATCACCACCCACGGCAGATAGCCATGCTTCAATCCTCTCTTAGGATTTTGTGCATACACGAACACATGCCTGGCATGACTTTAAGCTGCCAGGTCCAGTCCTCAAAGTGGTCAGCCATGTGGGGGTTCAGCACCTTAACCACTGTGCCACTTGCTACCCCACCCCCCACCCCCCAGTGTGTTTTTCTTTTTCGTTTTGGAGAGGTTTTTGCTGTAGGGCATGTGTGCTCAACAGAAAGACAGAGACAGAGAGACAGAAAGTGAGAAATCAACCCCCCCAGTGAGGATGACCACACTGTAATCCCTTCTCCTCCATCTTCCTCTCAGGATCTTGGGCATGTATGCATATGTGTCCAGCATGAGTTTAAGCCACCAGATCCAGAACTTGAACCACGTTCGACTACATGGGAGTCCAGCAACATAGCCATTACACCATCTGCTGGTTCTGGCCCCAGTGTGTTTTTCAAGCCGCTAGGTATAAGACTAGAACTGCAAGATCAGCCATTTGGAATCCGGCTTCCTTAACTACTAAGCCATGGAGCTGGCTTATGTCATTTGTTTATCTCTCCTTTTCCTTTGTTACAGTGTTTTGTTTTCTCATTTGATGTACTGTAGTACTTAAGAAATGCCACACAGTATGGATGACAAAAATTAGCACAGGTTTGTCCAGTCCTCATCCTAAAACATAAAACATTCACAAAACATTCATGAAGCATTCTACTTCCCCTTCCTAGATGATACCCCCTCTGAGTTTCTCTCAGAGAACTATTCTTTTTAATGCATGTATTTAAATCTTTATCAGAGGACATGTGTGCTCACTAGAGAAAGCACCCTCCCATGAGGAATAGTCACTCTGCAATTTCCTTTCTCCTTGTGGGATTTTGGGCATGCACACACATGCACCTGGTGGGTTTCTCAAGTTGCCAGGTCTGGGACTTGAACTCAACATTGGCCATGTGGGATCAAGCTGCCTTAACTACCATGCCATGGACTGACCTGAGAGAACCATTATTTTTAAGTAGATGTTCTTACCAGGTGTGGATTTATTTAGCCTTTCTTTTTTTTGTATCTAAACTATATACAATGCTGATGTTCATATTTCTGCACTTGGTGAAAATGGATTTGTATTGTAATTCCTTCTGCTGTTTTTTTCTTTTTTTCAGAGAGATTTTTGCTATAGGGCACATGCACTTGCCAGAGAGACAGAGACAGAGAGATAAAAAGTGAGAAATCACCCCCAGGGGTTATGGCTACATTACAGTCCCTTCTCTTCCATTCTCTTCTTGGAATTTTGGGCATGCACGCACACATGCCTGGTGTGAGTTTCAAGCATCTGGGTCTGGATCTCAAACTGTGGTTGACCTTCTGAGTCCATCAATGCTGTTACGCCATCTACTGGTTCCTCCTGCTGTTTTTTTCCCCATTGATGTTTGTTGGTTGTTGATATATGTTACTTTTTAAAAATGATTTTATTTATCATTATGATTATTTTAATTTGACCTGAAAGAGAGAGAGGGAAAGTGAGAAAGCAAGCTACCAGGTCTGATATGGGAATCCAGTGCCTTAACTACCATGCTGCCACCTGCTGGCCTGATATATGTTACTTTAACATATTCATTTTTTTTTTTAAGAGGTTTTGTTTTTTGTTTTGCTGTAGGGCGCTTGCACTCACCAGATAGATAGAGACAGAGAGACAGAAAGCAAGAAATCATCCCTTAGGGGATGGCCACACTGCAATCCCATCTCCATTCTCTCAGGATCTTGCGCATGCATGCATATGCACTCAGTGTGAGTTTAAACCACTGGGTCTGGGACTTGAATCACAGTTGACTATGTGGGAGTCCAGCAAAATAGCCATTATGCCAACTATTGGCCCCACTTTAATATATTCATTCTTGGTTATATTTCATTGTCTGACTAGAACACAGAGTATTTGCTGCCTTGTAGCACTTCAGTAGTTCTTATTTGGACTATTTACCAAAGCTGCCTTAGTCCCTGAAGTACATGTCCCTGTGGATTTCTGTGTACATATTCTCTGAGATACACATCTGGGAGAGGAGCAGCTGTACACAGAGAGCAGTAGCTTCTCTGAGCAATGCCAGATGGTTCTCCAGTGATGTTGTGTTCATTTATACTCATCCATATCCTTGCCACCATTTAGAAATATCTGACTTTGGGGCCTAGCAGGTGGCATGGTGGTTGGGGGTGCTGTACTCCCATATGGCCGACTGTGATTTGAGACCCTGACCTGGCAACTTGCTTTCTCACTTTCCTTCTTTCTCTCCTTCTCACTCTGTCCCTCTCTGGTCAAAATTTAAATAAATAAAGTTAAATAAAATAATTATTTAAAAAAATCAGACTTTGATTTTTTGACTATGTGATGAGTATAAAGTTACTTCTGGAAGAGTTCTCAGTTTAGTGACCAGTGAAGTTAAACATACTTAGTATATATCTCTTGGTTGCTGTCATATTTTCTACTATAAAGTACTTGTTTGTATCTTAGTTCTGGTTTTCTCTTAGAAAAGTGTATTGACATATATAGTCTTTTTAAATCCTGGAAATCAATTCTTCATCAAATGTGTTATATAGAAGTTCTTCCTGTTGATGGGCCATCAGGTGGAGGTTAAAGCTGCTGGATCTCACATGGCTAGCAGTGCAGTTTGACTCTCTGACATAGTGATTTGAAAACACTATAGGTGCACGTGTGTGTGCACACGCATATGCGTGCATTTTTGTGTGTGTGTGTGTGTGTGTGTGTGTGTGTGTGTGTGTATGCCCAAAATCCTGAGAGGAGAATGCAGGAGAAGGGATTGCAGTGTGGTCATCTGGGGGGGAGGGAGCTGATTTCTCACTTTCTCCCTGGCCCTATCCCACCCCTTTTCCCCAGGGAAAGCACATGCCCTATAGGAACTTCAAAAATAAAAGTTCTCCCTGTTGATAACCTGGTTACTTTTTGTGGCTTTTATAAATTTGTAAAGATTTTGAGTTTAGGTGAATTCAGTGATCTCTTTTTGTACAGCTGTGGTTTGTATCTTTTTGTGCATGTCTCTTCACAGTTTTTCTATTTCTAAGTGTTTTTTCCTATTGCCAAATGTTTAAGGATGATTTGTTGCTGGACAAGGGGTCCTATGTCCTAGTCCAGAGACCCAAAGCAGGTCTGACCCTTTGCTGCTTAGTATGACTCAGAAAGGCAAGAGTTGTTGGTGGGAGAGGAAAGGAGAATTAGAGTGTGGCTACACTGGAAATACATGTAAAAGTATCTTTTACTGGTTAGGGAACATATAGAAGCTTTTACAGAGGAAGGCATAATCTGTAGGGCTACCAACTATATATATAGGAGAGCATAGATGGGGTTATTTTCTAGCTAGGGGGTACAATCAAACAATTTGGTCTTCAAGACCAGAGTCTCTGTCCCCTGGGGCAGAATGTCCCTCATTGTTTTAAGATTTAGGTTGGCCATTTGTTTCTTTAGAGTTCCTAAAAGAGATCTCAAACAGAGAGTATCAAACTGAAAGAAAAACAATTTAAATTTACAAGATGGAATGTCTGACTAAATCAGGCCCCCATTATAGGTTCGGTTTGTTCAGACTGATGTGTTATAGTTGAGTTTGTATTTTTTTGGAGAGATTTTCACTGTAGGGTGCGTGCGCTCGCCAGACAGACAGAGACATAGAGACAGAAAGCGAGAAATCACCCCCCAGGGGGGATGGTCACGCCGCAATCCCTTCTCCTCCATTCTCCTCTCGGGATCTTGGGCACGCACGCACACGCGCCCGGCATGAGTTTTAAGCCACCGGGTCCGGGACACGAACTGCGGTCAACTACGTGGGAGTCCAGCGACATAGCCATTACGCTAACTGCTGGTTCCCTTGAGTTTGTATTTTATGGTTGGTATCTAGTGTCAGAAATATTTTGATTTTTTTGCTTTCCTTTTTTTTTTTTTTTCCTTTTAATAGATTTATGTTGTTTTCAACTATTTTTCTCCTTCCAGGAATGGCAGTTTGTGGTGTTTGACAGGATTCCCAGCTCAGGGGCACCCTCTCCTGTCAGCAGAGGGAAGACCAGTTTAATTTCTTGACTTTATTTAGATAATAAATTTATTGATTATAGGTTTATAGTGTTCTCCCTCTTTGTGTGCTTAAGGTATGGGTTTTAGGTACTCATTATTATTGAGCTTTATTTTCTTTTTGGAGCTTGCGTGGATCAATTTAAAAAGGAAAGAAAAAAAAAGGAAAGAAAAATCCAAACTACATAAGCTCCAAAAAGAAAATAAAGTTGTGATCAATTGCCATTATCTAGGCTGCTTGAAAGTCTCTTTTGTGTCTTGTTTTAAAAATCCTTGCTCTGCCAAGGTAATGAAGATACTTTTTGTTTGTTTTGTTTTTAGAAGTTTCTGCCTAAGGGCATATGTACTGTAGGGAGAGACAGACAGTGAGAGGGAAAGTGAGAAATCACCCCCTAGGAGGGATGGCCATGCCACAGTCCCTTCTCTGATTTCCTCCTGGGATCTTTGGCACACTTGCACATGCACCTATTGTGTTTCAAGCCACCAGTTCTAGGCCTTGAACCGTGGTTGGCCATGTGGGCGTCTAGCAATGTAATCTCTTTGCCATCTGCTGGCCCTGAAGATATTCTTTAGAGTTATATCATTGTTGTTCAACTCTTAGATGTCTATCCTGATTTCTGTTTTAATTTGTATCCATTTTAGGGTGGGTGTTCTCACTGGCAGGGGGGATGTGTGTTGAAATTCCCCCAGGGTGGATGTCCATGCTGCAATTCTTTCTACTACACCTTTTCCTTGGTATTTTGGGCACACATACAAATGGATCTAGTGTGCTTTTCAAGCCATGGGGTCTGGGACTCGAACTACACAGTTGGCCCTGTTGGGATCCAGTTGCCTTAACCACCATACTGCCTGCTGGTCCTTCACTGATTTCTCTAGGGGAGCAGTCTGCACTGTCAGTCCACTCTCAAAAGATTATTTTATTTATTTATTTATTTAATTATTTTAATTTTAGAAATTACTCTAGCAGTGGGTTAGCAAATAGACTGTGGAAAAAATGCTTTGATAGTATATGTTTTGTTTTCCAAGAGCAGATGTGATCTATAAAAATGGAACAGAAAAGTTGGTCTTGTAGAGGCAGTCTCATGGGAGATGGAGTTCATGTTGTATTGTGGAGCTGGTCTTGTTACAAAACAAGGCTGAAGGGCCTAAGCTGCCCCAACTCTGACTCTTATGACTGAAAACTTCTTCTCTTTGGCAGGCTCAAAGCCAGAAATCTATCTCTGTCCTTGCTGCCCGCTGTCCTTCTCCAGTCAGCACTACCTCAGTAAACACCTGCTACACAGACATCCTGCCTACAGGTCCCCAGGCTCATATACAGAGAATGACATGCAGCCTAGAGACCCTGACTTGGCAGATCAGAAACAACAGCAGCAACCGTCTTTGGATCAGAGGGGCCAGAGAGATGCAGCAGAAGGTCAAGGGAAAGACAAAAGCTCTAACCCCTTGTTTAGGATGGAGAGGCAGATTCCAAGGACATTTTCAAGCCCAGCCCGAAGACAACCAGAAAGCCCAAGGGAAAAGAACAGAGTGGTGGAAATAGAACCCAGGCAGTCTGAGAGGGGAAATCCTAAGAACACAGATGACATATTAAAAGGAATGGGAGATTCAAGATGGGGAACACTCAGGTGGGCGGAGTGTGGACCAGACTTTGGCCAGAAGGCAGAGCTACTTACACAGCAAAAAGTACATTCTAGGCAAAAGCTGTTGATATGCAGGGAGTGTGGACAGAGCTTTAGTGATGAGTCAGCATTACTCTCACACCAGAAGACACATGGAAGAGACAAGCCCTATGTGTGCAGTGAGTGTGGGCGACACTTCAGCTTGAAGAGATACCTCCTCAGTCACCAGAGAGTACACTCAGGGGAGAAGCTCTATGTGTGCACTGAGTGTGGGCAAGGCTTCCACTGGAAAGCACATCTCCTTAAACACCAGAAGATACACTCAGGGAAGACTTATATGTGCCCTGAGTGTGGGCGAAGCTTTCACAAAAAGTCAAGCCTCTTTACACACCAGAGGATGCACTCAAGGGAGAAGCCCCATGTGTGCTGTGAATGTGGGCGAGGGTTCAACTGGAAGCCACATCTCCTTAGGCACCAGAAAACACATTCAGCAGAGAAGCCCTATGTGTGCAGTGAATGTGGGCAAGACTTTCACAGAAAGTCAAATTTCATTACACACCAGAGGATGCACTCAGGGGAGAAGCCTTTTGTGTGCAAGGAGTGTGGGGATGCCTTTGCCTGTAAATCACACCTCACCATGCATGAGAGAACACACACAGGAAAGAAACCTTATAGATGCCAGGAGTGTAGACGAAGGTTTTGGAATATATCATCCTACAACAATCACAAAAAGGCACATTCAGGGGAGAAGGCTTTTCTCTGTATTGAATGTGGGAAAAAATTTACCTGGAAATCAAGCCTTGTAAATCACAAGAGGACACACTCAGGAGAAGATCCTTTTGTGTGTAGAGAATGTGGGCGAGGCTTTACCAGTCAGTCATACCTCACCACGCATGAGAGAACACACTCAGGTGAGTTGCCTGTAGATGCATGCAGTGTGGACCGAGGTCTAGAGACAAGTCATCCTATGACAGGCATTTGAAGGTACTCAGAGGTGAGAAGCATTTTTTTCTGTAGGGTTTGGAGTCATGTTGCACCAAAGGCCAATTCCCAGCAGCAGAGAAATTCCTAAGCAGTCATAGCTCGTGAGAAAAATGAGGAAATGGGCCTGTGGGGAAAGACCTTTTACAAAGTCCATGCAGAGTATAGCTAGGAAGGGTGACAGCAAGAAAGTTGGTATTGGTTCTTTTCTGCAGGCCATGATGATGACATGAGGGGGGTAGTCACAGAGACAGGCTCATTACTCATAAAGATGATGGATCAAGGAAGAAATGGGTCACTTTGTAGCACTACACAACCAGTGTCACATCACAATTCTTGTAATGATCAACAAGATTGGAGAAGAGCAGAAAACATTTCTCAGCAGTCAGAGAACCAGTGAGATGGCAGAAAGATTCAGCCCACCATTGCTACCTTTGAAGATGGAGGAAGGGGATCATGACCTGGGGAAAAAAAAGGAAGCCTTTAGACTCCTGAAAAAGCAATGAAATGGATTCTCACCTAGTGCCTCCAAAAACCAAAAGGAGTGTAGCCCTGTCAACACCTACATCTTAGTCTGGTGAGCCCCTTATCGGACATCTTACCTACAAAACTAATAAGTTTGTGTTTAAGCCACTTTGTTATAGCAGCAGTATAAACTAATAGAAATGCTATAGAATTATTATATACTGTGATAATTTCCCCATTCCTTCCCTAAAGAGACCTATTACTCAAGTATGCTAAGGAGAGGATTTCTCAGACATTTCAAGGCCTGTTGGACACAGGGTCTGAGGAGACCTTGTAATAGAGTCCAGACTAATGTTTGGTCTACAATGGGCCCATTGGGTCAGTGTACACACTCAGTAGTTATTTTGCTATGCTCCAAGTTATATCACTGGAATTAATAAAACACTTAACAGTTCTACCTCTTTGTTCCCTCATCTGTGGATTGAGTCATAATGGAGAATGCCAGATGGAAACCTGGGAAACTCTCCCACTTCCACAACAAAATAGTAAATCAAAATTACTAGCCTGGGACCAGCAGATGACATAGTAGTTGTGTTGCTGGGCTCCCACAGGGCTGACTGGTTCAAGACCTGGACCTGGTCACTTCATACTCACTGGGTACATGTGCATGTTTGCCCAAGATACCAGGAGAATAGGAGAAGGGATTGTGGTGTGGCCATCCCTGCTGGGGAGTGATTTGCTTTCCATCTGATGCCCTATAGCAAAAGTCTCTCAGAAAGAAAAATCACTTGTATCTCATAAATAGAGGAGATTCATGGAGTGGGTGTCCTCATACCTCCATTTAATTCACTAGGTGCCTCAGAAACATGAAGGATCCTGGAGAATGACTGAAGGCTACTTCACTCAAGCAAGTAAAGCCCTGGTCATGGCTGCTATGCCAGATGTATCACAGAGCAGATCAATAAATCTTCAAAGATATGGTAGGAACACAGTGATACGGTGACTGCATTCTTTTATTTATTTATTTATTTATTTATTTATTTATTTATTTATTTATTTTTGGAGAGAGTTTTCACTGTAGGGCGCATGCGCTCGCCCGACAGACAGAGAGAGACATAGAGACAGAAAGCGAGAAATCACCCCCCGGGGGGATGGTCACGCCGCAATCCCTTCTCCTCCATTCTCCTCTCAGGATCTTGGGCACGCACGCACACGCGCCCGGCGTGAGTTTTAAGCCACCGGGTCCGGGACACAAACCGCGGTTGACTACATGGGAGTCCAGCGACATAGCCATTACGCTAACTGCTGGTTCCCGTGACTGCATTCTTTAGCATTCCAATTGGAATAAAAACCAGAAACAATTTGCAGTTATAAGGGACAAGTGAACAGCTTTCATTTACAGTTGGTTTTGTAACTTGTGTCCATTACAATAAGTACTCTAAAATTTATTTCTCCTTTCATCTGAGACCTTTAAACTTAAAAAAAAAAAACAACCAAACAAACAAACAAACAAACAAAAAACCTTTAACTGGTCCCCTCACCCACATTTATTTTATGCTTTTTAAAAATTTAATTCACATAAGAATTGATTTCAGTGGTTGTTTCTTTCAGTAACAATAAAGACATGATGTAGAACAGGAAGATGTTTTCAAACGTACTGTATGTATAATTGCCAGATATTTTAAGCTATAGCTTGTGTTTTTAGTCTGGTTTTCTATTGTACATCTTTGTCATGATCAACTTCCTTGAGTAAGCTAAAATGACGTATAAAAACAGGAAATTCTGGGACCAGCAGTTGGCGTAATGGGTATGTTGCTGGACTCCCCTGTAGTCAACCATGGTTCAAGTCCCAGACCCGGTGGCTTAACCTCACTCCAGGCACGTGTGCATGCGTGCCCAAGATCCCAAGAAGAGAATGGAGGAGAAGGTATTGCAGCGTGGCCATACCTCCTGGGGGGTGATTTCTTGCTTTCTGTCTCTGTCTCTACCTTTCTGGCGAGTGCACAACCCCTAAATGAAAAACCACACAAAAAAAAAAAAAAAAAAAAAAAGGACTTTCTAACAGAAACATTACTCTTTAAAAAATATCCATTCCTGAGACCAGCAGGTGGTGTGGTGGTGAAGGTGCTGGACACTCCCACAATGGCCAACCATGGTTTGAGTCCTGGACCACCAGGACTCAAGTGCTTTCTCACTTTCTCTCTTTCTCTTGTCAAATTAAAATAAATGAATGAATAAATAAAATTAAATATTTTTAAAAATCCATTGCAAAAAGAAAAGCACTTAGTGTGATCACCTGGACTACCACTTTTTAGAAAATGGCCCTCATTTTTTGCCTTTTTACCTATTTTTCTCCATGAGAGGGGTACAGGAGGGGTAAAGTTCCATAATGGTGTGAATCCATGAGTAAATTACAGGTTTAGGCTCAACAAACAAACACACACACACACCCCGTATTAGAATGGGTTTCCTCCGGGCCAGCAGGTGGTGTAATGCCTACAATGCTGGTCTCCCATGTAGTCAACCGTGGTTGGAGTCCTGGACCCGGTGGCTTAAACTCGCGTCGAGCATGTGTGCGTGCGTGCCCAAGATTCTGAGAGGAGAATGGAAGAGAAGGGATTGTGGCGTGGCCATCCCCCTGGGGGGCGATTTCTCTCTTTCTGTCTGTCTCTTTCTGGCAAGTGCACATGCCCTATAGCAAAAAAAAAAAAAAAAAACAAAAAAAACAAAAAAAAAAACTCTTTAAAAAATGAGTTTCCCCACAAGTTCAAGACAAAAGTTGATATGTAAGCAGTGTATTTGGAGTTGATCCCAGCAAACTTGGTGAAGTTATACCAATCATGAGCTGTTAATAAACAGGTGATCTCTGGGACCAGTAGTTGGCATAATGGCTATGTCACTGGACTCCTATGTAGTCGACTGCAATTTGAGTCCCACACCCAGTGGCTTAAACTCAAGTGGGGTGCATGTGTGTGCATGCCCATGATCCCAAGAGGAGAATGGAAGAGAAGGGTTTGGGCATGGTCATCCCCGCCTGCGGTGATTTCTCACTTTCTTTCTGTCTTTCTGGAGAGTACACGTGCCCTATAGCAAAAACCTCTCAAAAAAAAAAAAAAAAAAAAAGCAAAAAACAAATGACCTCATCTTCCTTGCTCCCTAGCCATCTAGGCAGCTGCTATTGGTTGGGGGTTGTTCTGCACCTAAGGCAGGAAGAGGCTGCAAAGAAGACAAAAAAGTCCAGGGGTTGATCAACTCTAGGTTCCAACTCATGAAAAGTGGAAAGTACATGCTAAGGTACAGTCAGGCTCTGAAGATGATCAGCGGATCAGTGAAATTGGTCATCCTCACTAACAACTGCCCATCTTTGAGGAAATCTGAAATAGAGTCCTAGGTCATGTTGGCCAAAACTGGTGTCCATCACTACAGTGGAAATAATATTGAATTGGGAATAGCATGCAGAAAATACTAAATTATGCACACTGGCTATCACTGATTTAGGTGACTGATATCATTAGAAGCATACCAGCACAAACAGCTGAAAAGTAAAACTGCAACATTTTTATTTAATAAAACTTGCCAGAGCTTGTTTTAAAAAAAGAAGCAGGTGATCTTTGAGGCTCCATACTTCAAATCCCTATAGCGATTGTATATAGTGCCTGTTTCCTCCCTCATGGGGCAAAGTATTTTATTATTTTTTCACAAACCCCAATCCTCATGGTTGACTTTTGCTTCTGGATTTCGACTTCACTTCTCGACACACATCTTTGCAACGTGAATACTCTCATCCTTAAGAAAATGTCCCAGGCGCCGGCAGGTGGCATGATGATTAAGGGTGCTGGATTCCCACATCTGGTGGCTTGGTTTCTCGCTTTTCCCTTTCTCTCTCATCAAGTTAAAATTATCATCATCAGGGCAGGCATGTAGTGTGGTATTTAAGGGTGCTGGACTCAAATGGTCAACTGTGGTTGGAGTCCTGGACCTGGTGGTTTGTTTTCTCACTTTCTATCTCTCTCTCTTCCTCTCTGGTAAATTAAAATAAGTAAGTAAATAAAAAGAAGTTAAATAAAATAATTCTTAAAAAGTCTCAGAGGTGGAATTACTAGGTTGAATGCTATGCATATTTTAGTATATACCATATAATTGCCATATACCATATGATTACCTACTGAATTGGATGTCTATTGCCATATGATTTATGATAGTCAAGACTTGGCGTCTGTGTAAATGTGAATGCACAGATGCATGGATAAAACATGGTTTATACATACATTGAAATGTTATGACCAAAAAGACAAAATTCTGTCATTTGGGTTAACATGGATTAGTCTTAATGACATTACATTATGTGAAATAAAGCAGGCACAGAAAGAGAAATACCACATTCTCTCTTGAATGTGGACAGATGTCATTTCCAGAGACCTGTTGTGTAGTAATCTGTGTCCTAGGGGAAAAAAAAAAAAAAAAAAGCCTGTCCCATAGTGAGTGGACTGCAGAAGTTTTAGGGTAGCCAATTGTTATGATGTTTTGGTAGTTTACATTTAATTTTGATCCAGAAACATTAACATTTTTAGGATAGTGAAGAATGATTTTTTTTTTGGAGAGGTTTTTGCTATAGTGCGCATGCACTTGCCAGACAGACAGAGATACAGAAGATGAGATATACCCCCCCCTGGGGGGGGATGGCCACGCCACAATCCTTTCTCCTCCATTCTCCTCTTGGGATTTTGGGCACGCACGCACATGCACCCGTCGTGAGTTTTAAGCTGCTGGGTCCAGGACTCAAACTGTGGTCAACTACATGGGAGTCCAGTGATAGCCATTATGCTAACTGCTGGTCCTCAAAAATGATTTTTATATTACAACAGTAGTAGAAATTGTATGATTCTCATAAACGTATCTCTTGTGTGTTTTTTTTTAAAGTAAATATTCCTTTTTTATTTTACTTGATTATTAATTTTTAAAATACATTCAATCACTATACATCATTTGGCTTATAAAGATTATTACCTACCATGAAATACACATCAGGCCAGTCCAGTTGAGAATACTATACATGTTATCAACAGGTAATAAACAATTTGTGTCCCACAAATGTCTTGCCTCTCTATTTTTTCTCCCTAATTTCCTTCTCGATCCTCTTTCCCCCTCTCCCATCCTCCTTCCACAGTGTCTCCAGTGTTGATAACTAATTTCAATGCTTTTATAGTCCTCGAATCTTTCAGTCTCTACCATAGAGTGTGGACAGTCAGTCAGTATAAAGTGGAGATATACAGGTCTCTTTTTCATAGCCTGGCTTGCTTCACTCAGCAATAAATCTCCCACATTTATCCATTTTCTATCAAATGCCAGGGTCTTGTTTTTTTATGGCCAAAGAGTATTCCATGGAGTATATGTGCCACAGGTTTTTTTTTTCGGAGAGGTTTTTCGCTATAGGGCGTGTGTGCTCGCCAGACAGACAGAGACATAAGAGACAGCGAGAAATCACCCCCCAGGGGTATGGTCACGCCGCAATCCCTTCTCCTCCATTCTCCTCTTGGGATCTTGGGCACGCACGCACACGCGCCTGGCGTGAGTTTTAAGCCACCGGGTCCAGGACGCGAACCGCAGTCGACTACTGGACTAGTGGAAGTCCAGCAACATAGCCATTACGTTAACTGCTGGTTCCCTGTGCGACTTTTTCAATCCATTCATCTCTTTGTGGACATTTGGACTGGTTCCATATCTTAGCAATCATGAATAATGCTGCAATAAACATATATGTGCAAGCACTTTTCCGACTGAGCATTCTCCTGTTCTTTGGGTAAATACCCACAACTGGTATTACTGGATCATATGGAAATTCTATTTGTACATCTTTGAGGAAACTCCATATTGTTTTCCACAGTGGCTGAACAGATTTACATTCTCACCAACAGTATAGGAGAGTTCCCCTATCACCACAACCCTACCAACACTTACCATTTTGTATTTTTAATCTTCTCCATTCTGACAGGTGATATCTCATTGTGG
The DNA here is from genome assembly GCF_000334495.1 of Tupaia belangeri chinensis. Lineage (NCBI taxonomy): Eukaryota > Metazoa > Chordata > Mammalia > Scandentia > Tupaiidae > Tupaia > Tupaia belangeri. The sequence goes on along the minus strand of NW_006159862.1, from coordinate 424,954 downwards.
TTTTAATCTACATCTCCCTCATGATGAAGGATGTTGAACATTTAGTCATATGCTTTTGGCTGTTTGTCTTCCTTAGAGAGATTTTTGTCCTGCTCATTTTCCCATCTTTTAACTGGGTTCATCTTTTTTTTTCCAGATAAGCTGCTTGAGTTCCTGGTGTTTTCTGGTTATTAGTCTCCTATATGTGGCATTGTTTACAAAAATATTCTCTCATTCCCAGGGTTGTCAATTCACACAAATTACTGTGTCCTTTGCTATGCAAAAACTTCTTAATTTGGGAACCAGCAGGTGGTGTGGTGGTTAAAGGTGCTGGATTCCCACACACAGTTTGAGTACTGAAACTTATGGCTTGCTTTCCTCACTTTCCCTTTCTCTCTCTCTCTCTGATTAAATTTAAAAAATAATAATAACAAATGGAATTAAATAAATAATTCTTTTAAACAAATTATTAATCTGATGTAATCCTGCTAGTCGCCTGCTGAATAGACTGGAATCCTTGGTCAAAAAGGCTGTATGGGGGGACCAGCAGTTAGTGTAATGGCTATGTCGCTGGACTCCCATGTAGTTGACCGCGGTTCAAGTCCCAGATCCGGTGGCTTAAACTCATGTCGGGTGCTTGTGCGTGCGTGCCCAAGATCCTGAGAGAATGGAGAAGGGATTGCGGCATGGCCATTCCCTCTAGGGGTTGATTTCTCGGTTTTTGTCTCTCTGTCTCTCTTTCTGGCGAGTGCATACGCCCTATAGCAAAAACCTCTCAAAAAAAAAAAAAAAAAAAAATAAAAGTATGGGGACCAGCAGTTGGACTAATGGATACGTCAGTGGATTCCCACGTAGTTGACTGTGGTTCAGGTCCTGGATCTCATGGCTTAAACTCACGCCAGGCGAGTGTGCGTGCATGCCCAAGATCCCGAGAGGAGAATGGAGGAGAAAGGAGAATGGAAAAGTGATTGCGGCATGACCATCCCCCTGGGGGGCGATTTCTAGCTTTCTGTCTCTCTGTTTCTTTCTGGTGAACAGCCGCCCTATAGCAAAAACATCTCCAGACAAAAAAAAAAAAAAAAAAAAAAAAAAAAAAAAAAAGGTTGCTATTATTGCTTCTTCCAGAACTTCATTCTTATATTCTCCTCCACTTAACAATGTATTTTATGATATCCAACATTGAATCTCCACTTAATTTCATGGCCAGCCAGAGTTCATCTTTTACCACAAAAGAGGTGTAACAACAGGTCACTGCATTGGGTTGGCTGCAGTGACTCATAACTTGAATTTTTTTTAATAGTTCATCCATTCTGGCCTGGCATTTTTCCAAGTTGATCCACTTTATTGCTACACATTTTTGCCTAGGTTTGCCTAGGCAGCCTGAACCACAGCAGTAGCTCCAACGCTGAAAACCTCCTGCAGCTCATATGAATCTGGAGATGGGCTAGCCATGGCCTGTACGGCGGCAGCAGGAACCAGAGACGGAGCCTGGGCCAAGGCCGGTGCTGCCGTGGTGGCCGCCGGGGTCGAAATCGCAGCTGCTGCTGTTACCAGGGCCGCCTGCTGGGGAAACTGGACGTGCACAGGAGAGCCATGTTGGTGTCGGAGGAGCGGGAGGACGCTCCGCCCTGTGGACGACCTTCCACTTGAAACTTCCCCTGCCTCCTCGCCCACACCTCTCCGCCGGCTCATCGCGCCGGGCCTTGCGCGCGCTGTTCTCCTCCTCCACGCGGGGAACCTCCGCTCCCTCCGGTTCCCTCTGGCTGCCTAAGGTTACACCAAAGGGGAGTAGGGCTGCTTTGTGTTTAATCCGGGGCTGGTGGCCTTCCGCGCAGTGGATTTTCCCGCCGCCAGGTCCTGAACCACAGCGCGCCCTGTGGAAGTCTGGCGCCATAACCACAGTGCCACTGCTGGCCCCTCAAGTTTCTTTTTACTGCATTGATTTGACTGTCAAAACTTATTTTATTTAATATGTTTCTCACAAGTAAAATGTTATTTTCTTTGATTTAAAAAAATCTTTTAGAATTTTATAAATAGCTCCTTAATTTGTCCTCAGTTTGTTTTTCTTTTTTGAGGTTTGTGCATTTGACAGAAAGAGAGAGACAGAAAGCGAGATATCACCCCCGGGGGTGGGGGGATGGCTATGCTGCAATCCCTTTTTTTCCATTCTCCTCTGGGGATCTTGGGCACACATGCACACGTGCCCAGTATGAGTTTAAGCCACTGGGTCTGGGACTCCTACCGTGGTTGACTATGTGGGAGTCCAGCGACACAGCCATTACACCAACTGCAGGGCCCTCTTTTTTCTCTTGATTTAGAGGTCAAACATTTGGTATATTAGTTTGCTGAGGCTGTCATACATAATAATACACATTAAATGGTTTAAGCAACAGAAATTGAATTTCTCACAGATCTAGAGTCTATAAACAACAATGTCAGAGTGTCCCCAGGAATGCTTTTCTTGAGGCTCCTGTGACTGCCTGCAGATAACAGCTCCTTGTGTCCTCAGTGGCCTTGTGAGCACATGTCCTTGATTTCTCTTCCTCTTCTCCTCAAGAGACCAGTCAGAATGGAGTAGGTTCTTCAATCTGACTTAATTCTTTCATTAAAGGTTCTGTATCCCTACACAGTCACATTCTGAGATTCCGAGGTTCAGTGACTCAAATGTGAATTGGGAGGGAGAGGACATAATCCAGGTCATAAGTTATTTTCTTCATTTTCAAGTCCTTTCACTTTTTTTTTAAAAGAATTACTTAGTTTTTATTCGTTCAATCATTTTCATTTGATCAGAGAAAGACAGAAACACAGAGAGAAGGAAAGTGAGAAAGCAAACCTCCAGGTCTGAGACTTAAATGGTGGTTGGCCATGTGGGAGTGTTCAGCACCTTAACCACCACACCACCTGCTGACCTTCAAGTCCTTTCACTTTATATTTTATTTTTTTGGAGAGGTTTTTGCTAAAGGGCGTGTGCACTCGCCAGACAGACAGAGACAGAGAGATAGAAAGTGAGAAATCACCCCCCAGGGGGGATGGCCACACCGCAATCCCTTCTCCTCCATTCTCCTCTCGGGACCTTGGGCATGCACACACACGTGCCCGGCGTGAGTTTAAGCCACCGGTTCTGGGACTCAAACCACGGTCGACTACGTGGGAGTCCAGTGACATATCCATTACGCTAGCTGCTGGTCCCCCTTTCACTTTAAATATGTGTTTCTAAATTTATACATTTCTTCACAATACCAACTGTAGACTATTCCATGTCCTTGGATACTTCTTTTCTCTTTTATTTTTTACATTCAACCACTGTATGTCTTTACAACATTGAAAATTATTTTTCCCAAAATGAATAACCTGTATGTTAGTCCAGTCAAAGAAATATTGTCATCAACAGGTAAATTTTGTTTTTGTCCATCGACTGTTTTTCCTCCTTGATCTGCCCCATCCCCCTCAACAACAACCATTTCCTCACTTCCTTCCATACTGTCTCTGGTATCCACAATTACTTTCCATGCTTTTATGCCTTCCACTCTTTCAGTTTCTGCTATAGAGTGCAGACTTGTGGTATATATTGAGGACATACAATGGCTCTTTCACGAACTGGTTTGCTTCACTTAGCTTTAAATCTTTCATATTCATCCACTTTCTATCAAATGCCAGGGTCTCATTGATTTTTATGGCTGAGTAGTATTGCACAGTGTATTTGTGCCACACTTTTCTATCCATTCATTTGTTCTTGGATATTTGGGTTAATTCTGTGCCCTTGACTACTTTTATCATTCAAAGCACTTACTACTGTAGTGGTGATGGCTCCTTTTTACTGTGACATTTGGTTAAAGTACCTTGACTTTCAATTGTGTAGTTTTGTTTGTATTTTAATTTTTATTTTATTGATGTGATCACCTATGGCATATATATACTACTCTTTTGCAATAAGCTGAAATTCTATCTATGACCAATTACAGTCATGTCTGGTAGATGCCAATACATGTACTAAAATAGAATACAAAGTCTTAATATTTTAGACCCAGGTTCAATTTAACCTTACATGTCTAGGTCAGCCCCAGTGGCACAGCATTATAGCTGTGCTCTGAGATGCTGAGGGCTCAGGAAAAATTACTAGGATTCTGTCCTGAGTCTCCCTGTGCAGGGTGGGTACGTGTACCTGTGATCCATGCTGTACTGTGATCCAATCCCAGATAGGGGCTGACCCTGTGTTCTGGGCTGGATAATGCTGGGGGAGCATCGTGTTATGAAGATCCTATTGAGGGTGCCTTTCTCTCTGTTGCTCCTTACTGGAAGAAATAAATACAAGAAACTGTATTAAAGTATATTAAAAAATATACTGAGCACTGGTGCCAGCAGGTGGCGTGGTTGTTAAGGATGCTGGACTCCCTCATGGCTGACTGCGGTTCCAGTCCTGGACCTGGTGGCTTGCTTTTTCACTTTCCCTCTCTCTGTCTTGCTCTCAGTCTGTCCCTCTCTGATAAAATTTAAAATGAATAAATAAATGTTAAATAAAATAATTCTTAAAAATATGTATATACTGAGTATATGTGTGTGTATGCCCCAAATCATGATAGGACAGAAGGAAAAAGGACTGTAACATGGACCATGCCCTGTTGGGAAGTGCTTTCTCTCTCCTCTCTTTGTCTCTCTCTGGTATGCACATGTGCCCTCTGGCAATAATTTAAAAAAAATAAATAAAATACATTTACTTGTTACATACAGTAAATCATCAATGTTCTTTCTTATGCTATTATAAACATATTGATATAGCATTGTTATATTCAAATTTGTGAGAAAATAAGAGGACATCCAGTTTTAGTCAAAATAAAGGAGCTTTGTTTAATTAAGCCAGCAACTCCAAGAGGACTCATGTCACTCCAAAACATGCAGCCCCAAAGCAGAGGGGAGGAAGGTTTATAAATGCAAAAAACACAAAGGAAAAAAACTACACAGCTAAGAAAGTACAGGCCTTCAGTTACGAAAAAACCTATACATCTAAGGAAGCACAGGCCTTGAGTTATGCGAAAGCAGTTAACAAAAGCCAAAAAAGCAAGCTATTAGGACACAAATATGGGTCAAGTTACAAGAAAAGGGAAATGGCAGCAGAGTCATTCAAAATGGTTGTCTTCATGCTTCAGTGTTATTAAATCCTTAATTCAAGTTTAATGAAGTAATTTCTTTGTGAATTTATATGTTTCTATTTAAGCATATGTTTCATGACATACACATTAGTGAATCTCATATTTTTATGCCTAATTTGTGCTGGAAATATATAACATCCATGTTTATATTTGTCATTTTTTGGTTCTCTTTTGTCATAATTTTGCCAAAGGCATGTGTGCTTCCTGTAGACAGAAAGGGAGAAGGAAAGTGAGAAAGTACACTTCATGGGGGATGGTCACACTGTAATCCCTTCTCCATTTCTCCTTTTCAGGATTTCAAGCACACATGCACACACACCAGCATGTTTTTCAAGCTGCCAGGTATGGGATTCCTACTGGTACTGGCCAGATACACACAGTCAATGAAACAAGAGGCAGAGGTTGGAGAAGAAGGGAGTTTTTCTGTAACCAGTTATAAGGAGACAAGCAAAATGTCCTGAAAAAGTACCATCTCACTGTCTTGAAAAGTTCAATATGTTCTCAGTATTTAAAGGTACCAATACACGCACATGGAAATAATTTCTCATTATAATCAATCAACTGCTTTCTCCTGAGTAATTATCCAGATTCCTTTGTTCCTCAGACAGCTCTGCCTCTGACTCAGCATTTGGCTGGATTATTTTCCTTTGGGGCCTTTCTTAGTTTCAAAATGGCTTCAGTCTTGCTAAACCTTAAACTGGTTTACTTCATAACCAGTTGGCAATTGACCATGTGGTATCCAGTTCCTTAACCACCATGCCACCAGCTGGGCCTGTAATTTTGCTTTTTAGGCACATGTATAATATAGAGTTTATTTCATATTTTTACCAATAGAAATGAAAATGGCAAATTTATGAGTCTTCTTTCCAAGAGATCAAACCTATGAAATGACTACTATCTTATCTGATATATTATGAGGCTCAATAGTTTTTAAAAATAATTTTATTTGTTCATTCATTTATTTTTTAAAATTTATTTTTATTTACTTTTTTTTTTTAATACAATCAATCACATTATTTAGCTTACAAGGTGATCATTTTAGTATGTGAACATTTCTCCCCGGTCAAGTTGATCAAAATACAAGACTACCTCCCTGCCTCAACAATGCTGTCTTCGTATCCCTCCTCCAAATGTTTTTCCAGGCCCCACTCCTCCACACACACATCTGACATTCACATCCATCTCTTGTGTTTGTACATCCTTTAGCCCGTCTGTTTCAGTTATAGAGTGCGGACATTCGGTATATATTAAGTGGGGACATACAGTGTCTCTCCTTCATAACCTGGCTTGCTTCACTCAGCAGTAAATCTTCCATATTCTTCCACTTTCTGTCAAAAGCCAGGGTTTTGTTGTTCTTAATGGCTGAATAGTATTCCATAGAGTATATATGCCACAGTTTTTCAA
>NW_006159862.1:413247-418108 GCF_000334495.1 Tupaia belangeri chinensis | reverse complement strand
ACACACACACACACACACACACACACCTGGTATGAGTTTAAGCCACAAGGTCCGGGATTCAAATCACAGTCCGCTACATGGGAACTCAGCGACATAGCCATTATGCTAACTGCTGGTCCCCCAAAATATTAAAGACCTCCACAAGGAAAACTATGAGAAGCTAAGAAAAGAAATTGAAAATGACACAAAAAAGTGGAAGGACATCCCATGTTCCTGGATTGGAAGAATTAATATAACCAAAATGGCAATTCTACCCAAATTAATCTACCTATTTAATGCAATGCCAATCAAAGTACCAGACACATTCTTCACAGATTTAGAAAAGACAATCATAACATTCATCTGGAATAATAAAAGACCCCACATTGCCAAAACAATTCTACAAAAGAGTGGAGTGGGTGCATCTCACTCCCTGACCCCAAAATATACTACAGAGCTGCATGGTATTGACACAAAAACAGACATGTGGACCAATGGAACATAATTGAGTCCACAGGAATAAATCCCCAATCATTCAGTCAACTGATTTTTTTTTTTTGAGAGGTTTTTGCTATAGGGCACATGTGCTCGCCAGACAGACAGAGAGACAGAGAGACAGAAAGCAAGAAATCACCTCCCGGGGGGATGGCCATGCCACAATCCCTTCTCCTCCATTCTCCTCTTGGGATCTTGGGCACGCACGTACATGTGCCTGGTGTGAGTTTTAAGTCACCGGGTCTGGGACTCGAACCGCAGTCGACTATGTGGGAGTCCAGCGACATAGCCATTACGCTAACTGCTGGTCCCAAGTCAACTGATTTTTGACAAGGGGTACCAGTTAATCCAGTGGGAAAAGGAAAACCTTCAGCAAGTGGTGCTGGAAAAACTGGATTTCCACCTGTAGAAAGATGAATCTGAACCCCTACCTCTCACCTTTGACAAAAATCAAGTCGAGGTGGATCAAGGTTCTAAATCTAAGACCCCAAACTATTAAACTGTTTCTAGAAAACACTGGGAAAACTCTGAGAGACATTGGGGTAGGGAGACTTCTTACATTAATTTATTTTTTAAATTTGACCACAGAGACATACGCACACACAAAAAGAGAGAGAAAGCAAGCAAGCCTGGGACTTGAACTGTGGTCGACCATGTGGGAGTGTCCAGCACCCTACCACCATGCCACCTGCTGGTCCCCTAAGGATCAATAATTTTTAGAAATAAAAAAAAAGATATTTAGTGAATAAAATATTATCAGATAATATCTTATTTAGTAGCACACATTATATGCATTTAGAAGCAATAAGAACTCTCTAAAACAATTAGCTTCTGACAAATAAACCAAGTGATAAATGGAAATATCAAATTTAATGTAGAAGAAACTTCTCACTGCAATTTTATTTTTGTTTTTATTTTTTTAGAGGTTTTTGCTATAGGATGCATGTACTTGCCAGAAAGACAGAGAGAGACAGAGAGATAGAAAACAAGAAATCACCCCCCCCAGGATGGCCACGCAGCAATCCCTTCTCCTCCATTCTCCCCTTGGGATTTTGGGCACGCCCGCAAATGTGCTCGGCATGAGTTTAAGCCATCAGGTCCGGGACTCGAACAGTGGTCAACTACATGGGAGTTCAGTGACATAGCCATTACACTAACTGCTGGTCCCTAACCGCAATTTTATTATGACAGACTTCAAAATGGTGTGTTACTAGGCAAGAGTTTGTGGAATATGGCACCTACTGTGTTACATCATTGAAATTATGAAACTATCATTCACATGGAAGCACTGTAGCTCTTTCAAAAGGAAATGAGAATGCCTTCTCCGAGAGAACACCAAATGGCAGATGTCGCCGGTGCAGTGGCAGGACCTGGAGGCCCTAGGAGGCCGGGGGTGCTTCCGTGGAGGCTTCGGCAGCGTAGCTCCCCGAGGTAAGGTTGAGGACAAGGAGTGGATCCCAGTCACCAAGCTGGGCCGCCTGGTCAAAGACATGAAGATCAAATCCCTGGAGGAGATCTATCCCTTCTCCCTGCCCATCAAGGAGTCTGAGATTATCGACTTCTTCCTGGGAGTGTCTCTCAAGGACGAGGTTCTGAAGAGCATGCCTGTGCAGAAGCAGACTCACTCTGTCCAGCGGACAAGGTTCAAGGCATTTGTCACCACCAGGGACTACAATGGCCATGTTGGTCTGGGTGTGAAGTGCTCCAAGGACGTGGTCACTGCCATCCGAGGGGCCATCATCCTGGCCAAACTCTCCATTGTCCCAGTGCAGAGAGGCTACTGGGGGAACAAGACTGGCAAGCCCTACATGGTCCCTTGCAGGGTGACTGGCCGCTATGGCTCTGTGCTGGTGCACCTCATTCCTGTCCTGAGAGGCACTGGCATTGTCTCCGCTCCTGTGCCCAAGAACCTGCTGATGATGGCTGGCATCGATGACTGCTACACCTCAGCCCTGGGGTTGCACTGTCACCCTGGGCAACTTCGCCAAGGCCACCTTTGATGCCATCTCCAAGACCTACAGCTATCCGACCCCTGACCTCTAGAAAGAGACCGTGTTTACCAAGTCTCCCTATCAGGAATTCACCAACCATCTCGTCAAGACCCACACTAGAGTCTCTGTGCATTGGACCCAGGCTCCAGCTGTGGCCACAACACAGGGTTTTCATACAGTGAGAATAAAGTGAATTAAGCCTGACCAAAAAAAAAAAAAAAAAAGGAAATGAGAATGATACAGATACACAGGCTGAGGTGTTGCGAGGTGCACCAAAGTGTTTTAAGCTGTGACTTACTTTAACATGTTGTTGAAGTACTGTAGCACGGATTAAAAGAAAATTTGGTGAGCGGCCTCCACCTAAATGACTCACTAGGAAATCTATGTGAAATTATTTAAAAGAGCAAGGGAATCAAACAGTACTTATTCTTCATGTAAGAGCTGCACAGAAGTTATATGGAAATGAAAAAGTTGTTTTTTTTTTTCTTTCCCTCCTCCATGTATATATCTTATGGGCAGTGGGTGCAAGGGGAAAAAAGAACAAATGGGATGTGAAGGTTATTCTGCACAAAGGACCAGCAGGGAGTAATGGCTATGTCACTCGACTCCCTGTAGTCGACTGTGGTTTGAGTCCTGGACCTGGTGGCTTGAACTCATGCCAGGTGTGTGTGCGTGCATGCCCAAGATCCCGAGAGGAGAATGGAGGAGAAGGGATTGTGGCATGGCCATCCCCCCCTGGGGGATGATTTCTTGCTTTCTGTCTCTCTGTCTCTCTGTGTCTTTCTGGCAAGTGCACTTGTCCTATAGCAAAAACTTCTCTAAAAAAAAAAAAGTTGTCCTGCACAAGAGTCTCAACAATGTCCATTTATTGGAATAGAAAAAAGTGGCTGAGAAATAGCAGCTACACTTGGAAGGAAAGAATTATTGCATGACCAAAGCATGTACATATCTGATTCAGACAAGAGAAAGCATGTAAAGATGTTCTTTGGCGGGACCAGCAGTTAGCATAATGGCTATGTTGCTGAACTCCCATGTAGTCGACTGTGGTTTGAGTCCCGTACCCGGTGGCTTAAACTCACGCCGGGCGCATGTGCGTGCGTGCCCAAGATCCTGAGAAGAGAATGGAGGAGAAGGGATTGTGGCGTGGCCATCACCCCCCAGGGGGGGTAATTTCTCACTTTCTATCTCTCTGTCTCTCTCTGTCTTTCTGGCAAGCGCACATGCCCTATAGCAAAAACCTCTAAAAAAAAACAAAAAACAAAAACAAAACCAAAAAAAGATGTTCTTTGACAACAGCGATGGGATTGGTGTGTTCCTCAGCAAGTAGATAAAAGTCATCTCTGGGGAACAGCAGGTGGTGTGGTGATTAAGGTGCTGAATACTTCCACATGGATGACCACAGTTCGAGTCTTGGACCTGGAGGCTTGCTTTCTCACTGTCCCTCTCTCTTTCTGTGTGTGTCTCTCTCTGGTCATATTAAAAATAAAAAAAAATGGGGGCCAGAAGGTTGCATGGTGTTTGAGGGTGCTGGACTCCCACATGGCTGACTGTGGTTGAAATCTTAGACCTGATGGCTTTCTTTCTCACTTTCCCTCTCTCTCTGTCTCACTCTGTCCCTCTCTGGTCAAATTAAAATAAATAAATAAAGTTAAATAATTCTTTTTTAAATTTAGTTTTATTTATTATTATTATTTTCCAGTTCGATCAGAGAGGGAAAGTGAGAAAGCAAGCCACCAGGTCTAGGACTTGAACCACGGTTGACCATGTGGGAGTCCAGCGCCTTTAACCACCACACCACCTGCCAGCCCCAACGTTACTAACCTTTTCAATGAAACAGTTTTTTTAAAAAATTATTTATTTATGGAGGCAGAAGAAGTCGGGCCTTCAGAAGAAGGTTCCACATGGCTCCAGCGAACTAGATTTTTCAGGGAATGAAGATTTTCTACTGATAATTCAGCTTCCAACAAATGAGCTAGCGGTAGGGAGCCCCTCCCTCCCCCCCACCGCACCCTCAGCCTTCTATCTCTGTTTCTCTGTCTCGGTTCCTGTCTCTCCCTCCTTCTGTCTTCCCCCCTTTTTTTTTGTAATTTTTCCTTTTTACACTTTTTTAAAAAGGCACAGTTTTTCTCTGGCTCTCAGTTCCACCTTTAATCTTGTTAATTATCGCTCTGGTCCTCCCACCCAGGCAGAAGAAGCCGGGCCTTCAGAAGCTACACGGTTTTCTAATTTGTGATTTTTTTTTTTTTAAAAAAAGAACAGTAATCACAATTTTTAAATTTTTTTTTGTCTTTCTTTCCCTTGTTTTGTTGTTTCTCTCTCTCTTTTTCATTTTCCTTTTTCTTGTCTCTCCACCCTCCAATATCCTTTCAATGTGTTTTTAGACGGATCTAAGAGCA
>NW_006159862.1:405507-411844 GCF_000334495.1 Tupaia belangeri chinensis | reverse complement strand
GGAACTAGAAATGGAAAATTTTTTGTAATGTGCATGATTGAATCACTATGCAGTGTGTACTGGATGGGAGATCGCATTTTGTGTGCTGTGATGATGCTTAGGGAAGGAATGTAAATTGAGTTACAAAAAAAAGTTTCAGGAAAAAAATATATATCTATTCAATGACTGCAGTAGGATATGTAGCCTCAGCTAGGTGCTACTTTATCGGATGTGTAAAGTTAGACTTGTGTTCATGGAAATGTGTGTGTCACCTATGTTTGCTATGAGGGTATTTGGATTGATTAGGGTCTTTGGTGATTCAATACAATGGGGGAAAACAGTATAGAAAGCAAACATAGATACCAGAGACAGTGAGGGAGGAGAGTGGGAGATGGCAGAGGGTAAGAGATAGGGAATCAAGGATGGGGGGGAAAAAGCAAAACATACAGAAAACAAGAAATGGAAGATTATTTGCTGACAATAACATGTTTATTGATCTGCTTGATTGAGAAAATATACAGTGTACTCTGGAAAAAAAATTTAAATGTAATTAAAATTAAATAAAAGTTATAACGCAGTTCTGAAAAAAATTATTTATTTATTTATTCATTTAGTTTTTTTAATTTGACCAGAGTTAGACACAGAGAGAGAGAGAGAGAGGGAAAGTGAGAAAGCAAGCCACCAGGTCCAGGACTTGAACTGTGGTTGGCCATGTAGGAGGGTCCAGCACCTTAACCACCATGACACCTGCTGGTCCCAATAAAATAAGTCATTAAAAAATAAAATAAACTAAGGAATAAATAAAATTAAATAAATAATTCTTTAAAGAAAAAGAAACTTTAAAAAAGACATCGCTAAGCCTTCCAAAAATAGTCATTGAACAATGCTGACTTGTCCATTGCTTCAGGAAAAAAGGCGGCTTTGTTTAATTAACTTTGATCTTAGCACCAGATACTTGCATGGAGAAGGAGGTAATTTCCATGTTGGTTCTCAGCAGTGGGGAGCACTTTATATAAATTTCATGGATGAGATGAATCAAAAGAATTCACAATCCATGATGGCTACATCTATTATGGACAAATGGTAAAGCTTATATGCTCAGTTACTGGCATGGCACTCCCCAGACTGATAATTAGGAAAGCTGATAAGCAGACTGCATAACTGGATGTGACCATCCCATGTTACACTGCCTAAGTGTGCATTTTACCTTAAGGATATAGGAAGAATGTACTTGTGCCTTTCTCAGGAAAACAGAATCCAGTTTCAGGCTACTCCATACCCGAAAGAACCTTACTCAGCTTTGTAGTTCAAATTAATTATTTCAAGTTCATGTATATTAAAGAGAACTTTTGCTTTTGTAATGTTCATATCTTATTTTGGCCCTTTGTTTTTTTTTTTAATAAGATAACTGAAGTATCAGTATGTAAAAGCCTTTCCCTGGTTTTCACTTTTATCTTGTTTTGAAAACTCCAAGAATGTATGTACTTGAATAGGCATTTTTTTCCCACTTAATATATGCCATTCTCATACCACAGACTGAAGAGTGAAGTGCCTATTGTAGCTGTAATTCTTTCATCAGCTGCTTGAAAAAATCTTTTTCATGGATTTCTGGATAATTTTCAACTTACTGTTTATAGAATCATAGAATATGTCCCTTCCCCAATGATGGCGTTATTTAGGACACTGGTTATTTATACCCTCTTAATGATTTTCTTAATGATGAATCATACTTGAAGATACTTGTTTGATTTTGAGAGCAGCTGTGTTTCTGATGTGTACTGAACAAAACGTGTGTAATCTTCTGTGCCAGACTTTTGACTTCATTTGTAAGTACTGTAATGTGGGACCACTGGTTAGAAACAATAATATATTAGGGTTTCTACTTAACCCTTTCAAAAAAGCTGAACTCTACATCCTTTCATTAATTTTTCACTGTGTCATGATAAATGTTTGCTAGCATCTTGTACTATGTTGGTTCAAATGTAGGTTTCTATGCTACCTTCAAGCTTATTTATTGTACCTGGCAGCATACTCTACATATTCAGTCCTTAAGGGGTTTATTCTACAAACTGTGTGCCTGTAAAGTTTATTACCAATAAGATAGAAATGGTGCAAGTTTATACCATAATTTTGTAGAAAAAAGGAATCTGCTCAGTTCCATATCTTATCTATGAAAAACCTGTAATACAGGTAATTTCAAGGAATACAAAGGAAATGTAAATCATTATAAAAGTCTTCTGCTGGATGTACCTGATGCGTGTATTATTGTCTTTAATTTCAGAATACTTCATAAAGATAGCATTGAAAACAAAATGGTCTGTTGCTTATTAGCTAAGTTTTGTTTATTGCAAAAACTATGTTCTAAAATAGGGAGTTACTATAATTTTATGTGCTACAAATTCATGTCAAACAAGCTACCACTTTTCTTTTTAAATTATTTTAAAAATAGATTTGAACTTCTTTTGAAAATTAATTAATTAATGAATTAATTTTAATTTGACCAAAGAGGGAGGGAGGGGGAGAGAGAGAGAGAAACAGAAAGCAAGCTGCCATTTCTAGTACTTGAACCTCAGCCAGCAATGGGGGAGTCCAGTTCTCTTAGCCCCCATGCCACCTGCTGGCCCCTTTTTAAATTTTTAATACTTATTTTATACATTCAATCACTGTTCATCACAATTTATCAAATCAATTTTCCCAGCATGAATATACTGCACACCAGTGGAGTTAAAGATACTATACACGTTACTTACCATCAACAGACAATCCTCCATTTCTGACTCTTAAATGTCTTCTCTTTTTCTTTTGATTCCCTTCCTTTCACCCTCCCCACCTCGCAACCCCCTGCCACATTGTCTCCAGTATCCTCAATTGTTTTCCATGCTTCTATATCCTCTAAACTTTCAGTTTCCACCATAGAGTGCAGACATTTGGTATGTATTAAGTGTAGACATACGATATCTCACTTTTGGTCTGGCTTGCTTCACTCAGTAGTAAATCTTCCATATTCATGGACTTTCTTTTTTCTTTTTCTTTTTTTTTTTCTTTCTTTCTTTTTTTTTTTTTTTGAGAGGTTTTTGCTATAGGGTGCTTGTGCTGGCAGAAAGAGAGAGAAACAGAGAGACAGAAAGTGAGAAATCACCCCATAGGGGGGATGGCCACTGCATAATCCCTTCTCCATTCTCCTCTTGGGATTTTGGGCACGAATGCACACCCAGCGTGAATTTAAGCCACCAGGTCTGGGATTTGAACTGTGGTCAGCAACATGGGAGTCCAGCAACATAACCATTACACCGACTGCTGGTCCCCATATTCATACTTTCTATCAAATGTCAGGGTCCTGTTGTTTTTTATGGCTGAGTAGTAATGCAGTGTATACGTGCCATGCTTTTTCAATCCATTCATCTGCTTCTGGATATCTGAGTTGAGTCGGTTCCATGTCTTAGCAATTGTGAATAGTGCTGCAATAAACAGAGACGTGCAAGCACTTCTCCAACAGCATTTTCCTATCTTTTGGGTAGATACCCAGGAGTGGAATTGCTGGATCACATGATAGTTCTATTTGTAGGTCTTTAAGAATCCTCCATAAAATTACAGACTTTTAAAAAATTATTATTTAATTCTCTTTATTCATTCACTTATTTTAATTTCACCAGAGAGAGACACTGAAAGAGAGAGAAAGTAAGAAAGCAAGCCACTTAGGTACGGGACTTGTACTGGAGTCGGCCATGTGGGAGTATTCAGCGCCTTAACCACCATACCACCTGCTGGTCCCATGTTACAGACTTTTAACAGAGAACATTGCATTCTTTTGTCTGTTAAATGTTCCTTTTCTTTTCCCTTCCCACCTGTCTTCTCTCACCCACCCACTACCATCCACTCCCCTCCCTTATAGTCTCTGATATCTACACTTATCCTCTCTACTATCATAGCTTCAGATCTTTCCATTTCTGCCTAAGAGTACAGATATCTTTTTTCTTTCTTTTTTTTTAAAGTGTACTTTTTTGTATAACTGTTAATAGTTTCAAATGAGCAGAAAGTGACTACACATAAAACTATATATGAAGAACAATCTTTTATTCAGAAACAATGAAAAGTGGACTTCAAAGACATGAATGCAAAATAGAGTTAAAGTACGAGTGTATTCTGGTGAAAAAATTTTGAAATCCATAAATAGTTTTTTCAAAGTACATATTGTATATCAACTTTTAAATACTCCTCATATTTATTATTTATCATTTTTCAATTTGACCAGAGAGACACAGAGATAGAGAGAATGGAGAAAGAGAAGGAAAGTGGGAAAGCAAGCCACCAGGTCCAGGACTTAACCCAGGGTCAGCCATACGGGAGTCCAGCACCTTAACCACCATGCCACCTGCTGGTCCCTTATATTGGTTCATTTAAACATATGCATCTTCCTGGTGGGGGTTGACCTCTTGGGAAGAAGGCCAGACTCAGAGACCACAACAAGACTCCTTCCCTAACTGATCATTAATGCTCCTCTGCTTTCTCAGCCCTACCTGCTTGGTGTACTGGACACCATCTACCTCGCTCTACTATTGAGTCTAGAATTATGAAGTAAGATTCTGGAGCAAGCAGATGGCATGGTGGTTAATGTACTAGACCCCCATATGGCACATGTGCATGTGTTTCCAAAACCCACAGAGAAGAATGGAAGAGAAGGAACTGTGGCATGGTCATCCACCCTTGGGGGTGGGGGGGTGCTGTCTCACTTTCCCTCTCTTTCTCTATCACTCTCTGGCGAGCACACAAGTCCCATAGCAAAACTAAAGGAAAAAAAAAAGAGAGATAACATTCACAAGGCTCTCTGTCAACAAGTTCAAGTCCTAGACCTGATGGTTTGCTTTCTCTCTTTTCCCCTCTCTCTTTCTCTCTGGTAAGCACATGTGCCCTATGGCAAATTTAAAAATAGTAAAAGTAATAAATACAATTAAATAATCCTTTTTTTTTTAAAGAGTGAGTCATTTTTGCTATGGGATGAGAGAAAGAGAGAGAGAGAGAGATATCTCTCCTCCATTCTCCTCTCAGGATTTTGGGCATGTACACACTTGTTCCTGGCATTAGTTTCAAGCCACTAGGTCCAGGATTCAAACCGTGATAGGCCAGGTGGGAATCCAGCACTTTAATCATTATGCCATCTGCTGGCTCCTATAAATAATTATTTTTTAAAAAAAGAAAAAGAAAAACAAACTATGATTCTGAGTCTGGAGCTTTTGGTAAGTGACTGATTCTGCCCTACCATTTCCTCCCCTGGGCAGCACAAGACCTTCCCAGGCCTCTGCAGGACTTAGAAAATTCCCTGATGGTTTAGCCTTGTGGGGGCTTTGATTACAGTCCAACACTGTCACGCAACTGATGACTCCGGAGACGGTCTTCTCTACAGCACTTTATTTTCCCCAGGTTCTGAATACTGAAGTTATTCCCTTCCTCCCCAACCCTAGGACCTTATAAAGAGCCCCTGGCCAATCGGGACGTTGTCCACGTGTGCGGAAATCAGTTCTCAGGTAGGGATTGGCTGCATGTGATGTTCCCGTGCTCTCCACGCTCCTCGCGCACCACTTCCTTGAAGTTGTTTACAACGAGCGCATAGTGAGCTTCCACTAGGTGCCATCTTTAAGATGAGCGCGGTAGGCGATGGGCGGTGACACTCCACAGTTCCCCCTTTTTTGTTTTTAAAGCAGGAGAGGGTAGAGGACTCAGCCCCCAGATGTTTGAGGACCATGTTAGGCAAACTGTTCTATGCTCTAGGGCATGGAGCCGATTGCCCACCTGTCCGACACCGATTTATTGGGGATGGGAAATAGCGGTGTCGACCCATATGCAGCTGGTCATGCCCTCCTCAGGGCGACCCTTTCAGGGACCCTGAGTGCAGTGTCCATGCTGTCATCCTGCCATTAGGGTTTGCCCAAAGCTGCGAGCCAGATCTCTGGCGATTGTCCTATTTCAATAGCTGCGAAGGCTTGTGCTACAAGCGTGCGATCACGCTTTTGTTGGCGGAGCATTTTGAGTAGGCAGAAGAGGCATAGAGCACACAGGAACATGATCAACAGTGCCAGGGAGCCCATTCCCGCCCACTCCTTCAGGTGCGCGGTGGCCTGGGCAATCCAGGAAGACAGGGTGCGGGCCACATCTGGATCCACTCTTGGGGATCCACGCAGCCATCTGATTATACAGCAAGATGCAAGGGGATTCGTGATGTTTAGCTTGACTCATTGGAATCAGGGACACGGTCAGGATCAGCAACAGTAGCCTCATCTTGTGGGGGTGTCGAAGGTCGAGTCAACCTCTCAGGTACCCACACTGGATCCGTGCCCTACTTACTCCTCCTCCCCGCCCCGCC
>NW_006159862.1:395212-403858 GCF_000334495.1 Tupaia belangeri chinensis | reverse complement strand
CCCTGGCCAATCGGGACATTGTCCACGTGTGCGGAAATCAGTTCTCGGGTAGGGATTGGCTGCATGTGATGTTCCCGTGCTCTCCACGCTCCTCGCGCACCACTTCCTCGAAGTTGTTTACAACTTCGAGCACTTAGTGAGCTTCCACTAGGTGCCATCTTTAAGATGAGCGCTGTGGGCGATGGGCGGGGGCGCTCCACACAACACCAGCTTTTTCTGGGCATCCACAGGGACTTCAATCATTTCTAGAGACACAAATAGGCCTTGGAAGCCATTCCCACTTCTCCACTTTAAGTAATGGGGTCCCCAAACTCCTGACCTCAGCACATTTGGTAGAGGGAAAGACTGGTGCAGATTCTTCCCTAGTCTTTCTAAGAGGCATTAAAGTTTCTGATTTCCAAAGTGACTTAAAACAATTTTGGAGTCTTCGAAGGAAGAGAGGGCCTGTGGTTAAAGCAGCTAGATTCCACATGGCCAACTGTGCAGTTCATGTCCCTGACCCAGTGGCTTGGAAGACACACTGGGCACATGTGCATGTGTGCCCAAAATTCACAGAGGAGAATGGAAGAGAAGGAATTGTGGCATGGGCATCCACCTTGCGGCATGCTGTCTCACTTTCCCTCTCTCTCTCTCTCTCTGGTGAACACATAAGTCCCATAGCAAAACCAAATTAAATAAAAAAAGAGAGACAGAGATACAATTCACAAGGCTGCCTGCCAACACAATTTACACATCACCAAACAGGTTCAAAGTTTAAATTTTCTTTTTTTTTTTTAAAGACTTCCAGTTATGATTTTGAACTTTTGTTAATTTTTTTCTAAATTAAAATGATCCAAAATATTAGGCTAAGAAAATGTTTAAGCACCATTTAATTACAGTCAGGCAAATGTACTCTATTTCTCACATATCCTATGGCAAGTAATTATGTGGATAAGAGTTCACAACCATGGAACTTACCATTGACTTGACTGTGTCCTTCCTGAGATGTTACATGTGTTACCACTTCTTGGTTTTTATGTGCACTTTCCTTGCCTATAAGAAATATAAAGCAGGGACCAGCAGATGACTTAATGGTTATGTTGCTAGTTTCCCACATGGCCAACCGTAGTTTCAGTAGACCCAGAGGCCTCAAACTCATGGTGTATGTGTGTCATGGGGTGTGTGTGTGTGTGTGTGTAAGCAAGCCCAAAATCCTGAGAGGAGACTGGAGGAGAAGGGATTGCGGCATGGGTATTTCTCACTTTATGTCTCTCTATCTCTCTGGTGAGCACATGTGCCCTATAGCAAAAAAAAAAAAAAAAAAAAAAAACTAAAACATTTATCCAAAATGATATTCTTCCATGCTTCAAAAATATCCCAAACCTTTTCCATACCTTTTGAAAGTCACACGTTCTTACTTTAAAAGATGGAAGTATATCTTAGTAAGGAGACTGTTAGTTTGCATTCCGTGAATACCTGCTATGGCAAAGTGCCACAGATGAGGTGGCCTTGAAAAATATTAAAACAAATGAAAATGGAATTTCAGCATTTACCAAAACTCAGTATTTGGAATTTACACACACACACACACACACACACACACACACACACACACACGGTCACTGCATACAGCCTAAATACAAAGAATTATTTGAGGATCATTATAATAATCCAAAATATTAGGCTAAGAAAATGTTTAAGCACTATTTCATTACAGTCAGGCAAATGTACTCTATTTCTCACATATCCTATGGCAAGTAATTATGTGGATAAGAGTTCACAACCACAGTATCATCATACTGGAGTTCACAATCTCCAGTATCATTATGTTAGTAGTGAACATCTACTAACATAATGATACTGGAGAATGTCTATAAAGGCCTTACTCATATTACCAAGTTAACTCTTCCTCAAAATAGCAAAAGAAATGGATTCGAGATTACTTGTGGATAAGTACACACATAGATGAACTAGCAATAATTTAGTCACACAGAGAATGCACTAGAAAAGGACACATATTTGAGAAGATACACAAAGTAATTTCAGGAAGGTCTCTAGTACTGAACTAGTTGAAGATGTCTCAGAAAATAGGGTTTACATATATCTCTAAAAAACATAGCAATGCTAGCAATATTTGGGATAACTAATAAAACCTGTATCTTGCTTCTGAATTACTCATTGATGCTACAGAAATATATCAGCTAAATTTTCATAAGAATAGGAAGAGCTATGTCTGGTAAATCAATATGACAGACTACACAGAATGGACTGCAGATCTCATGCAGAGTTACCTGAAAGAAAGCATTCAACTTGTTCAATATCAGCTTGTTTCAAGGCCATCCCTCACACTTCTATTTTCCCAGCATTCCCCTGGTTGTTTGGACACAGTTCCCTAGTTCCCTAGTTCTGGGGTGCAGTGTTAGGAACCTTCATTCTTCCATATCAAAACCATGTCCTCCAATTGCTGTGCCACTATGACTAATGCTGCATTATCAAAAGAGCATTAATGGGGACCAGCAGGTGGCATGGTGGTTAAAGCGCTGGACATTCCCACATGGCCGACCAGGGTTTGAGTCCTGAATCTGGTGGCTTGCTTTCTCACTTCCTTTCTCTCTCACTCTCACCCTCTGTCTCTCTCTGGTCAAATTAAGAAATAAATGAATGAATAAATAAAAAAAAAACCAAATAATTATATTAAAAAAGCATTAATGGAAGCTGGCAGGGTATCAAGATTCCTGGTAAGGGCTTAAAAGATAATGAAAAAAAAAATCTCACTTTAACCAGAGACATACATGCAGGTTATATACTGGACTCCAGTTAGCAACAGTATTGACTGCTACAACATGAAAAGTTAAGGGTTTCTCACCATTTGAGAGGTCTGACTAAGATTTTAGGGGGGAAATGTGCAAAGTGCTACGTAGTCTCCTCTCTGCCTTTGGGATAACAAGAGAGATCATGAAGAATGTTCAAATTTCATACATTTACAGAAAATATAGAGGCAGGATTTTCTAGGTTTGAAAGAAAATTATTTTCAGTTTTCCCCAGCAAAATCTTTCTACCTTTTCAAAGCAAGAAATAGATTGGTTCTGAGGATCATTTTTCCCCTCACATTGTATTGCTTTACAAAATATATTAAACTAAAATTATAAACAAAGCTAGAATCTAATTACAAGTACACTGCAATTTTCTTCTGAAACATTTTAAATTAATTAATTTACATTCATTCCCTGAGCATCATCACAACATTCTAAATGTGGTTTCCCATCTAGAATATACTGTATAGTGGCTTAATCATACATGTTGTCATTAATTTTCCATTTCTAGTTTCATATATATACATGTATATATTTATTTCACCCTTATTTCTCACTCTCTACCATTTCCAACCTTCCTCCCACACTATCTTAGGTGTCTACAGTTGTTTTCCATTCCTTTTTTCCTCCACATTTTACTGATTCACAAAATTTAAGTAGTCTAACTCATTCAATAGCAAGTTTAACTGGTATGTACCTATCAGTGAGTACATGTCTGACTTTATGTGTGAAACTCTGAGTAGCATGAATATACGGTAAGGTAGTACTTAGCTGATGCTATAAAGCTTACTATGGTCATTAAATAGGTATTTTTAAATATATTTTTTTAATTTTAAGAAAAGCAGTTTTAGCTTTAATAAATCAAAAAAATGCTAAGGAACTTTGCTTAAAACTTAAAGCCGGGAAACAGGTTAGAATTCTGTTCAAATAGTAGGTACATGAACCTATTGGCAGCTCAAGACAGAACAAAAATCCTTAAAATGGGAAAACAAAGCCTAGAAGAAAATCAACAATGTTTTAGTCAAAAGTCATAAAATGCTATTTCACCAGTTCAGTCTCATGTACTTAATTAATCTATCTTCTGTTGTGGTTTGATCTTCCCGATCAAATTCTGGGACATAATATTCAAATCCAGACTTGTCCTTATGATTAACTTGGCCATTTTCTTAGTTTCTGAGTTCTTATTTCTGTATGTCTGTATTTAATTTTCCTGGCATAGTACTCCCTTGAGAACTTCTTGGAGATCTGGTCTGGTGTTGGTAAATTCTTTCAGGTTTTTTTTTTTTTTTTTAAATCTGAGAATGTTCTTTTCTTTCCATATGAAAGATAATCTTGCTGGGTACAGTATTCTTGGTTGAAATTGCTTTTTCCTTAATACTCTGAATATATTTTCACATTCTTTTCCTCTCTTGCATTATTTCCAATGAGAGGTCTGCTGTTACCCTGATGGGATATCCTTTGTAGGTAACTTGCTGCTCTCTCTTGCTAATCTTAGTATCTTGTCTTTGTGTGTGGTTTTGGTCAATCTGGCTAAAATGTGTCTTGGAGACGATTTTCTTAGGTTGATTCTATTTGGGGTCCTTTGTATGTCTTGAGACTGGATCTTTGAGTGTCTCTCTAGCTTTGGAAAGTTTTCTTCCAGGATTTCATGGAATAGATCTTCAATGTCCTTATATATCTCCTCGCCTTCTGGGATACCAATTATTTGGATGTTTGGATGTATGATGGTATATAGTATTTCTTGTATATTATTCTCAGTTTTTTGGGCATTTTTCTGTCTTCGTGGTGGATTTTTCTAGACCAATGATTCTATCTTCTACATCAGAAATTCAATTTTCTATATGATCTAGTCTGCTTTTAATACTTTCAAGGGAGGTTTTGACTTCCTGTACTATAGCCATTTGATTATTTTTTATAGGTATATTTCCTCTTTTAGATCTTGCAAGAATTTCCGCACCTCCTGGAACTTGTCAGCTCCTTTATCCTGCCTCTTCTGCAGTTCATGTCTCTCTTCTCTTCCATCTCTGTTAGCTTTGTCACTATGAATATGCTAAATTCTTTATCAGACATTTCCATGAGTTCCATTGTACTGAGGATGAAGAGGAGTTATTCTTTTCCCTTGGAGGAGAGGTATTTTCTTGCTTTTCCATATTTCTTGTGACCCTGTAGTGATTTCTAGTTATCTAATGGATGGTGCATTTCTTCCTAATTCTTTCTTTTTTTTTTTTTGGAGAGGTTTTTGCTATAGGGCATGTGCGCTCACCGGACAGACAGAGAGACAGAAAGCAAGAAATCACCCCCCAGGGGGATGGTCATGCCACAATCCCTTCTCCATTCTCCTCTTGGGATCTTGGGCATGCACACACACGCGCCTGAGTTTTAAGCCACCGGGTCTGGGACACGAAACATGGTCGACTACGTGGGAGTCCAGCGACATAGCTATTACGCTAACTGCTGGTTCCCTCTTCCTAATTCTTGAAGTTCAATCTGAATGTTCAGAGGCATGCAGGAGGAGGTGCTCTGCAATCACTCTTCTGTTCTGTTTTCACTCTTTGTACATCAGATTCAGTGGGGTTAGAGGAACATTCTGACCCTAATCATATTCAGTTGTTTGGATCGTGTTCACTTGGATCTTCTAGGCACTTAGTGTGTAAAGGCTGAGCAGCAGATAAATATAGATAAAGAAAAAAGGAAAAGAATTAGAGACCAGGAATGAAGAAGAAGAAGAAAAAAATAAAACATTCAATTTTAATTTTAAAAGGCAAAAAAACTCAAGAAACAAAACTGTGCAGTGTGCATGTGCACCACACAAAAGCAATATTTCATAGCTCAAGTTTGGTATCCATCTCAGGATGGGCCCGGCCTGGGTTTGTGCCTTTTCTAAATGAAATGGGGAAAGGCACCAATCAGCACAATAGAGGAGAAGCTTAAATGCCCAGAGACTACTTCACCTTCAAAAAAAATTAAAAGTCACAGGGAGACAGTGAGATAGAGAGACAGAGAGAAATAGAAAGAGACAGAGATAGCCCTACCCACTAGAAATGAATCTGGAGAGAGAAGTATTAGCAAAAATCTTCATATTTGGTCAAGGAAAGCAATCTTTGACAGCTCAAGTTCAGTATCCATCTCAGGATCAATAACTACAAGTTTATAATCACATGAAAAATTTTGAATAGCATAATAAATTTGAAGTGAGTGGACTCTGTTTTGGTTAAGCCATGAATATAAAAAAAAATAATTGTCTGGACAAGAGACAATTACCTTTTAAGATTTTTACATAATGAGTTTTTTACTTATATGCAGTCCTTGTACTGTGATTTTATTTATTTATTTATAGACCACAGATTAGTTTATCTTTAACACCCATCATGCCATGAATTCATAGGGAATAGGTTCCAGTAGCTCAGGCTCCTTTCCATTGGTTCTCACAAAGTGTGCTTCTCTGGGTGGAGCAGGCTGGCGCTTTAGTTGAACCCAGGTACCTTTCTCTTTGGCTTCTTTCTTTTTCTGGTCATTTTCCTTTACTCGTTTTAGGAAGCTATCTCTGCTCTTTGAATGTTTAATATGCTCAATACGCATATTGATTCTCTAGGCAAGAATCTTGCCCTTAACTTGTTTGTTCACAACAATGCCAACAGCATGCTGGGTAACATTGTAGACTCTTCCAGTTTTGCCATGGTAACATTTGTGGGGCATTCCTTTTTGAACAGTACCCATTCCCTTAATGTCTACAATATCACCTTTCTTGTAGATTCGCGATATGTCGCCAAAGGAACAACTCCATGTTTTCTAAAAGGCCTAGAGAACATATATCGGGTGCCTCTCCTCTTTCCTGTTCGTTATTTTGGTTAATTACTGGAAGATGGCAGTTCCGGCCAAAAGGCTGATTTTATTTTTTAATATCTTTTACTGCTTTAGAGCAGAAGTGTGATGCAATTTATTATTCCATTGTAAATAATGTAAATTATTTAATAAAGGCTTCTACAATATTCCTACACAACTGATAATTTTAAGAACTGACATTACATGGAAGATACTCAAGTTCTTATTAACCCTTTGAAGACACATAATCCACAGAAAGTGTTTAAGATAAAACAAGGCATGGGGGACTGTAGGGTGGCATGGTGATTAAGGGCGTTGTACTCTCACATGGCTGATTACAGTTCATAGCCCTAATGTGGAGGCTTGTTTTCTCACTTTCTCTCTCTCTCACTCCATATCTCTCTGGTCAAATTAAAATAATAACTAAAGGGAACCAGCAGTTAGTGTAATGGCTATGTCACTGGACTCCCACGTAGTCGACTGCGGTTCACGTCCCAGACTTGGTGGCTTAAAACTCACGCCGGGCGTGTGTGTGTGCGTGCCCAAGATCCTGAGAGGAGAATGGAGGAGGAGGGATTGCGGCGTGACCATCCTCCATGGGGGTGATTTCTCACTTTCTGTCTCGCTGTCTCTGTCTGGAGAGTGCACGCGCCCTATAGCAAAAACCTCTCCAAAAAAAAAAAAGAAAAGAAAAAAAAAATAAATAAAGTTAAAATAATTCTTTAAAAAAAAAAAAAGAGGCATGGTAAGGGCTAGTGGAGGTATAGTGGTTAAGGCACTAGACTCTCAGTTACTTGACCATGGCTTGAATCCTGATACTGGCAGTTTGAAAATGATGCTTGGTGTTTGTGCGTAAAATCCTAAGAGGAATCTGGAGGAGAAGGGATTGCAGCATGGACATAAGCCCTTGGGAAAGATCTCTTACTTCTGTGCTATTTCTCTTCAGCAAGTGTATATGCCCAGTGACAAAAAAATCGACCAACCAAACAAACAAACAGAAGACATTTTTAAGATACACATTTTTTGGTTTTAAGAGATTTTTGGTCTAGGGCATGTGAGCTCACTGCAGACAGAGTGAGTGAGAGAAAGAGAGAAATCACAATTCTCCCCAGTAGGGATGGCCACTCTCAGGATTTTAGGCATGCACACATGCACACCCAGCATGAGTTTAAGTTGTTGGGTTCAGGACTCAAATTATGGTTAGCCGATCTCTTCTCACCTGCTGGCCCCAAGACAAAATATTTTGAAGCAATGTTGGTTCTAAGCTGACTCGGGGTCCCCAAAATGATCTTAGAAATAAATGAAAGGTAGTTTAGAATCGGTTGTGCCAAAATGGAAAACACTAATCAAAAAGTCAGCATGCCTGGGACCAGCAGTTAGTGTAATGGCTATGTCGCTGGACTCCCATGTAATCGACCATGGTTCGTGTCCCGGACCCGGTGGCTTAAAACTCATGCCAGGCGTGTGTGCATGTGTGCCCAAGATCCTGAGAGGAGAATGGAGAAGGGATTGTGGCGTGGCCATAACTCCTGGGGGGTGATTTCTCGCTTTCTGTCTGTCTGTCTGGCGAGCGCACACACCCTATAGCAAAAACCTCTTTAAAAAAAAAAAAAAAAGTCAGCATGCCTGACAAAAACCTTTTAAAAAAAAAAAAAAAAGTCAGCATGCCTGACAACTATCATGTGATCCTAGGAAAGTTACTTATCTCCTCAAATCCAAAATTTTAAATCTTTCTTATAGGCAGAAATATCTTGACAAACTCTTCCCAAACTACCAGGGCAACCATCAGGGTAGAGAGATCAGCAGCCTATGTCTAGATGCCAAATTTGAAGGCAGACTAGGATTTAAAGATCTCAGACTCTAAATACTCAAGGAGTGGACATTTACAGAATGGAAACCTGTTTGGAAGGCACTATAGATAGATCCTCTCAGGTGCAACAGGGTATTCACCACAGGACTCACATCTTCAAGACTCCTTTAAGAAGTATACTTCCTAGACTCTACCCTCCTCAACACAAAGGACCTTTCCCTA
>NW_006159862.1:383436-394935 GCF_000334495.1 Tupaia belangeri chinensis | reverse complement strand
TACTGAATGCAAATTTAAACCTTCTCCTGAATAACACCCATTCATTGATACCTTTAGAGGGAAGTAACATTCAAATTTATTCACTCCAGGCAGTGGGAAAAGTAATTGTGTGCATCAGCCAAAGCTAGGATCTTCCTCTTTTAAGATTGCTCTGCTTGTCTCTGAAATACTAGTGAGAGAGTTAAGGCCATAGCAATATTCTTTCAGGTGGGATGATTCCTCTTCATAGGGCACTGTCCTTCACATTGTAAAACCTACTTCATGCTAAAGAAAACAAAATTATCAACCAGTTCCCCTATGTCTCAGGAAACCACGTTATACACAAACTTCTGTGAACCCAAAAAGAAGTGCTACACTAGCTTTCAAATTGAGAGGGAACACCGAGAAACCCCAGAAACATATCTGTCACTAAGATTCGTTCTCTGCACAATTCAGTGATTTCCCTGAATATTTGTATTACCGCAGTAGTATTCCTAATATGCCCAGATTACAGATGGTTAAAAAAGTTCTCAAAAAAGCAAACATGCCCCTTGCCCCAGTTCCTCTTTGGCAACCTACTTTCCAGGACCCGTCCCTTCTTTGGAGCTGTTTTTCCTTCCCTTTCCTCGCTTTGCGATGCCCACTCTCTGTGTCTGGCTCTCTATTCCTGAGTGTGCCTCACTCCAGGTAAGCGACCTGTTCACCCTGGAGCCCTGTGTTTATGCATCATATTCGCACCCAGCCCTCGTGTGTTCCTGCAGTCTGCGCCTGACTCCACCCATCTCGTTTGCGAGGCTTTTGGAAACAGGCTTTGCACGTGCGGACACGCACCAGCTTCTATCATCTCACCGTCTTAACAATCATTAACCGCATGGAGGACCGGGACCTGTGGACCCCACAGTTAAAGTCGCCCTCTCAGATGCCGCCCGGTTCAGCGCTCGTACCTGCAGGAACTTATTCCTGCCAGACCGAGATCCCTCTGTATTTCGGCTCCCACAACAGTGCGGCTCCCTGGAGTCCTCTGTAGCCAGGGAGCGCCTCTCTCACCCTTCACCAACGTTCAGTGACAGGGATAGCAAACCGCCCTAAGAAACGCGGAAAGGGGCAAAAGAAAGCACTTTTGACTCAAGATGGCGGCAGGGAGCACATGCGCAGAAGGAAATAGAAGGCTTCCTGAGTCACGTGACCGGAGGATGGGACTTCATTTCCCACAAAGCTCTGCGCCAATCCCTCAGCGACCGGCGTCCTAAACTTCCTCTGTTCGCCCGGAAGTAGTCTCGCTGCCTCTGGATCTTGGCGGCTTGGGTAAGTGTCGGGTTCTACCCCGGTGGTAGCGCTGTGTAGTTCTGCTGCTTTGTTACTTCCCAGTTTGACAGTCTTACACAATGTGGGACGAATGTGGAGATTTGAATAGTGTTGAATGATTTGAAATGATTAGGTTTCATTTTATTTTGCTTGGAAGTATTTCAGTTATAGGACCCATGACTATATTTTACAAATGCATTCTTTCTTTTAAAAAGAACTACTTATTTACTTTTTATTTGTTATTGTTATTATTACTATTAACTACAGGGCACACGTGCTCACCAGTCAGAGACACAGAGGGATAGTGAGAAAGCAAGTCGCCAGGTCTGCATTTCATACCGTGGTGGCCATTGGGAGTCCAGCGCCGTACTACCACGCCTTCTGCGGGCCCCACAAATGCATTTACATTGGGAGAAGTCATGTCTGTATTTTGCTTGTTAACACGGAGTAAATTATGTGTTAACTCTCTAAGCTATTAAGAAGATGTTCATTCTCACCCTTTAAACTATTGCGCAATTTCAATGGATTATATTACTCATTTGTAAAAACTATCTCCTGAATATAGGCGAATGAAATATTAGGATCATGGGGCCAGAAGGTGACCTGGCTGTTGGGACGATGGCCTCCCATATGACCGACTGTGCTTAGAGTCCCAGACCTTTTATCTTGCTTTCTCACTTTCTCTTTCTCTCTTAGGGCAGTTGTAGTTTACAATCCCTCTTTTAGATTACTTTTCATTATTTGGTCAGGAACTCCTCTAAGTTCCATTCATCCATGTATCACTCACTAAAACTTTTAACTGGGGTGGGATGTTTCTTTGTTTTTTCCTAGTGAGGTGAATCTAATTTTTGCCTTTGCATTACAGATGTCTGCCACCAACTTGGTTACAGATTGCACAGAGGTTTCTCAGAGCTTCCACTATCACTTCTTTTTTCTTTCTTTCTTTTCTTTTTTTTTTTAAGATGTTTTTGCCTTAGGGCATGTGCTCCCTGGAGAGAGAGAGAGAGAGAGAGAAAATGAGAAATCATTCCCTGGGGGAATGGCCATATCACAATGCATTCTCATTCATAGTCCCCTGGGGTCTTGGGTATGCACTCACACATGCCCAGTGAGAGTTTCAAGACCCTGGGTCCGAGATGCGAACCACAGTGGACCATGTGGAAGTCCAGTGATGTAACCAATATGCCATCTACTGGCACTCCACTATCACTTCTGCTCTTCCTCTGTACTCCTATCATCCAGGTTGATAATGGTTTGAGAGTGGGATAGCAAAAGTGAGGAAAATTTGGGGATGGGAGTATAGGGGATATAAGAGGCTTGACGTTTGCTCAAGACCTTATTATTGTTCTTCTTTGGTCTAACAATTATCCCTTAGTGACTCTCATCTGCAGATTCAAGGACCTCATCCTTGGTCTTATAAGACTCCACCATTGCCTCATACTTTGGAATTCCTGATCTGCTTTACTTAGACCTTTGAATACCAGATCTCTCTCTTAAGCACTATTGACATGATGTAGAGGATCCTTTAAATACAGGATGATTGACATTGGCTGGGTAAGGAGAGTCTGCTTCATATTCTGACATCTAGGTTAGGAATTGTCATTCCTTTTTGTTGTGGGCCTCAGTCTTCCATCCACAAAAATGGAGATTTTAGTATACAGTAGTATATATAGATTCCATTGTCCACTCATATCTCTATAATAACATAAAGGCCAAGAATGTGATCTCTTTCCTCCCCCTATGAAAATAAAGTCCACAGACCTAAGGAAAAGGACCTCAGGGATGATATGAGGTGTTTCCAGCATAGCCTTGTATTATAGATCTCAGTGTTCAAGTTTACACCTTTTAAATAAATTGTCAGAGAGCAATGAAATACAGAATGAAAATACAAGAGGTAGAATTAAGAGTGGGACTTGGATAGCCCATGGGAAACAGTGAATAGGAGAATCTTAACAGGACTATCCTTGAGTATAACAATCATGGAAGCCCTTGGCTTGTGCTTCTGAACCATCTGTCTTTATAGTTTGTAATGACCACCGCAGTCGTGTTGAAATGTGAGTGATTGCACTTGCTGATTCCAAGTGCTCTGTTTTGCTTGTTTAATTTTGCAAAATACTAAGTATAGCTTCTAATTTTTTATGCCATTTTACTAAACACTAATCACTAGTATTATTGGTGTAAGCTGTTTGGGGGGGGGTCCTTTATAGATTATCACATGAGATCTTCTTAACATTCCTAAAATGTGTTAAACCATTTTACAGAGCGTGGACTTCAGATTCATGTAGGGGAAACATTCTGTCAGTTGATAAGACACAGACCATAGATATTGCTTATCTTGGCATGAGTCTAAATTTATTCAAGTTTGACGAGGAATAAAGTTTAATTATGTACTTACATTAAAATATTAGGGTGAGCAATTTGAGCATTAGAACAAGCTTTTTTTTTTTTTATATACAGAATTATTTAACTTTATTCATGTATTTTAATTTGACCAGAGAGGGACAGAGTGAGAGAGAGAAAAAAAGCAAGCCATCAGATTTGGGACTTGAACTGCGGTCAGCCATGTGGGAGTTTAGTGCCCTTAACCATCATGCCACCTGCCAGCCCCAGAACAAGCTTATTTATGGGAAATGTTAAGATTATTTCACAAAACAGTATAATAATACTCTACAGTAAAGTGTACTCAGTGTGCAAATATCTATCTCTGTCAGTATATTTGAAAGGTGACGTGCCTATTAAGCACAGACATATTTGACTGGAGCCACAAACAGAATTTTAATTGCTATGTATATAGCACCCCTTCCTTAACACTGTTGTGTCAGCCATCTTCCCTTACTCACTGGCAGGGATGGCCCTGGCTGAACCTGAAGCCCATAATGTTTGAGGAATTAATGACATTCACAGATCTAGCTCTAGACAAAACCAGGAAGAGTGGACCTTACTATTCATAGATCCCATAGAATACTTTTTAGAGATGTGATGCTGTGGAAACTAACCAAATAAAATTGTATGGAATGCATAAAATTAAGTTTAACAGTCAAGAAGAAAACACCATCATTTTAATATGAAAAGCAATTCAAAAGTCAGTGGTGGCGAGGAGAAAACAATTTGCAATATCAACCTGATATATTTTTCCATCAGATTGTAGATTATACATGTAATTTATATTGTCCTATTAATTAAGTTGAACCACACACTTTCATTGGCTGTCATAAGCAATGTAGATGGCTAATACAGTTTTGAAGGCACTTAGGTTAATGTAGTTTGTCAGAAATTTTGGGAATATCTATTGTCCTTTAAAATGTGTTCTTGTGTATAGGATTAATACATTTGGAGGCATCTGATAAAATCACCTTCAGTGCCCCCACTCGTATATTGTCAGATGTGCAGGTAATCAAACAACAAAGAAATAAAGGGATATAGTATCAGAAGAATGCATGAATAAGTCACAATCCCATTGGCCACAATCAAATTTTAACATATCACACACAGAAAGGGTGTGGGAATGAAGCAAATCAGGGTGACTAGAGAGGAGAGATCAGGGAACTAGAGAAGAGACTCCCCCTCAGCCAGTCATCAGATCATGTTGATTTCTTTCTATTTTTTTTTGGAGAGGTTTTTGCTATAGGGCGTGTGTGCTCGCCAGACAGACAGAGAGAGACAGAGAGACAGAAAGCGAGAAATCACTCCCTGGGGGGATGACCACACCGCAGTCCCTTCTCCTCCATTCTCCTCTCAGGATCTTGGGCATGCACGCACATGCGCCCGGCATGAGTTTTAAGCCACCGGGTCCGGAACGTGAACTGCAATCAACTACGTGGGAGTCCAGTGACATAGCAATTATGCTAACTGCTGGTCCGATTTCTTTCTATTTTTCTACTCCTTTCCTAGGATTCCCCTGGAAATTTTTGGAGTAACCTCCTCTTCTGTTCTTTTGCCTTCACTTGAGACATATGTTAAGTAGATGGACCCCTATTCATTTTCCAACAAATAAACTTTTTAAAAAAGAAGTATTTATTGGGACCAGCAGTTGGCGTAATGGCTATGCCACTGGACTCCCATGTAGTCGGCCACAGTTTGAGTCCTGGATCCGGTGGCTTAAATTCACGCTGGGCGCATGTGTGTGTGTGCCTAAGATCCTGAGAGGAGAATGGAGGAGAAGGGATTGTGGTGTGGCCATCCTCCCTGGGGGGTGATTTCTCGTTTTCTCTCTCTCTGTCTTTCTGGCGAACGCATGTCCCCTATAGCAAAAATACCTCTCCAAAAAAAAAAAAAAAAAGTATTTATTTACTCAGTTGATTTGTTATTACTCTTTTTAAATTTGACCAGAGCGAGAGAGAGAAAGGGAAAGTGAGAAAACAAGCCTCTAGGTCTGGGACTCAAACAGTGGTCAGGTGGTCATCACAGTACCTGCTGACCCCCAGATAAACATTTCTGGGGCATGGTGTGTGTAGTGTTTTATTGTGAGGAGAGTATTGAAGTCATGTGAACTTTGCAAGATTGGCCCTTCCCTCATCTCAAATCCACCTACCCCTGCATTGGTCCTCCAGGTATTCACATTATAGTCATTCATTTAGAATGCATTGGTTTTCTGCATGTAACTTACTAAGCTAAAGAAGTGCCCTGCTTTTTCCCTCCTTGTGAATGAATGAGTGCAGCTAGCTCCTGTGTATGGACCGCTGGAAGAAATGGAGCTCTCACCCCTTACTAGCCAGTCCTTGTCTTCAGATGGAGAAGTTTTTGATAAAGGTGTATTTTATAAACAATTATATAATTCCGGGGCTGGCAAGTGGCATGGTAGTTAAGACACTGGACAGTACCAGTCCTAGACTTGGTGGCTTGTTCTTTCTTTCTGTCTCTCTCAAATTAAAGAATAATAATAAATAAAGTAAAAATAAATAATTCTTTAAAAAATAATATTATCCACTACAGGAAATTAGATAAAGGAATTCAGCTACAGACATTGGACTTAGATATTGCAAGACTCTTGATGACAAAGAGAGAAGGGATAGCCAATGGATATGAATGCAGTAATAGTTACATATGTAGTTACAAACTGAAGTATTTTGCCACTTTATATAATTCACCAAAATTCATTTTGGGAGAGTAAATTCTGCTCCCCAAATATTTCTGTTGAAACAAGAATACTTTCAGGACATCTGAATGTGACTGTATTTGGACAAGTGGTCTTTGAAGCGATAGTTGAAAAATGTCATTGGAGTGGGCTCTAAGTCAGTATGACTAATGTCCTTATAAGAAGAGGCAACTAGGACACTTCACATGACACAGGGAAGGGCATGTAAAGACACAGGGAGAAGCCTAGCACAATAAGCCAAGCAGGTGAGTCTTAGAAGAAATCAGCTCTGCAGAATCTTTTATCTCACTCTTAGACTTTACAACTGTGAGCAAATAGGTTTGTCTTTTTGCACCACCTGGTTTTCAGTATTTCATTATGGTAACCCTAGATGCTATTTGCAGGTTGTAAACTATTACAATTTTATTTTGAAAGGGAAGATAGAGTGGGACTGTTTGAAATACAGAAGTCACAAAGAAGTTCTATAATATTTATGGAGTATCGGAAATGATTTATTTTGCAAGACATGGTTGAGGAGGCAGGGACTTTGGAAGTCACTGAGAATAGTCATAACTCTACTGGCTCTGGGTCCAGTCCGAGCCTGTGAGCTGTGGTACCACTCGAGTGGCAACCGTTGGTGGAAGGAGAGGTAACTTTATTCAGGAAACTGGTCATCTGGGAAGATGGTGATATAATGTT
The DNA here is from genome assembly GCF_000334495.1 of Tupaia belangeri chinensis. Taxonomy (NCBI): domain Eukaryota; kingdom Metazoa; phylum Chordata; class Mammalia; order Scandentia; family Tupaiidae; genus Tupaia; species Tupaia belangeri. The sequence continues at coordinate 387,878 of NW_006159862.1, read as the reverse complement.
CAAAGACTGACTCTGGAATCACAGACTTGTGATAAGGAAAGGTGAAGAGGGGGTGCTATGTGTCCTTTGTGGAGCCACAAAGAGTCTTGTTGTCTCCAAGGTTGCTATGCACAGGGTCACTTCACCTTGAAATCTCTTTTCTCTTTGTTTTCTTGGACATATCTGCCTCTGACTTGTGGTTTCAAGGTCCAGGTCTTGTGAAAGTTCAGCAATGCTAAGATTAGATTTTTTGCTACGAGTTGAACAGTGAAGTAAGGGCAGTTAGGTAAAGGGAGACTTACTCATTTTTAAGAGTCTCTTGGGGCCAGCAGATGGCATAGTGGCCTTGAACTCCCGCATAGTCAACTGCGGTTCAAATCTTGGACCCAGCTAATTGAAATTAATGCAAGAGGCATGTGCGTGACCCAGATCCCTAAAAGAGAATGGAGGAATAGGGATTGTGATGTGGCCACTCGCTTTAGAGGTGATTTCTCACTTTTTGTTTCTCTGGTGAGCATATGTGCCCTATAGCAACAATCTCTCTCTAACAAAAAGAGCAAGTCTTTTCTTTTTTTAATTTTCATTAAGGATTTTTCATTTAATTTTGTTATTTATTTTTCAGTTTTACCAGAGTAAGAGAGAAAAGGAAAGTGAGAAAGCAAGCCACCAGGTTGTGGACATGAACCATACTCACCTATGTGGGAGCCCTGCACCTTTACCACCATGCCACCTTCCAGCCTCTCTTTTTTTGGTTTGCTTTTGCTCTGGGGTATGTACACTCACTGCAGAGAGACATTACAGGGGAAAGTGTGAATCATCCTTCAGTGGGATAGCCATGCTACTACCCCTTTTCCATTCTCCTCTTAGGATTTTGAGCATGCATGAACATCTTCTTGGTGTTTTCAGCTGGGTCCAGGACTCAAACAGTGAGTCAACCATGTGCTATCCAGCTGCCTTAACCTCCATGCCACCAGCTGGCCTAAGAGCTAGTCTTCTGTCACATTAATATGGAGTTACATTGATTCTTTCTTATAGCCTGGCTATGTAGTAACATTATGTTTGGGTAAGGATCCATGTCTTAGTCATGTGCTCTCAAATGTAGTCCTGGAAGAGACAGAGTCTTGGAGTCTCCAGCTATTGAGGGCTTAAGTAGCAGGTTTCAGAAACAGCCCAAGGGATAAGAAAAATGTTATGTGTTTTATATTAATGTGTACCAAAATTAATGAGTGTGGATTATAACTGGGCAGAAGAAATGAAGAGTCTGGTGTTTGGGAATTACAGATTTCTTTTCTTTTTTTTTTTGGAGAGGTTTTTGCTATAGGGTGTGTGTGCTTGTCAGAAAGACAGAGAGATTTGAGAGACAGAAAGCGAGAAATCAACTCCCAGAGGGATGGCCATACCGCAATCCTTTCTCCTCTATTCTCCTCTAGGATCTTAGGTACACACATAGGTGCCCAGCATGAGTTTAAGCCATCGGGTCCAGGGATCAAACCATGGTCGACTACATGGGAATCCAGCGACATAGCCATTACACCATCTGCTTGTACCTGGGAATTACAAATTTCAGAATGGTGTAGGAACTGGATATGGGTAGTGAGTTTCAGGAAAAGAAAGTAGACATTGTAATGACATGGTGGGGATTTTTCTATTTATTAATATCAGTGGTGGCATTCCATGTAAAACCTAGGTGTTGTGTGCATCATTTAAAGAATTGGAACACAGGGGAGAGGCAAAATACAACTAAAATTATTGGTGTATTTTTGTCTCGATATATGAGTTTATATTATTAATGCTTTTGAAACCTCTATTAACATGGTGAATACTCTACAATCAACATAGTCATTACAAGGAATAAGTAATGCAAGGAGTAAGTAACTAAGGATGTGTGATCTGTAAACATATAGTCACATTTAATGTAGATTGACTTTTTTTGGCCATTCGGTACAAATCGAATCTATCCTACTTTTGCTTATGATCCATTATTATCATTTATGTATGAGGTAGATAGATTTAGTTATTATTGATATTTTATGTGAAATTTTATCTTTGTACACATTTCTTTTACATATAGTGTGTGTGTGTATAACTGAAAAGTGTGGATATTACAGTTAATGAAGATGAATAAACAAGACTCCAACAATTTCACTTACCACTTTAGTAGAATATCAAATAGGGTCACTAGATTTCCTTCTAACACTCAGTCAACTTGATATTTTCTGAGCATCCCTGACAGTGTCAGTATGTAACAGTCGTGCTATGACTCAGGTACTCTTGCTACCTCATGGTAAGGGGGGTTTTCAGGGCTAGATTATCAGGGAGAGAACCAATTGATCCCTGAAAGTAGAATAAATTTTTGAATTGAATAATCTGATCAGAAAGCATTCTTTTTTTTTTAAAATCAATTTAATTACATTCATTATAATTTTTTAATTTGACCAGAGAGAAAGAAATGGAAAGTGAGAAAGCAAGCTACCAGGTCCAAGACTCGAACCACGGTCAACCATGTGGGAATCCAGTGCCTTTAACCACCACACTACCTGCGGTCCCAGAAAACATTCTTATTTGATTAATAGCTAATTCCATGGAAGAAAGATGTCAAAGTCAGAGTTAAATGAGGGCAGAAAGGGAGTGAAATTCCAAATAGCTGGGGTGAATTCTGGAGAACCTTGGTTGGCAAATGAAGGGATGATGAAATCTGAGAGACTCCCAATTATTCACTTAGAGATTAAAAACCAAAATCCACCAGTGGAATGAGTCAAGGATCTCTGATTTGGAACCTGGGAGTGACTGGTCACTATGGGCTGTCTAACTGATCAGAAAAACTCAATACTTTTCATGTTCTAATTCATAAGACCTATGTATCTCTGTGGTCTTTATTAGCAACGATGCCTATGTTTTGTTCAGTACTGACCTTGGATATGAGATTTCTGAGCCTGTTCTTAGCGCTTACTGCCCTTTTCTGTTTCTTGGGTGGGGGCTCATAGTCAAGTGAAGCTCTGAATTTTCATGATAAATGGTTCTGGAACTTATGCACAAGACTGGAGTCTCATGGCTTCCTTCTCCATCCAGTTTTCCCTGCTTAGTGCTTGGACTATCTATGAGTGAGAATCCAGAAGACAACAATGGGAAACTGAGTTATTGGCAATGGATCCACTGGTGAGTAGAGAATGCCTTTTTCTATAGAAACTGCCCTCCTGTCACCAGATGGTCCAGTTTCTCCTATTTCTATGGATTTTTCCAAGGGTTGTCATGAGATATTCAGGAATCTGGGCTTCTAGCCTTCATTGTGATTTCATATTTCCAGAAGCTATGTGATGTTTTTTTCTCTCATCTAGCCCATGGTCTCTTTGGAAAATAACATAATTGATTCATCATCCATGCAGTTAACAGCACTTGGTTTAGGAGTGTGGTGAAAGCAGGTGATAGAAATGAGTGAGGGGTAGAACTTCATAGTACAAATGGGAGGCAGATGTTTTAGCAGGTTGTTTATTCAGTCTAGTGTCAAAAGTCCTGGAGTGAGGTCTGTGTAGTAATAAGGGACAATGAATAATGATTTGGCCAGGAAAAAGGTGAAGAATCATTTACTTTCTTATTCCAACTTAAAACTTTTTAAAATTTAGTTAAGTACATTTGAACTTTTAAAAATTTCTAAAAAGAATACTAAAAAAACTTATTATACTTATCTCTAATCATTCTTTCTACCTTTTAGTAACTAATCATTTTTTCACATTTGATACCTGGGAATAGTGTATGGGAAGTAATATTAAATTTATAGTAGCTGTGCAGTTAGGTGCATAACAGGAGGATAAGTATAATAGGTAGAATAATATTGCCGTTCTTGGGACCAGCAGTTAGCGTAATGGCTATGTTGCTGGACTCCCATGTAATTGACTGAGGTTTGCGTCCCTCACCCGGTGGCTTAAAACTCATGCTGGGCGCATGTGTGTGCGAGCCCAAGATCCCGAGAGGAGAAAGGAGGAGAAGGGATTGCGGCGTGGCCGTCCCCACTAGGGGGTGATTTCTCGCTTTCTGTCTCTCTGTCTGTCTCTGTCTGTCTGGCAAGCGCACGTGCCCTATAGCAAAAGCTTCTCAAAACAAAACCAAAAACAAACAAAAAAAGAATAATATTGCCGTTCTGGAGAAAACTATTTGAATAGAGGCTTATTTTTTACTTGAACAGACAGATAAGATAGAAGACAGGCAATGATGGGGCCAGCAGGTGGTGTAGTGGTTAAGGTGCTGGGCAGCCATGTGGTTAATCGCCATTCTACTCCTGGACCCAGTAGCTTGGAAATCAGGCCATGCGTGTGTGTACGTGTGTATGCACAAAATACCCAGAGTAGAATGGAAGAAGAGGGATTATGGCATGGCAAGTCCCACGGGGGTGGGTGGGGTGATTTCTCACTTTCTCTCTCTGTCTCACCGGTGAGCACACGTACCTTATAACAAAAATCTCTCTCTCA
>NW_006159862.1:378319-383418 GCF_000334495.1 Tupaia belangeri chinensis | reverse complement strand
AAAGAAGGCAATAATATTTAGTATTTGGAGTTTCCAGGGAAAATTCAAAATTGGATGTGTTGTACTTGAGGAATGGTCAGGCTACATCTCTCCTTAAGTGTTGAAGTCCCAGAGTACTCTAGTTTATGCTGCTTGACTATCTATGCCTGAAACCTTGTTTTGAGCACCTTGTCATATAGGATTGTGTTACACCTACTGGAACCAAGAGCTGTATGAAACTTCCTCACCTCTGGAGAATCCTGGGGCCTGCTTCAAGATTTTCTATCTATTTCTATGAATAGACTAATGGCTTCTAATACTTTTTTTTTAGGTAAGAAGAACTTTATACAGTCATTGGCTCTTTCAACATTTACACCAGAATATTAAACCATCGCATAGATTAGGAATCTGAGGTTCACATGTAGGGAGTAATTTAAAAATAGTCATGACCTAAAAGTAGTATCTTATTTTTATTTTATTTATTTATTTATTTTGTGAGATTTTTGCTATAGGGCGTGTGCACTCGCCAGGCAGACAGAGAGAGACAGAGACAGAAAGCGAGAAATCACCCCCCAGGGGGGATGGCCACACTGCAATTCCTTCTCCTTCATTCTCCTTTTAGGATATTGGGCATGCACGCACATGCGCCCAGCGTGAGTTTTAAGCCACCGAGTCTGGGATATGAACTGCAGTCGACTACGTAGGAGTCCAGCGACATAGCCATTATGCTAACTGCTGGTCCTAAAGTGGCATCTTATTATTATAGTTTTACTTGTGATAAGTTTGTAAAGTATTTAACATTCATGAGGAAGATAGTTTAGTTATGAAATTTAAAGCACAAGCTTTATTATGACCCATCTAGAATTCTTAATTCAAAGTTTTTTGAAAAATTTCCAAGTTGTATATATATATATATATACATATACATATACATATACATATACATATACATATACATGCAAGGGTTTCTAAAAGGCAGAAGCCAGCTTGGCACTGAGAATGAATAAACTGGATCCCCAAACACAGTTTGATCTTTCTATAAACTCAGTTTCCCTCTCTGCCTCAGCATAGTTGTCTCAACCCTTTCACTCTGGACTTTGGTAAGATGGCTCTATCTAAACTGGAATTTACATGATCTAGGAATCAGTGACCTTCGAAGATGTCATTATAAACTTCACTCAGGAAGAGTGGGCCCTACTAGGCACATCTGGGAGAAAGCTGTATGAAGATGTGATGCTGGAAAACATCAGTCATCTGGTATCTGTTGGTGAGTCCATCAGTAGTTCTGTGTGCAGGTGCACATGTATTCACTGCATTAATGAGCAAGGGTATAGAAGAGCTTCCTCATGTTTTCCTCCAATCTCTGTCCTGATGCTGCCTTAGACCCAATAACCATATTAAAGAAATTCTTTAATTACATATTATTTACATCTAGCTTGTCATGGCATCAAAATGTCTTCATCATAATTTGTTATCTTTATTTCTCTTTTTATTTTATTTAGTATTTTCTTATGGGTGAGGGAGAAAGAGAGGAAAAAGAGAGGAAGAGACTCTTAATAGATCATTCATACTGTAGTCTACCCCATGTTTCAGCCAGGTGTGATTTTGGGCACATATGTGCACATCTGAAGTACTCTGGGCAGCTGTGGGACTTGAACTCAGGACCTTTCCCATGTGGGTTCTGTTGTGTTATTGCTACACCACTCCCATACCTTCATGTATTGCTTGGCACCAAATCTCTAAGTCAAGCTATAAGTGGGAACTTAGTACATATTCTTGAAATCATAAATAGATAAGATAAATTTATAAATACAGTCATTTTTGGGGATTGGTTATCAGACCCCCTGACATACAAATATCCAAAGATTTTAGAATTCCTTATATAAAATGGTATGCTATTTGCGTATAACCTGCACATAACGTCCTTCAGTATTTCTTTTGTAATCTCTAGGTTTCTGGTAATAGTTAATACAGTATCACTAACTGATATATTATGTTTTTTGTTGTTACAGGATTACTTTTACTTTTTTTTTGGAGAGGTTTTTGCTATAGGGTGCGTGTGCTCACCAGACAGACAGAGAGAGACATAGAGACAGAAAGCGAGAAATCACCCCCCGGGGGGATGGTCACGCCATAATCCCTTCTCCTCCATTCTCCTCTCGGGATCTTGGGCATGCACACACACGCGCCCAGCGTGAGTTTTAAGCCACCGGGTCCAGGATGCAAACCTCAGTCAACTACGTGGGAGTCCAGCGACATAGCCATTACGCCAACTGCTGGTTCCCAGGATTATTTTTACTTTTAAAAACAGTTTCAGTGTGTGATTGTTTAAATTTACTACTATGGAACTCATGGATATTGAAGGCCAAATGTAATTATTCTGCTCTAGGCAGTTTGCTGAGGTTTGAGATCAAACTAGTGAAAATAGCAGAGTTTTGATTATTCCTGTGGACTTTTTGTTTATTGGATTGTACTTGAGTAAAATATTATTTTTTTTTCTTTTGAGAGGTTTTTGCTATAGGGCGCGTGCGCTCGCCAGACAGACAGAGACATAGAGACAGAAAGCGAGAAATCACCCCCCAGGAGGGATGGTCACGCTGCTATCCCTTCTCCTCCGTTCTTCTCTCAGGATCTTGGGCATGCACGCACATGTGCCCGGCGTGAGTTCTAAGCCACCGGGTCCGGGATGCGAACCACGGTCGACTATGTGGGAATCCAGCGACATAACCATTACGCTAACTGCTGGTTCTCTTGAGTAAAATATTCATCCCACTGCAGAAGCATTTGATTTCTCTGTTTTTGAACAGAGTGGTAAGTCTGTACCCTGACTTTGAACTTGGCATCGTGTCCTGAGGTCCTCACTATTCTGGGCACATACTTGGGATTTCTCCCTGGTGTAGTGAAGGCCCTTCAATGCTTCCTGTGTTAAATGTGTTACTTGGGATGGCATCCAGGGTTGTCCATGTTCTTCCTCCATGGTTTTGCATCGACTTGTTGATAATACACATTTATTATCATAAAGTTCAGTTACTTTTGTTCCATGAACAGGATATCAGCTCTGTAAATCAGATTTGCTTTTCTGTTTGGAAAAAGGTGAAATGGTGTGGATGGTGGAAGCAAGAGGATTTTCTCATTGCCAAAGTCCAGGTGAGCTGCAGGGACTTGCACCCCTAGATTGGTTAGTAACTAATCTCTTGTTATTATCAGCTGCAGATTTTGTTACATAGATTTTTTTCTAAAATATAGGTGAGGACTTTGGGACAAAGTATTTTAGATATTGTTATTCCTTCTAAATATTATTCATAATATATGTGTCCTCCTCACATAATTTCTGGCTTTAGGAAAATATTGATGTTTTGAGTTATCAGAAAAGTCACGATGCATTTTGCATAGAAAAACAGAGAAAAAAAATGTCCTTACTTTTCTGATTGCAGGAGATTCATTGGGCTACATTTAGTACAGGAACCTCATGGATAATGAATGCTATAAGATGGTCTAGTAATACAGTCATCCTTCTTAGAGGAAAAACTCCCTCTAGATTATGGCAAGCTTTTACTGTCCCATAAAACAGAAGCCACAAATACCTTATGAAGCCAGGACCAGCAGTTGGCATAGTGGTTATGTTGCTGGACTCCCATGTAGTAGGCCCTGGTTTGAGTCCTGGACCCGGTAGCTTGAACTCAGGCCAGGTGTGTGTGCATGCCCAAAATCCTGAAAAGAGAATGGAGGAGAAGGGATTGTGGTGTGGCCATCCCCCTTGGGGGCATGATTTCTTGCCTTCTGTCTGTCTGTCTAGCGAGCTCATGCTCCTTAGAGCAAATAACTCTCAATAAATAAATAAAATACCTTATGGAGGGAAAACTATAAATTCCTACAGTGTTTCCTTATAGAACATGGTCATTCTGGTGTCCTGGGATGTTTCCGAAAAAAGTTCTCATCAAGAGACATCTTTTATTAAAGAGAGATTTTTGTTATAGGACACATGTGCTTGCCAGAGAGACAGAAAGTGAGAAATCATCCCCCAGGATGGATGGCCACACTGAAGTCTCTTCTCTTCCATTCTTCTCTTGAGATTCTGAGCAGGCATGCACACATGCCCAGGATCAGTTTCAAGCTGCTAGGTCTGACTCAAACCATGGTAGAATATGTGGGAGTCCAGTCACCTAACCATTATACTGCTGGTCCCCATCAGTAGACTTTTAAAATATTATTGGCATTTTTTCCTAGCTTTGCTATCTTCATCACTCTTTGGCTCAGACTATGCCACTTTAAATACTGTCCTTTGTTGTTGTTGTTTTTTTTTTTTGAAAGGTTTTTGCTATAGGGCGTGTGCACTCGCCTGAAAAACAGACAAAGAAAGAGAGACAGAAAGTGAGATGACCACGCCAATCTCTTCTCTTCCATTCTCCTCTTGGGATCTTGGGCATGCACGCACACACGCCTGGCGTGAGTTTCAGCCATCGGATCTGGGACTCGAACTGTGGTCAACTCCGTGGGAGTCCAGCAACATAGCCATGACGCCAACTGCTGTTCCCTATAAATACATCTACAAATTGCCTTTTCCTCGATTTTCAAGGGGAAAGTCAGTTCTAAAAGTCATTGGGTGGCTAAATTTAAGTCACTGCAGTTTTCTCTATGGTGAGCCTTTTTAAATCACTCAGCCTGCATTATCCCATTTATAGACTTTTCTCTTCAAATCTGCTCCAGTCCCTCATTCATCACTCAGAAATGAATCCTGCCTCACACCTCAGGTCTGTTTAAGTGAGGGCAGCAGAGCTCACTGTGGGCTTATCTTTCTTGTTTGTAACTGCTCCTTGGCTTTTTACTTGTATACATCCTTCTGGGTAGTGTTTATTCTTTTCTCTGCTAGGGTCATGCACGTAGTCACCATACAGTACTTTTTGTTCAGTGTGGAAATGTTTTAGCTCTGCTTGCCTTTGAAGAGGCCATGAGTTTCCTCCCCTTCCTAGGTTTGGTATGTAGTTAAGAAATTATATTAAATGAACCCATAATAAATGAAATGCTTTTGAAGAACAAAATATTCCTTACAAAGCTTATAACTCAAAGTATTTTTTTTCAAGTTCATGACTTTATAAAGAGAACTTTTCCTTTTTTTTTTT
>NW_006159862.1:377722-378057 GCF_000334495.1 Tupaia belangeri chinensis | reverse complement strand
TCATGAAACACTTCTCAGACCAATCCAGTTGAGAATTCTATACATGTCATCATCAACAGTTAATAAACCCTATCTGTTTCTCACTAATGTCCTGTCTCTCTATTGCTCACTTGCTATCTTTCTCTATCCTCTTCTCTTCACTTACCCCATTCTACACTGTCCTATTCTCATTAAGTACCTTCACTTCAAGAATGGTAGAGTAGTTCCTGTTCTTCCCTGAGGCAATGCAGGGCTGGTAACCATCATCTTCTCAAGTTGCAAGTTCTCAGACCTTGTTTTCCGCTTCAGCTTGCTGGTCCAAAGGCCACACGCCGGCCCTGGAGAGGCAGCTGAAC
>NW_006159862.1:376176-377126 GCF_000334495.1 Tupaia belangeri chinensis | reverse complement strand
TCCTTTTATAATGTTTATAATTGAAGTATCAGGCTGTAAAAGCCTTTTCTTGTTTTACACTTTTATTTTTTATTTATTTATTTATTTTTTTATTATCATCATAATCTTCTTTATATTTCATTGGATTACATATAACTTTACACTGTATTACAATGCTTTTTCAAAAGGGAATGCCATGCATGTCAGTCAATACAGGGACATTAATCTCCCCGCTTCAACATTCAATATCTTTTCTATGTTTTCCCCAATCATTATTATTATTATTCTAATTATTTTTTAAAACAGTCAATCACTATTTCTCATTTTGCTTGTAAAAAGACTTTGCCCATCATGAAGTACTTCTCAGACCAGTCCAGTTGAGAATGCTATACATGTCATCATCAAGAGTTAATAAGCCATATCTGTTTCTCACTAACATCCTGCCTCTCTATTGTTCTCTTGCTATCTTTCTCTATCCTCTTCTCTTCACCTCCCCCATTCCACACTGTCCTACTCTCATTCAATACGTTCACTGCTTTTATGTCCTCCAATTTTTTGCTCTCTACCATAGAGTGCGGATAGTCAGTATATATTGAGTGGATACATACAATATCTTTCTTTCATAGCCTGGCTTACTTCACTCAGCAATAGATCCTCCATATCTGACCACTTTCTGTGAAATGCCAGGGTACACTTTTATTTTGTTTTGAAAAGTCTAAGAATATATGTATATTTGCAGGCATTTTTTTTTCCTACCTATTTTATGTCATTCTCATGCCACAGACTAAAGTGTGAAATGTCTATTATAGCTGTAATTCTTTCATCACATGCTTAACAAATCTTTTTCCCAGATTTCTGGATCTTTTTTTTTTTTTGAGAGGTTTTTGCTATAGGACGCATGCGCTCACCAGAAAGACAGAGAGAGACAGAGAGATAGAAAGTGAGAAATCACCCCCCAGGGGGAATGGCCA
>NW_006159862.1:370952-375588 GCF_000334495.1 Tupaia belangeri chinensis | reverse complement strand
CCATCACAACACACAAATGAATTTTCCATCCAAAATACACTGTGCATTGGCTTAATCAAGCACGTCAACATATATGTTCTCAGCAAATACTTTCCCAATTCTTGTGTCCTGCATACCTTGCCTTTTGTTTTCCCATCCTAGATTCCCCATCCCCCTCCCTCTGTCCCTGGATCATTTTCAATATACTGTTTATAGAAGCGTTATCCTCCTGCTACAGTTGAATATTTCCCTCCCCCAATGATGGCATTATTCAGAATATTGGTTATTTATACCCTCATAAAGATTCTCTTATGATGGTGAATGCATTCGTTTATAGTGTGTTTGAGAAATGTAGCTTACACTCTCATGAGTCTGCTCAATTTCTGAATAGATGCATAGAAGCTGAACCTGTGATGCATTGTTTGTAATGGTTCCATTTAATTTATCACACAGGTTGGGAAGGCACACTAAAGACTTTAAATCAGAATGCTGTTTATATTCTAAATGGTTTCAGGAGTTTGGTCACGCACGCATACACAACCTGAGTTTTAACTAGCCAGTTCCAGGACCGAATAAGGGCCGCTATGTGGAAGTCCAGCAACATAACCATAATGCCACCTGCTGGTCCCAGTTTTTGCTTTTAATGAAACTGGTGCCTTCTGTCTCCTCATAGAAAATTTCCAATGCCATTCTGGGGATTAACTTTAACTCGTACTGTTAACCAGATAATCCATAAGAGGGAAGAGTTCCTTTTGAAACAATGCTATTCGGTTGTTAACCAAGTTACTTGCTTGGATTTTGAAAGCAGCTGTTTATGATGCGTACTGAACAAATGTGTGTAATTTTCTGTGCCAAACTTTTGACTTCATTTGTAAGTACTGTGATGTGGGGCTGATGGTTAGAAACAATAACATATTAGGATTTCTATTTAAACCTTGCAGGGCCAAGCTGTATCTCCTTTCTTTAATTTTTCCTTGTGTCATGATAAATGTTTCCTAGCATCCAGTACTGTGTTGGTACAAATGTAGGTTTCTATGCTAATTTTTAGCTTTGTGGTTGTACCTTGCATCATGCTCTATGTATTAAATCCTTAAGGGGTTTATTTTTACAAACTGTGTGCCTGTAAGGTTTATTAACAATAAGATAGAAAATGGTGCTGGGACCAGCAATTGGCATAATGGCTATGTCACTGGACTCCCCTGTAGTCAACCAGGGTTCGAATCCCAGACCTGGTGGTTTAAACTCATGCCAGGCATGTGTGCGTGTGTGCCCAAGATCCTGAGAGGAGAATGGAGGAGAAGGGATTGTTGTTTGGCCATCCCCCTGGGAAGTGATTTCTTACTTTCTGTCTCTCTGTCTCTCTGTCTCTTTCTGTCTTTCTGGTGAGTGCACATGCCCTATAGCAAAAACCTTTCCAAAAAAAAAGAAAGAAAGAAAATGGTGCAAGTTTATACCATAATTTTGTAGGAAAAAAAGAGTCTGTTCAGTTCATATCTCATCCATGAAAAATCCTGCAAATCAGACAGTTTCAAGGAAATAATAAAAGGATATGTAAACAATTGTAAAAGTCTGTTGTTGGTGGGCCGGCAGGTGGTGTGGTGGTTAAGGGTGCTGGACTCCCACATGGCCAACCATGGTTCAAATCCTAAACCTGGTGGCTTTCTCTCTATTTCTTGCTTTCTCTCATGCTCTGTCCCTCTCTGGTCAAATTAAAATAAGTAAAAATGAATAAATAAATAAAGTTTAAATAAAATAATTCTTTTAAAAAAAGGAAACAAGTCTTGTTGGATGTGCCTGATGCATGTGTTATTGTGTTTGATTTCAGAATACTTCATAAAGATATCATTGAAAAAATATATTTCTTCAACCTGCAGTATTTATTCATTTGTCACGTTTGTTCCATCTAAGTGTCAGGTTTAAAATATTTTAATTTTACTTTACATTATTTTTGAGAGGTTTTTGCTATAGGGCACGTGCACTTGCTGGAAAGACAGAGACAGACAGAAAGCGAGAAATCATCCCCCAAGGGGATGGTTATGCCCCAATCCTTTCTCCTCTCGGGATATTGGGCACACATGCACATGTGCCTGGTGTGAGTTTAAGCCACCGGGTCTGGGACTCAAACTGTGGTAGACTACATGGGAGTCCAGTGACAAAGCCATTATGCCAATGCTAGTCTCTATTTTAATTTACATTTAATCGTATATATCTTTTTTTTGGGAGAGGTTTTTGCTATAGGGCATGTGTGCTCGCCAGACAGACAGAGACAGAGAGACAGAAATCGAGAAATCACCCCCCAGGGGGGATGGCCATGCCACAATCCCTTCTCCGTTCTCCTCTCAGGATCTTGGGCACGCATGCACATGCGCCTGGTGTGAGTTTTAAGCCACCCGGTCCGGGATGCGAACCATGGTCGACTACATGGGAGTCCAGCCACATAGCCATTACGCCAACTGCTGGTCTCACTCATATATATCATTATTTTTAAGAATTATTTTATTCAACTTTATTTATCCTAATTTGGCCAGAAGGGAACAAAGTGGGGAGGAGGGAGTGAGAAAGCAAGCTGGCAGGTCCAGGGCTCGAACCACAGTTGGCCATGTGGGATTCCAGTGTCCTTAACCACCATGCCACCTACCGAACCCAATCACATACATCTTTATAGTATATAACATTGCTTTTTCCAGCACGAATACTATGCATATTAATCAAGACAAAGATGTTACTATATACAATTATCATCAGCAAATAGCTTTTTTAAAAAGTATTTAATTTTATTTATTCAGTCATTTATTTTATTTTATTTTTTTAAATCATTATTTTATTTAACTTTTTAAAAATTTGACGAGAGAGGGACAGAGTGTGGTGTGTGCGTGTGTGTGTGTGTGTGTGTGTGAGAGAGAGAGAGAGAGAGAGAGAGAGAGAGAGAGAGAGAGGGAGAGAGAGGAATTCACAGGTCCAGGACTTGAACCATAGTCAGTCATGCGGGAGCTGAGCGCCCTTAACCACCTCGCCACCTGCTAGCCCCCAGCAAATAGCTTTTCAATTTTTCGTCAATGAAATGTCATTTTTTTATTCTTCCCCTGTTCCACTCCCTCCCTCCTTCTATTGTCCACCCCCATATTACTGCTGTCCTTTCTAACTCTAGTACCTACCATTGCCCTGCCTCCTACTATGCCTTCCAAACTTGTAGTTTCTGCTATACAGTGCAATTGGTATATACTGAGTGGGGATATACAAAGTTGGTCTTTTATAGTCTGTCTGGCTTCACTGAGCATTAAGTCTTACATATTTGTCCACTTTGTATAAAATATCAGGGTCTCATTGTTTTTTTCTGGCTGAGTAGTATTTCATAGAGTACATATGCCACAGTTTTTCAATCCACTCATCTATTTTTGGATATTTGGGTTGATTCCATGCCCTACCACTTATAAATAATGGTCAGTAAACATGCATGTGCAAGTGTTTTTCTGACTGTGGGCTTTTCTCTCCTTTGGGTAAATTACTGGGTCATATGGTGGTTCTATTTATAGATTTCTGAGGAATCTCTGTATTGTTTTCCACAGTGATTGTATTAATTTACATTTCCACCAAGAATGTAGGAGAGTGCCCTTTTGACCACAGCCTCATCAGCACTTATCATTATTTTTTCAATTTTAACCATTCTGACTGGGGTTAAGTGGTATCTCATTATGGTTTAGATTTGCATTTTTCTTATAGTAAGAGGTGTTGAGCATGTTTTCATATGCTTTTTAGCCATTTGTATGTTTTCTTTGAATTGTCTGTTTGGCTCATTTCCCCATCTTTGAATTGGACTGATTATTTTTTTGTGGGTAAGCTACATGAGTTCCCTGTATATTCTGGTTATCAGTCCCTCATCTGAAGTATAGTTTGCAAAAATATTCTCCCATTCTGAGAGTTGTCTTCTCACTGTACTTATTATTTCTTTTCCTGTGCAGAAGCTTTTCAGCCTAATATAGTCCCATTTGTCTATTTTTGGGACTATTGCCTGTGCTTTGGAGGTCTTGGTTAAGAAGTTGTTGACTACTCCAAGGTCTTTAAGAGTTTGTCCTGTGTTTTCCACCAGTATTTTTATAGTTTGATGTTTGTTGTTTAGGTTCTCAAACCATTTTGAGTCAAATTTTGTGGGTAAGAGTTAAAGATCCAGTTTCATTCTTACCCCTGTGAATATCCAGTTCTTCCAGCACCATTTGCTGAAGAAATGAAATTTCTTTTTTCCCATTGGATTGTCTTGTACCCTTTGTCAATAATAGTTGGCTTTTGTTTGTTTGGGGTTCTCAGTTTTGTTTTATTGGTCTACCTCTGTTTTAGTGCCAATACCATGCTGCATTCTTCTTCTTATTATTATTATTATGATTTATTTTTAGAGAGAGATTTTTGCATGTACATTTGCCATAGAGAAAAAGAGAGACAGATCCACACCTCCATCCTTTCTCCTCCATTCTCTTGGGATCTTGGGCACACACTCACATGTACCCACCCTGAGTTTTCAGCCGCAGGGTACGGAACTCTAACCATGGTCGACTATGTGGGAGTCCAGCAACATAACCATTATGCCATGTTCTGGTCCTAGTCATTCTGTTTTTTTTTTTTTTTTTTTTTTTTTTTTTTTTGGGGGGGCGGGCGGTGCGGGGAC
>NW_006159862.1:366745-370921 GCF_000334495.1 Tupaia belangeri chinensis | reverse complement strand
CCCCCCCCCCCCGGGGGGAATGGCCACACCGCAATTCCTGGTCCTCCATTCTCCTCTTGGGATCTTGGGGCTGCACACACAAGCGCCCAGCATGAGTTTAAGCCACTGGGTCTGGGTTATGAACTGCAGTCAGCTACATGGGAGTTCAGCGACATAGCCATTATGCTAACTGCTAGTCCCTATTCTGTTCTAATTATTACAACTTTGGAATATGTTTCGAGGTTGGGAAGCGAGATGCCTCCTACTTTGTTCCCCTTGTACGGTATTACTTTGGCAATTACAGGGTCTTTTATGCATCCAGACAAATTTTATGATTGTTTTTTTCTATGTCTGTAAGGACTATCTCTGGTAATTTGATTGGAATTGCATTGAATTTGTAGATTAATTTGAGTAAGATTGACATCTTGATTATATTCTTCCAATCCAGGAACATAGAGTATTCTTCCACTTTTTAAATTTCTTTTAAATACTTTTTCTTATAGAGATCTTTGATGTCTTTAGTAAGGTTTATTCCTAGATACCTTATTGGTTTTGTGGCTATTGTAAATGAGATTTCTTTCTTCAATTCTGTCTCAGTTTGGTGTCTCATTGTTGGTGTATAAAAATGCCATGTGGGTGGATTTTGTATACTACCACTCTACTATATTCATTTATCTCGTCCAAGAGTTTTTCTTTGGATTCTTTTGGATTATCTGTGTATAGCGTGATATTATCTGCCAATAGAGATCATTTCACTTCTTCTTTTCCTGTTTGGATGCCTTATATTTGACTCTTGTCTAATTGCTTTGGCTAGAACTTCCAGTACTATGTTTAAAAAGGGTTAGAGAAAGTCGGCAACCTTGTCATGTTCCAGTTATTATTGGAAAAGTTTTCAACTTTTTTTTTTTTTAGAACATCTTAATTTTTTAATCCTTTCTTTATAGGTTACTTAGACCACTTTTGATTAAGAAAACTGTAGAAAGTTAGTAACTGCCACAAGCGAATGCCAGGTGGTGGCACGTGTCAGTTTTCCACAGAGTCCTGCCTTGTGTGGTGTCTGATGCACTGCTTGGGGTCTCTGCTCACACTTGCTGGAATCAGTCGTGGCAGACTTTAGTCTACGGGTCGCTTTCCCCCATATTTCTTTGTAAACTCTTCAGCATTCTTACAGAATTGTTTACGGTTCTTAGAGTATTCTTCAGCTAGGTCAGCCCGGAGGGGGTGCTTGAGCTGGGAGTCGTTCACCAGTGCTATGAGGGACTGGATTACTTGGTTTGGCTTCCAGTTTTCAGCACTAGTTACTGGCAGACAGACCTGCCCCTTTTCAGACCTTTGTTTTAAATGTGATCTTCGGTGGTTTGTATGGGTACTCTGCTGGAAAGTTGATTTCGACTCTGAAGGCCCCCTTGTCATATGGAGGGTTGTCAGGAACAATAAGCCCTTGCCAAGTCAATAAATTAGCTTCATCAACCTGGATGTTATGGAAGTTTTTCATTCCACATTTGTGGATTTCTTCAAGCTCTTTCATCAGCCTCCTGGTGGCTGCCATCTTGGATCTGGTACTGCTGCTTTCCCAGAATGCATCCAAGATTTCAACTTTTTTTGGTTTGTTTTTTAGAGAGATTTTTGGTATAGGGTGCATTTGCTTGCCAGAGAGAAAGAAAGCAAGAAATCACCCCCGCCCCTCCCAGGAGGCATGGCCATGCTGCAATGCCTTCTCCTCCATTCTCCTCTTGGGATCTTGGGTACGCATGCACATGTGCCCAGAGATTTAAGTCGCTGTGTCCAGACTCAAACCGCAGTCAACTACCTGGGAGTCCACTGATGTAACCGTTATGCCATCTGCTGGGTCCTAGATTTCAGCTTTTATCCATTCAGTATGATGTTAGCTATGGGTTTGTCATAGAGGGCTTTTAATGTTTGAGGAATGTCCCCTCTATGCTGATTTTGCTGAAAGTTTTAATTAGGAAGTGAGGTGTTATTTTATCAAATGCTTTTCTGCACCAATTGATAAGGTTGTATGGTTTTTATGTTTCCTTTTGTTAATGTGATGTATCACATTTATTGTTCTGCATATGTTGAACCATCCTTGCATCTCTAGAATAAAACCTATGAGGTTATGATTTATAATCCTTTAAATATGTTGTTGAATGTGATGTGCTAGTATATTAAGAAGTTTTATATCTGGTATTCACTTTGTTATGTTTTTGTTTGGTTTTGGAATTAAGGTGATAGAGGCTACATAGAATGAATTTGGGAGGATCCCTTCCTTTTGAGTCTTTAGAAATGGTTTGAGGAGAATTGGGGTTAGTTCTTGTTTACAAGTTTTGTAGAAGTCAGAAGTAAAGTTGTCAGAACCTGGGCTCTTCCTTGTTGGGAGACTATGTATTAGTGATTCAATTTCATGACTTGTTATGGGTCCATTCAGAATTTCTATTTCTTTCTTGTTCAGTATTGGTAAGTTATACATGTCCAGAAATTTGTCTCATCTAGGTTTTCTTGTTTGTTGGCATATAATTGCTCATAGTATTCTCTGATGATATTTTGTATTTCTGTTACATCCGCTTTTATAACACCTGCTTCCTTGCTGATTTGATTTATTTGGTTCCTTTCACTGTTCTTGATTAATCTAGGTAATGGTGTGTCAATTTTGTTTATCTTCTCAAAGAACCAGCTTTTGGTTTAATTTATTTTCTATATAGTTCTTTTATTCTCTATTTCATTTATTTCTACTCAAATCTTTATTACTTCTTTTCTCCTGGAGTTTTTTTTTTTTTCCCCTTTTATTGCTTTTCCAGTTTCTTGAGCTTTGTCATTAGGTTGTTTATTTGAAACCTTTCTGCCTTTGTGTGTGTGTGTGTGTGTGTGTGACCAGTAATTGCTATGAACTTTCCTTTTATGACTGCTTTTGCTGTGTTCCTTAGTGTATAAACACATGTTTTTTCATTATAATTTTGATATCATTATTAATTTATTCTCTAGTTGTAAAGTCATTTAGCAGTAGGTTATTTAGTTTCCATGTATTTGTGAATTTTTCGGGGCTCTTTCTGTAGTTGATTTCAAGATCGATTCCACTGTGGTTGGAAAAGATACTAGATGTAGTTTCTATACCTTTGAATTTGTAACGGCTTGTTTTGTGTCCTATCAGATGGGTAGTCTTGGAAAATGTTCCGTGTAGAGATGAGAAAAGTATTTATTTTCTGGTAGTTGGGTTAAATACTCTGTAGATGTCTATCAGGTCCCTTTCATGTTTGGTATTATTTAGATATTGTATCTCTTTATTTTTTGTCTAAATGATCTGTCCAGAGGAATCAGTGGGGTTTTGAGATCCCCTACTGTCCCGGCCCGCGGGACGAATCGGGCAGAGAACTCGAGCGAGGGGGCGGAGGTCTGGAACTGGCACAGCGTCTCAACACGGGAGCGAAAGAAGTGTCACAGCTCTTGATGGTATGAAGGCGGGGTTTACAGCAGCCCTAATTGAGGACCTGTCAGTTCTGTCTGAGCCAGAAAGTCTGCTTTCCTGGTGTATGTGTCAAGGTCGCACCGGCCATTTTAAGTAGTGAAGGTCATGGCAGCCATTTTGATGTGGGCGGCTCCCCACATATCCCCCTTCCTTGTTTTATTAAAGACTGGGAACCAGGGGGAGCTGTGCCTGTCTTAGGTTGGAGTTGTTAAGGCCAAATGCATCCTCGATTACCCGTCATTGGAGCAACCCATAGCAGAGATGGGTGTCCTGTCTTAGGTAGAGGAACAGGCAAGGGTGGCCAAAACTCTCGTACCCGTCATTGGCTAGGCAGTCTAGCGCCTCTTGTAATAATTTTCGAGGTCCTCCATCTCCAGTCTGGTGTAATGGACCTGGATAGGTCGAGAAAGGAGGGATGTTATCTGTTGGCTGATGAACGACTTTAATTTGTTAAAGATGACTGGGCCTAGCGAACAGACAACCAACAGGCCAACAATTGGTCTGAGAAGGGGGAATATAAAAGGTAGGATTCCATTCCAGACAGTTAGAAGGGAGTTGTCAGCCAGTTGTCGTCTGTGGTTCCTTAGGGCTTCTTGGAGGTCATGGATCTTATCGTGGACAATGCCAGACTTGTTGGCATAAAAGCAGCACCATTCCTGCAAAGCAAGACAAAGACCTCCCTGCTCTGCAAGTAAGAGGTCCAAACCCCTGCGATTTTGTAGAACCACCTCTGC
>NW_006159862.1:342297-363785 GCF_000334495.1 Tupaia belangeri chinensis | reverse complement strand
CTTTTAAGAGTGTCACCTACCCTTTTCCACCTTTTTTCGTCAATGGTTCCTTCTTGAGGGAACCATAGATAAGGCTCCTTCAGGAAATCAAAAAGGGTGAGCAGTTGTTTAACTTTCACTTCTACTTCTCTAGTTCTAAGGGCTTCCTTTAACCCCTGAACAAACAATTTGTGCTGGCTGAGCTCTTGCCCCATTATAGTCTAAGCTATAACCCGGAATTCAAACGTGAGTAGTTACTCACCGAGAGGCCGGTCTGCCGCCGGCTTCTGTCTTGTTCCTCACTGGGAACGTACTTCTTATTCCGAAGGCTTGTTCCTCGCCGGGAACTTGCTCCTTATCTCTCTTCGGAATCTTCAGGAACCTGTCGCTACCCCTTCAACTCGAGTCCCTGTCCGGGCGCCAGAATGTCCCGGCCCGCGGGACGAATCGGGCAGAGAACTCGAGCGAGGGGGTGGAGGTCTGGAACCAGCGCAGCGTCTCAACACGGGAGCGAAAGAAGTGTCACAGCTCTTGATGGTATGAAGGTTTCGCTCATTTATTGAGGGCCAGAGCACTTTCTTATATACACAAGGCAGGAGAAAGTAGGCGGGGTTTACAGCGGACCTAATTGAGGACCTGTCTGTTTTGTCTGAACCAGTAAGTCTGCTTTCCTGGTGTATGTGTCAAGGTCGCACTGGCCATTTTAAGCAGTGAAGGTCATGGCAGCCATTTTGATGTGGACGGCTCTCCACACCCTACAATTATTGTGTTGCAGTCTCTCTGTCCCTTGATTTCTAACAGTCTCTCTTTGATGTCTTTAGTGTTCCAGTGTTGGGTACATAGATATTTACAATGTTATATCTTTTTGGTGAGCAAGTCCTTTTAGTACTATATAATTACTCTTCTTACATTTTAATCCTTTTTTTCCCCAAAGAATTATTTATTTATTTAATTTTATTTTGCTATTATTATTTTAAAATTGACCAGAGAAACACAGCGAGAGAAAGAGAAAGGGAAAGCAAGAAAGCAAGCTGCCAGGTCCAGAGCTCAAACCACAGTTAGTCATGTGGGAGTCCAACACCCTTAATTGCCATGCCTACCTAATGGCTGCACATCTTTTATCTTAAAGTCTATTTTATCTGATATCAGTATTGCTACTTCAGCCTTTTTTTGGTTTCTATTTGCATGGAATATCTTTTTCCAGCCCTTCACTTTCAGTCTATGTATGTCCTTTTCAGTGATGTATATTCCTTGTAAGCAGCATCTAAATGGCTTCTGTTTTTGTGTCCATTAAGCTAGTCGGTGTCTTTTTTTTAAAAGAATTATTTTATTTAACTTTATTATTATTATCATGATTATTTTTCAGTTCGATCAGAGAGAGACAGAGAGAGAGAGGAAGTGAGAAAGCAAGCCACCAGGTCCAAGACTTGAACTGTGGTCGGCCATGTGGGAGTCTAACGCCTTTAACCACCATGCCACTTGCTGGCCCCTAGTCTGTGACTTTTAATGGGAGAATTTAATCCATTAATATTCAGTGTTATTATTGATATTTGTGGATTATTCCTTTTCCTTTTTAATCATTTTCTCAGTTGTTTTTTGTTCTATTTCTGTGTGTCTCTCTTTAGTTATACTGATATGACATTTCTCTCAGTACTTCCTGAAAAACTTGTCTTCTATCTATGAATTCTTGCAGTTTTTGTTTATCTGAGAATACTTTTATTTGTTTTTCCCATTTGAAGAATAGTCTTGCTAGATATAGTACTCTTGGTTGAAATTGCTTTTCCTTTAATATTTGAATATATCTTCCCATTGTGTCCTTTTCTGCATTGATTCATTTGGGAAGTCTGACTTTAGCCTAATGAGATAACCCTTATAAGTAACTTATCACTTTTAGAATATTGTGTTTGTCTTTAATTTTTACCAATTTTGCTATGATGTGCTGGGGGGCGGGTAGCATCTACTTTTGTTTGTACTTGTGGTCCTTTTAATATCTTGGGTTTGAATTTCTCCATGTCTCTCTATAGTTGGAATATTTTCAGATAGTTTATTTCTTTCTTTTTTCTTTCTTTTTTTTTTTTTTATAAAGAAAGGTGACCAGCAGTTGGTGTAATGGCTATTTTGCTGGACTCCCATGTAGTTGTCTGCGGTTCGAGTCCCAGACCTGATAGCTTAAACTCAGGCTGGGTGCATGTGTGCCCACAATCTCGATATGAGAATTGAGGAGAAGGGATTGCAGTGTGGCCATCCCCCCTGGGGGGGTGATTTTTCACTTTCTGTCTTTCTGTCTGTCTCTGTCTTTCTGGTGAGCACACGTGCCCTATAGCAAAAAACTTCTCCAAAAAATAAAAAAAAATAAAAAAAGAAAGACTCCATTTTAAAGAAATTATTTAATTTCACTTGTTATTATTATTTTAATTTTTTTTACTTGAACAGACAGAGAGAGAGAGAGAAAGAGAGAGAATGGGAAAGCCAGAAAGGAAACTGCCAAGTTTGGGAATTGAACCATAGTCGGCCATGTGAGAATCCAGTGCACTTAACTACCATGTCATCTGCTGGTCTCAGATAGTATTTTATGAAAGCAATTTTTTGTGCTTTTAGCTGAATTCTTCACCTAGAATGCCTATTATACGTATATTTGGGCATATTATGTTGTCCACAATTTTCCATATGTTGTCTTCATTTTTATTGGTTGTTTTTTCATAATTTTTCATGATTTGGTCTATATTGGAGATTTTATCTTTATGATCAGGAATTCTTTCTTCTGCAGGGTTCAATCTGCTGTTAATGCTTTCTAGGGAGATTTTAATTTCTTGTATTATAGTCTTCATTTCTAGAAGTTCTGTTTGATTCTTTTGTAGGGTGTCTGTTTCTTTTTTTTTTTTTTTTCCACACTAACGCTGCTTTTTAAGGCAGCACAATAGAGAAGTACAAGGCTTAACTAGCTTGAGCTAATAAAAGTCTTAAAAGATGCCCATTGACACTAAGTAGACTCATAATAGAAATGGATCTCAGGCTGAGAGGTTGTAGACAATCTTCAGGACAGGATGGAGATTTTTTTTTTTTATCTTGAGTAGGGTAAAGAATTAACTGTCAACCCAGCACTTGACGATACTTGTAGAACAGTTGGGCTGTCCTGGTGAGGGTTTCATCTTCCATATCTTTAGTTGGATGGGAAATAAAAGGAAGTCTGCGTCCTCGAGTTTTACATTTTCTTCTTATTACATATTTTGTTTCAGTAGGATGCCATCTATTAAGCCTTTAGGAGTCGTCTTGGGTATTTCTGAATTGTGTTGTGTACACGTGTGTTTGAGAGCTCCAACAGCTTTTCTTACAGCATTTAGTTGTTTGCTTCATTGTTAAGACAAAATATTAACATGTATCATTTTCATAATACCTGCCATCAGGCCCCTTCAGATCCAAAATCCTCTCAAACATCTGTTTTTTTTTTTTTTTTTTTTTTGGAGAGGTTTTTCACTATAGGGCGTGTGTGCTCGCCAGACAGATAGAGAGAGATATAGAGACAGAAAGCGAGAAATCACCCCCCAGGGGTATGGTCATGCCACAATCTCTTCTCCTCCATTCTCCTCTCGGGATCTTGGGCACGCACGCACATGCGCCCGGTGTGAGTTTTAAGCCACCGGGTCCGGGACACGAACTGCAGTCGACTACGTGGAAGTCCAGCGACATAGCCATTACGCTAACTGCTGGTTCCCTCAAACATCTGGTTTTAAGATTTGGGAGACGGTATCTAAAAACAAAAAAATCTCACATAGTTGCATGCCTCAATGACATGGTGGTTAAGGCGGCTGGCTCCCACTTGGTCCACTGCATGCTTCCAGTCCCAGACCTGGCCACTTAACATTCTGAGCATGTGTCCCCAAAGGAGTGAGAAATGGAGAAGGATTTGTGACATGACTGTGCTCCATGTTGGGTTCTTTCTCACTCTCCCTTCCTCTGTCTGGGGAATGCATATACCACACACATCCTAGCAAATTAAAAAAAATTAAAAAAGCAAAAAAACCCCAAAAACACCTGCTCCTTAAGCATGGGCTTTGCTGTAACTGCCCCATAGCACTCTGATTCCACTTCAAGTAACTGGCCTGTGAATTCTATTCCTATTAGACGAAGAGACTGAGGAAAGGAGGTGCATATGTTTACCCTTTTCCTAGGATAGTCTTCATTTTCAAATTTAGTTCTGTTGCACAATAAAATCTCACTGTTCCCTATGTCTTTCCCAAATCTTGACAAATAGCAGAGTCTTCTTTACTAGAGGTCTCCGTTCTTCTCAGAGCTGCTTGTGTGCTATGTGGAGTGATGTCAGCAGGTAGAGGACTCAGGTAAACTCTAAGGCATCCAATGGCAGGTTGTGGGTTGTGTCCTTGTCCCCTCCTCCCCCTCCTCCCCCCTTCTGCACTCTCCAGAGCAGATGACCCCACGCATCCAGGCTCCTTGTTCAGACAGTTCGTCAACAACGAACATGACACTTCTGTGCCTTCATTATTCAAACTTGGCTGGCTCTCCAGTATGACTAAATAATGTGGGAACATAGCTATTTCTATCCAATAAATACCACTACATTTTTTTCTCCTTGGGGGGCTTCTGTTCCTTTGTTTCTAAGCCACACCTGTCTTTCCAGTTGCACTGTTGGAATGTGTCCCTAGTGATTGTTGGAAGTTTCTCTGTATGTAAAATGAATACCTGTCCAAGTGTCAACATCATGGGTGGAATTATCAATGAGCTATTATAAGCTGCTGAAATAGCAAGTCTGTAGAATGAGAAGTCATATTCCCTCTCAGAGTTATGCAGTGTTTTCTACTGAAGTCTGAGGTACAGACTGGGAAGGAATGTCGATACAGAAGTTTTTTTGAGAATACCAGAGT
The DNA here is from genome assembly GCF_000334495.1 of Tupaia belangeri chinensis. NCBI lineage: Eukaryota > Metazoa > Chordata > Mammalia > Scandentia > Tupaiidae > Tupaia > Tupaia belangeri. Next base: position 358,926 of record NW_006159862.1, on the reverse strand, counting down.
CTGAAAGACATTCACCCTTTAAATACAATTACGTAACAAAGAATAGAGTCTGTTATCAAGAAGGGTTCTTCGCTTAACACAGTCTAATTGGATCTGATTGTTCTCCTGTAACAAAGGAGAAAGAACCTTCAAAACATCATCTACATACTAAGAGGTAGTATGGTAGTTAATTTCAGTTCAAGACTGATTCAAACTATATTTGGGAAAAAAAGTTTAAGGTTTTTTTTTTTTTTTTTCATGGAAACTAGATATTGTGGTTGATGTGGAAGTAAGGGCCTTGGCACAGTGCAGACTGCTCAGGCATGGGCTGAGGGGTATTGGGACTGGATCCCGCCATGATCTGGCTGAGGCTGCTTTCTGGCCTGCTGACCCTGTCAAGGGCTATTGATGCTGCTGCTGCTGCTGCTCCCCCCGCCACTATCACTGCTTGAAGACTCGCAGAACACTTTGCTTCCCCTTAGTCTGTTTTCTTTACTGTTTTTCGTTACGGGTACTGTCTCTGTGTCCCAGGAATCCTGAAAGACAGGGTTTCTACTACTCCTTTTGGTCTGGGGAAGGGGGGAAGGAGATGGTTGTCTTCTTCATTGCCATTCCTTCTCGTTTTCCTGGGGCGGAGGCGCTTGCTCAAGGCAGCTGGGGGAGGGCAGCGACAGAGGGGGCTGAGCTTCAGCTGCAGCCACGCCCATCCCCTCAGGTCTTGGCGCAGCTGCTCAGGTGAGTACCCCTCAGTAGGACCCCAACCAAGGCTACTTCCGGTGTCCCTTCCGCACCCCTCCCCCTCCATGTCGCAGCCTGGGTGTGTGTTTTTTTACGAAATTCTTTCATGTTCTGAAATGATTATCTCATTTCCTAGAACTGATTGTTTTCTCTTGTATCTCATTGAGTTTTGTCACTATGTATATTCAGAATTCTTTTTCTGACATTTCTGTGTATTTCTTTGGTGAGAGGCTATTGTGTTCACTTGGGGGAGAGTTACCACCTTGTTTTTAGTGTTTTTTCAAGATCTGTGCTGGTTTCTAGTCATCTGAGCAGTATTCCCTTTTTTGTATTTATTTGAGTAGATTCTATAGTTTTGATAGAGTTAATTTTACCCTAGTTTCCAGGTGTGTTTTTATTGAAGGGCTCTGTGTCCTTGGTCAGAGCAGTTAAGCATAACTTCAGGTACTTCACTCCTTTACCAAACATTCAACTCTTGACTAGGTGGTAGCAAACTAAGGAGATATTACTTAGTGAAGATCTCAACATGTGCTGTGCGAAGCGCAGGAGTGGTGGCAACGCCAGAGTGGTGGGCAACAGAGTGGCGGGCAACAGAGTGGCGAAGGTTCCAAAGTTGGACTTTGGAGTGTGGATTCACCCAATGAGACCTGCCTAGGCAGATGCAAGTCTCCTGGTGGGAGGGTGGATTGAGCCCAGGCTGCCATAGTGGCGGACAACTGAGTGGCAAGAGTTTCAAGGTTGGTCTCAGGTCCCAAATGAGGACACATCCAAGGAGGCCTGTCTAGATCAGACTTGAATCTCCTGGCAAGTGGGCAGGGTGAGCCCAGGCTGCCCTAAATGCCAGTTTTTTATTTGTTTTAGAGAGAGGTTTTTCCTATAGGGCTTGTGTTCTTGCCAGAGAGACAGGAAGGGAGAAATCACTCCCCAGAGCGAATGCGCATGATATAGTCCCTTCTCCTCTGTTCTCCTCTTGGGATTTTGGGCACACACGCATACATGCCCTGCATGAGTTTTAGGCCACTGGGTCCAGGACTCGAACCATAGTCGACTCTGGTAGTCTAATGACATAACCATTATGCCATCTGCTGGTTCCTATTTGTGATTTTTTAGAGAGATTTTTACTGTGGGAAATATATACTCACCAGAAAATAGAGAGAGACAGCGAGAAATCACCTGCCAAGGTTAATGGCCATACCACAATCTGTTCTCCAGTCCCTTTCAGTATATTGGGCATGCATGCGCATGCACACAAACATACACACGCACACGCCCAGCATAAGTTTAAGTCACCATATCAGGGACTCAAACTACGGTTGACTGCATGAGAGATTAGGGACATCATGCCATCTGCTTGTCTCTAAGTACCTGTTCTTTAAAAATCAAATTCACAGGACCAGCAAATAGTGTGATTATTTCATCACTGGACTCCAGTGTGCCAACCGTGGTTCAAGTCTGGACCCAGTGGCTTAAAATTCACACTGGGTATATGTGCATGGGTGCCCAAAATCTAGAGAAGAGAATGGTGGAGAAGGGTATGCGGCATGCCCATCCCCCAAGGGGTTATTTCTCTGTTTCTATCTCCCTCTCTCCAGTGAGTGCATGTGCCCTATAACAAAAAATCTCTCTAAAAATAAAAAAAATATATGTATATATGTATATATATATTCACTTGGGCCTATTTTCTTTTCATTATCTTCGTTTTCCTAATACTGAGCTAACTGATATTATTTGCTATTCTTATAGGTAGGGGGATTTCATATAAACTGCAAGAAATCATACCCACGCAACAGATCAGCAGGGGGGTTGCACCCACTCTCATGTCAATGGTAAGTCCATGGATGTGGACCCTGGTCATCCAATAGATATCTGACAGTGGGATATGTTAGGGATTCAGCACAATTGTCTGATGTAATTAAATACAACTAAGCTTTTTATAAGCCAAAGGTTTGGGTTGCTTGAATTTATAAATACTAACATGAGGTCAAATCCATAACCTGAGATCTTTCACACAATGAGCAATTGCCAAATGTCTACAAACAGATGAATGGATGGAAAAAGTGTGGCACAAATACTGCTCAGCCATAAAAAACAGCTAGACCCTGAAATTTGATAGAAAGTGGTCAAATATGGAGGATTTTTGCTGAGTGAAGCAAGCCAGGATATGATAGAAAGATATTGTATGTATCCACTTAATATATATTGACTATCTGCACTTTATGGTAGAGATTGAAATATTGGAGGGTGTAAAAACAGTGAAAATAGTTATGGATGCTAAAGACAGTATGGAATGGGGAACTGGAGGGGGCTAGAAGTGAAGATATAGAGAAGGATAGCAAGAGAAAAAATAGGCATGATATTAGTGGGACACAGAAATGGTTTATTACCCATTGATAACATGTATAGTATTCTTGACTGGTGTATAGTATTCTCAAGTGAACTGGTCTGAAAACTATTTCATGTTGGGTAAATTCTTTATACAAGCTAAGTGATATATAGTGATGGAATGTTCAGAAAATAATGAGAGTAAATAATAATAATCTGAAAAAATGATGAAAACCTATTTGATGATGATGTCGATAGTAATATCTTTGTCTTGACTGATATGCATGGCAATCACACTAGAAAAAGAAATGTAATACGCTGTAAACATACATGTGATTCAATGTAATATAAAAAGATTATGACAGTAATAAGATTAAATAATTTTTAAAAAGTTTAAAAAAACGGGCAATTGCATAAGTATTACTCATTTGCCTACTCTTTTACTCTAGTGAAATCTTCAAAATTATTCTGGTATCCTTCAGTTGGGATGCTACATAAGAGAAATTCTATGGCTCATAAAAAAATAGCACACCATGTATATACAAGTAGTAATGTTTTTATTTCAATTTTAAATTACCAGTGATTAATCTTATATTTGTATGTAGAAGAATTCATGTATGGATGTATGTGTGAGAATCAGTAACAGTATTTCATCTCCTTCACAAATACAGAAATCTCCTACTCAAGAAAATCCATCTAAACAGAATAATTTGGCAAAAAATGTTACTGAAAGCTCTGCATTGAGTGAAAATGTGTTAACTCACACAGCAAAGAAATCCTTTGTCAACAAACAGTGTGGAAACTCCTTTAATGACTATTTATATTTTAATCAAGACAAAAATGAAACAAGTAAGTCATATGAGTGCCATCTGTGTGGTAATGCATTCATTCGACCAATTAATCTTCAACTACATGAGCAAATACACACTAGAAATAAATCATGTGTATGTCATGTATGTGGGAAAGCCTTCAAATATCCTCATTCCCTTAGAGCACATGAGAGAATACACACTGGAGAGAGGCCTTATGAATGTCATCTATGTGAGAAAGCCTTCAGCCACTTTTCTTCCCTTAGACAACATGAGAGAACACACACTGGAGAGAGGCCTTATGAATGTCATCTATGTGGGAAGTCCTTCAGTCAGTCGTCTTCCCTTAGACAACATGAGAGAACGCACACTGGAGAGAGGCCATATGAATGTCATCTATGTGGGAAAGCCTTCAGTCATTCTTCCTACCTTAGAAGACATGAGAGAATTCATACCGGAGAGAGGCCACATGAATGTCATCAATGTGGGAAGGCCTTCAGTCAATCGTCTTCCCTTAGACAACATGAGAGAACACACAACGGAGAGAGGCCACATGAATGTCATCTATGTGGGAAGGCCTTCAGTCACCTTTCTTACCTTAGAAGACATGAGAGAATTCACACCAGAGAGAGGCCACATGAATGTCATCTATGTGGGAAAGCCTTCAGTTACCCTTCTGACCTTAGACAACATGAGAGAACACACAACGGAGAGAGGCCACATGAATGTCATCTATGTGGGAAAGCCTTCTGTTACTCTTCTGCCCTTAGAAAACATGAGAGAAGTCACACAGAAGACAGGCCACATGAATGTCATCTATGTGGGAAAGACTTTAGTCACTCTTCTTACCTTAGAAAACATGAGAGAAGTCACACAAGAGAGAGGCCACATGAATGTCATCTATGTGGGAAAGCATTCAGTTACCCTTCTGACCTTAGACAACATGAGAGAACACACACTGGAGAGAGGCCATATAAATGTTACCTATGTGGGAAGGCCTTTATTCAGAACTCTCACCTTAAAAAACACAGTCGAACTCATGCTGGAGATAGACCATATACCTGCCATCAGTTTGGGAAAACATTTAGGAATTGTTCTTCCCTTATACAACATGAGATAATGTACACTGGAGAGAGATAATATAAATGCCATTGTGTGAGAAAGCCTTTATTCAGAGTGGTAACCTTAAAAAACACAATCTTAGTCACATTGGAGAGAAACCATATATATGCCAGCTGTGTAGGAAAGACTTCATTCAGAGTCATAACCTTAAAAACCACAAATTAAACTCCTACTGAACAGAAACCATATGCATGCCACCTATGTGGGAGAGCATTCATTACATCTTCTAAATATAGACAGCATGCGGGAATGCATACTGGAAAGAAACCATACAAATGTCATCTGTGTGGGAAAGGCATCAGTTCTTTCCTTAGCATGAGAGAACACACTGGAGAGAGACCATATGATTGTCATCTGTTTGGGTGAGCCTTTACTCACAGATCTTACCTTATGAAACACAATCCAACTCACACTGGAAAGAAACCATACCAATGCTCCTGCAGCTCTTTTTCCCTTAACACAACATGAGAATGCACACTGGAGAGAGACCTTATGAACATTATCTGTAGTTCTTTTTCCCTTAGCATGAGAGAGTACACACTGGAGAGAGATTGTATGAATGTCATATGTGTGTGGGAAAGACTTCAGCAGTTCTTTTTCCCTTAGATGACATGAGGGAACACACACTGAAGAGAAACTGTATGGAAGTCATCTGTGTGGAAAAATCTTCAGTAGACTACATGTCCTTAGACTACATGAGCAAACTCAGAGAGTAATAAATATTTTCAGTAATATGTTCTGACCTAAGTTGACTTAGCAATATACATGTAATAAATTTGAAAGAGTGAACAATATATTTGTAAAGTTTAAAAACATTGTAGATACATTCTCTGGGGACCAGCAGTTGGTGTAATGGCTATGTCGCTGGACTCCCATGTAGTCAACTGTGGTTTGAGTCCTGGATACGGTGGCTTAAACTCACGCCAGGTGATGTGCATGTGTGCCAAGATCCTGAGAGGAGAATGGAGAAGAAGGGATTGTGGCATGGTCATCCCTCTTGGGGGTGATTTCTTGCTTTCTGTCTCTCTATCTTTCTGGCGAGTACACACACCCTATAGCAATAATCTCTCAAAAAAAATTCTCTAGAATCAATGTGGAAGATCCTTCAGTAAGCACTCATCCTTACTCCTTCTTTGACATACAGAAATTTATATAGAAGAGAAGCCATCTGTATAAATTCTATGTGGCAAATATCCACTTAGTCATCTCCCATAATAATATGAAATGAATTACCTATTTCTTTTTATTTGGTAGTTTGCTAATACATATATTGTTTTTAATTTATTTAATATTTATGTGATTAAATGTAAATAAAAAATATTAAAGAAAAAGAATTTGTTTTTTTCACACTCAGTTTACAGTATACAACCTATTTCTACCCAGCATAGATACAGTCAGTGCCTGTCAGTCAAAAAAACATGAATGTAGAAGTCTTCAACAACAGTTCTCAGCCTTTTTTTTAAAGAGAGATTTTTTTGCTATAGGGCACCTGCACTCACTGGAGAGACATAGGCAGAGAGACAAAGCAAGAAATCATCTCTGGGAGGTGGACATTGCTTCAATCCCTTCTCCTCCATTCACTTGGGATTTTGGGCATACACACACACACACCGTGTTGAGTTTTAAGCCACTGAGTCTGGGACTCAAACCATGGTCGACTACGAGGGAGTCCAGCAACATAATCATTAACGCTATCTTCTGGTCCCTAGTTCTCAACCTTTAACACACTGAGGACTTGTACAGGGTGGAACTCCTAAATCTGTAATCAATATGGAATTGCCTTTGTAAAATTTATTATTAATGAACATGAGAAAACTCTACTTGAGAGAACCCCTAAGCCTCTAGTAACTGAACAATCATTCACTGAAACACCAGGTTTTGTGTGGGTAGACACATGTGCATGTGTGCAGAGTAATAAAGAACAGATCCTAAAATAGAAAAGAGAATAAAACTTTTAGAGAAATACAAAGTTTTAGAGAAACGATTCAGTGAAAAATTATGAGAAATTCCTTATTCATAGAGCAACACTTGGGGCATGTATAAGGATTCATACTGGATAAAGCACACTTTGTATGGGGGTCAGCAGGTGGCTTGGTGGTTAAGGTGCTAGCCTTCCACATGGCCAACCACAGCTGGAGTCCAGGACCTGGTGACTTGAAAATCAAACCAGGCATATGTACATGCATGTCCCAAATCCCAGGAGTAAAATGAAAGAGAAGGGATTGCAGTGTGGCCATCCTTCCTTTGTGGGGTATGATTACTCATTTTCCCCTCTTACTGTCTCTCCCTGACAAGTGCACACACCTTATGGCAAACACCTTAAAAAAAGAAAAAAACCGTAAAAGTAAACATTCCATATCTTGAATGAAGGAAAGACTTTAGTGGTCACTTATTTCAGCCTTAGTCAACACTAAGGTTCTTTCACTGAGAAGAAAACATTTCTAAAATCCAAGTCAAGAAATTGAGTTAGATTTTTACATCAGAAAACTGAGTCTGGAAAACAGCAAGAAACAAATTCTTTTTTATTTATTATATTTTTATTTACATTTAATCACATCTTCACAGTGTACATTTCTTTTTCCAGTATAAATACCATGCAAACGAGTCAAGACAAAGATACTACTAAATTTATTATCATCAGCAAATAGCTTCTCTTTTTTTTTTCCAATTAAACATACTTTTACTTTTTTTCTTCCCCTTTCCCCTCTGTCTCTCCCATACTAACCTTTTTCTTTTCACATTTTATTGTTTCACAAAAGATCTTAATTACACTAAAAAATATGGACAAAGCTAAAATCTAAAATCTAGTGACAAGTGCACTGTAATTTTCTTCTGAAACATTTTTCCCTCTCCATTCTTTCTTTTACTAAAGAGAGGTATAAACTAACTTATTTGCAAAAAAAAAATGTTTAGTCTCAAATTGGTCTGTTATTTGTACAAAACCCCATAAGAATTCAATTTCTGATGCAAGGCAATAAATACTGTTGTATTATTGAACTTATGTAAATACCCATTCTGTGGCAAAATAAGAATGCTCACAAATATTTTCCAATTGCAGAGGGGTTAGGAAGAGAGACAAAGTTATGTTTCAATTAAACATAAAGAATTTAACAAGTTGTGAACCTATCAATGACTCCAAAGAAAACAAAAATCCTTAAATCTGGAAGACAAAGGATAGAAGAAAATCAATGTTTTAGTCAAAAGTCCTAGAATTATATTTCACCAGTTTTGTCTCATGTAATTAGATTAATCTCTCTCTTGTTGAATGTGCAGTGTTACTGTGGTCTGATCTTTCCATTTAAATCCTGGAAATTAACATTCAACAGTATTATTGATATTTCCAAACTTGTCGCTACCATTCAGTTGGCCATTTTTTCTTGGTCATTTTTTGTTCTTTAATTTCATCTGTTTGCCTTCAGTTTTCCTGGTATAGCACTCCCTTCAGAAATTCTTAAAGAACTGGTCTAGAGTTGGTAAATTCTTTCAAGTTTTGTTTATCTGAGAGTATTTTGGGCTTTTCTTCCCATATGAAGGATAATCTTGCCAGATATAGTATTTTTGGTTGAAATTTTTAGTATGTTTTGAAGTCAGGAAGTGGGATGCCTCCTGCTTTATCCCCTTGTGCAGTATTGGTTTGGCAATAGGGAGCCTTTTATGCTTTCAGACAAATTTTACGATTGTTTTCTCTATTTCTGTGAGGAATATCTCTGGTAGTTTGATTGGAATTGCATTGAATTTGCAGATTATTTTGGGTGCAATTGACATCTTGATTATGTTCTTTCAGTGAACATGGGATGCTTTTCCACTTTTTGGTATCAATTTAAATTTCTTTTTTTAATGTTTCATAATTTTCCTTGTAGAGCTCTTTGACGTCTTTGGTAAGGTTTATTATTTATTTTTTTCTGTGGCTATTGAAAATGGGATTGCTTTCTTCAATTCTGTCTCAGTTTTTCCTTTTTTGGTGTATAAAAATGCCATAGATTTTTGTATGATGATTTCATATCCTGCCACTTTACTATATTCATTTATCACTTCTAAGAGTTTGTTTGTTTGTTTCTTTGTGTGTGTGTGTGTGTGTGTGTGTGTGTGTGTGTGTGTGTGTGTTTTTTTTAGGTTTCTATGTATAGCATCATATCATCCTCAGAGATAATTTCACTTCTTTTCCTATCTGGATGCCTTTTAATTAACTCTTGTCTGGCTGCATTAGCTGTAACTTCCAATACTATAGTAAAAAGAAGTGGAGAAAGTAGGTAGCCTTGTTTTGTTCCAGTTTTTAGTGGAAAAACTTTCAACTTTTATCCATTCAGTGTGATGTCTGCTATGAATTTGTTATAGATGGCTTTTATTGTGCTGAGAAATGTCTCTTTTATGCCAATTTTGCTGAGAGTTTTAATCATGAAGGGATGTTGTATTTTACTTAAGGCTTTTTCTGTATCAATTGATATGATCATATGATTGTTAGCTTTCTTTTGTTAATGTAATGTATTATATTCATGGTTTTGTATATGTTGAACCATCCTTGTATCCCTGGAATAAAACCTACTTGGTCACGGTGTACAACCCTATTAATATGTTATTAAGTAGGGTTTGCAAGTATCTTGTTGAGAGTTTTTGCATCCATATTCATCAGAGAAATGGGCCTAAAGTTGTGTGTTTTTTTGTTTGTTTTGGTCATGTCCTTGTCTGATTTTGGAATTAAGGTGATAAAGGCTTTGTAAAATGAATTTAGGAGCATCCCTTCCTTTTGACTTTTTAGTAATGGTTTGAGGAGAATTGCAGTTAGTTCTTCTTTAAAAGTTTTGTAGAATTCAGAAGTAAAGCCATCAGGACCTGGCATCTATCTTGTTGGGAAATCATCTATTACTGATTCAATCTCATTGCTTCTTTTTTTTTTTTTTTTTGAGAGGGTTTTGCTATAGGGCGCGTGCGCTCGCCAGACAGACAGAGAGACAGAGAGACAGAAAGCAGGAAATCGCCCCCCGGGGGGGAGAGCATGCCGCAATCCCTTCTCCTCCATTCTCCTCTCGGGATCTTGGGAATGCATGCACACACGCCTGGCGTGAGTTTAAGCCACCGGGTCCAGGACTCGAACCGCGGTTGACTACGTGGGAGTCCAGCGACATAGCCATTACGCTAACAGCTGGTCCCCAATCTCATTGCTTCTTATGGGTCCACTGACTTTCCATTTCTTCCTGGTTCAATCTTGTTAAGGTGTACGTGTCTAGAAATGTGTCCATCTCATCTAGGTTTTCTTGTTTGTTGGCATATAGTTGCTTATAATATTTTCTGATGATATTTTGTATTTGTTATACCCATTGTAATAACACCTGTTTCCTTGTTGATTTATTTGGTTCCTTTCTCTGATCTGCTTGATTAACCTAGCTACAGTGTATCAATTTTATTCATCTTCTCAAAGAACCAGCTTCTGGTTTCATTTATTTTCTGTATAGTTCTTTTATTCTCTATTTCATTTATGTTTGCTTAAATCTTTCTTTCTTTTTTCTTGAAAAATTTTTTTTCTTGTTGTTTATCCAGTTCCTTGAGTTGTGTTGTTAGGTTGATATTTGCCACCATTCTGCTTTGTCTTGTGAACACTAATTGCTATGAATTTCCCTCTTATGATTGTGTTTGCTGTGTCTCATAGGTTCTAAGCACCTGTTTATTCATTATCTTTAACTTCTATGAAACTCTTTTAAAATTTTAATTAATAATTTTTTATATTTTTCCACAAACATTTACTTTATGTATGAAAAAAAATTTTTTGCTCGTGCTCCATAGTTCTTGACAGTTAATAAACAACTTTCAAAATTTCAAAATACTGAATTTTAAAGATAGTGTTCAGAATATTTCTTATAATTTTGTATGATTTTGTTTATGACTCTGTAACAGCAGAAACAGTATGGTTTTTAAATATCTTTGAGAAAATATTTACATGTCAACTACTCAAATTGTTGAAAAGCAAATGCCCAGTACACTAATCACACATGATCCTTCTCAATCCAGCCCTGCCTACCAACTATTCTGTGATATACCATCTGCTAGCAAAGAACAGTCTCTTTTTCTTCCTTCAAAGTCTTTCTCAAGATAAACTTCTGGTGTGGTTGCTCTTTTGCAATCTCTACTGATTACAGTGCTGGCTGGAAAAGTTCTGGTTATTTTATGTTATAAATTCTTTCATATATCTTCTATAATCTCTCTGCCAGGCATAACTATTTATGGGGACAGGTCATCTTTCTAAGAGCTTCTGTTGACTTACTTGAGATCTACCTTAGTTCCATAGTTTTCTGATTGATCCTCAGATATGACATTCCAGTCAAAGCCCTATCCAATAATGAGTATTTCCCATTTCTGTTTCAATGCAACAGGCAATATTGAACTTATGGAAATAATCCTTCTGCCACAAAATAAGAATACTCCCAAATATTTTCAATTCAAGAGGGTTCAGGAAGGAAGAAAAGTTTATGTTTCCCTTTAAAGAAACAAACAAGAAAAATATTTTAACAAATTGCTGAACCTATCAACAACTCAAAAAGAAAGTAAAATGTTTAAATTGGGAAAACAAAGCATAGTAAAAAAAATCAGTAATGTTTTACTCAAAAGTCATAAAATTCTATTTTTCCAGTTCAGTCTTATGTTCAAACACTCTTCTGTTGAATATGTAGTGTTGCTGTGGTCCAATCTTTCCGTTTAAATCCTGGAAGTTAGCACTCAACATTGTTATTGGTATTTCTTGTCCCTAGTATTAAATTGGTCATTTTTCTGGTTGCCTTTTGTTCTCTTATTTCTGTATGTGTCTTTACTTTGCCTGGTCGAACATTCCTTTCAGAACGTCTTGAAGAGTGGGTCTGCTACTAGCAAATTCTTTCAGGTCTTGTTTATCTGAGAATGTTTTTATTCTTTCTCTCCATATGAAAGATAATCTTGGTTGAAAGATAATCTTGGTTATAGTATTCTTGGTTGAAACTATTCTTCACTTAACACTTTGAAAATATGTTCCCATTCTTCCCTTGCTCGCATTGTTTCTGATGAGAGGTCTGAGGTTAGCCTAATGGGATAACCTTTATAAGTAACCCAACATTTCTCTTGCCAATTTTAGTATCTTGTCTTTGTAGATTTGACCAGTCTGGCTGTGATGTGCCTTGGAAATCTTCTTGAGCTGGTTCTAATAGGGGTCCTTTGTATTTCTTGGGTCTGGATATTTGAATGCCTCTTTAGATTTGGAGAGTTTTCTTCCAAGATTTCATGGAATAGATTATCAATGCCCGTATTAGTTTCCTCACCTTCTGGGATACTGATTATCCAGATGTTTGGGCGCTTAATGCTATCTAGTATTTCTCATATAGTATTCTCATTCTTTGACGTTATTTTCTTTCTCTCTTTCTTTCTTTCTCTCTCTTTCTTTCTTTTTACTAGATTGGAGGTTTTGCCTTCAACATCTGAGATTTGATTTTCTGCATGGGCTAATCTGTTTTCAATACTTTTGAGGGAGCTTTTGATTTACTGAATGTCAGGCTTCATCTCTAATAGGTCCATTTGATTATTTTTTTATGGTGGGTATTTTCTTTTTCAGATCATAAAAGAACTTCAACACCTCCTGGAATCATTGTCTCTTTTCTTCTGCATCTTCTGGAGGTTATTATTTCTAAGCTCTTGCATCTCATTTAGTTTTGTCACTATGAATATTCTGAAGTCTCTATCAGACATTTCCATGAATTCTACTGTACCGTCTGTGGATAATGAGGGATTGTTCTTTTCCTTTAGGTTAGAGATATTTTCTTGTTTTCTCATGTTTCTTGTGCCTCTGCAGTTGTTTCTGGTCATTCTGTGACAAAATCCCCACAGTGCTTAGCAATGTGTTATCAACAGTAAGACTAGGAGTTCAGATTTATAAAAGGAAATTTCTTCATTAAAGAAGGATATTCAATAAACATTGAGGATTTCAATGACTTAAGTATTCAGATACTTGGCTACTGTGCACCTAGGCTTATCTAGACATTAAGTGTGTGGAGAGTGAATCTTAGAGTAAGGAGAGTGAATCTTAGAGTAAGAAAGTATGGTTAAAAAATAGAAGCAAAGAGAAAAAATAACTAGAAAAATACTACCAAAAAAGAGTAAAAAAATGAAAACCTTGCTACCATGCAAACTCACTAGGACACACCTCAGCTTTAAAATGGCTTCTGAAATTAACAAGTGAAATAAAAGGCCCAAACTAAGAAGATGTGCTTGAAATTTTTTTTTTTAATTTAAAGAGAGTGTGAGACAGACAGACAGCCAGAGACAGTGAGAAGATGGAGATGTCCTACCTTGTCTGATTATTTTGGGAGTCTAGGAGATCAGTTTAGAGTATGACTTACCTGAACTCTCCAGGACATACCTCAGCTTTAAAACGGCTTCTTGTTTAAATATTTCAGGAGTCTAGGAGATGCATATAGAGCATGATTTCCTGAACTCTCCAGGACACACCTCAGCTTTAAAATGACTTCTTGTCTGAATATTTTGGGAGTCTAGGAAATGGGTTTAGAGCATGGCTTTCCTAAACTCTCCAGGACACACCTCAGCTTTAAAATGGATACTTGTCTGAATATTTTGGGAGTCTTGGCTTCTATGAAACTTTTTATTTCAGTCATTTCTTTTGTAGTTATAAAGTCAGTCAGTAGCAGGTTGTTTAGTTTCCGTGTATTTTTGAGGGGTCTTTCTGTAGTTGATTTCAAATTTGATTCCATCATGGTGGGAAAAGATGCTGAATATAGTTTTTATATATTTGAATTTGTAACAGCTTGTTTTGTGTCCTATTATGTAGTCATTCTGAAAATGTTCCATGTGGGGGTGAGAAAAATATATATTTTCTGGTAAAATGAACATCTTTCATTTTAAAGTCTATTTTGTCTGATAATAGTATCACATCTCCAGCAATTTCTTTGTTTGCATTTGTATGGAATATATTTTTCCAGCTGTTCACTTTCAGCCTATGTATGTCCTTATTAGTGATGTGTGTTTCTTGTAAACAGCATATAGATGGCTTCTATCTTTGTACCCATTCAGCCAGGCCGTGTCTTTTAATGGAAATATTTAATCCATTAACATTCAACATTATTATTGATAATTTCAGGCTTATCTCTGTCATTTTCTTAACCATTTTCTCGGTTGTTATTTGTTCTCTTATTTGTCTTTCTCTCATTAGTCTGATACAACACTCCCCTCAGTACTTGCCAGAGACCTGCTCCAGCCGGGGTGGGTCGAGACTTGAGGGAAAGTGACGCAGGTGAGAAGAAATTCAGGCAGAGACCTCTGTGCTATTTAGCATGTTCTCAGCCGACTACAGTCAGAGCAAGCTCAAGACTGCAGCGTTAGTGACTGTGAGACATATGTATTTATTGAGGGATGTTTACAGAAATAGGAGGGGTGAGGGGGAAGTAAAAGATTTTACTTTAAAAAAAATGAGGTATTCAAAGTATGGAAACAATAATTATAAAACATGATGTCTGTTTTGTTTGATTACGTATAAACAGTCACAGTTCTCAGGGTGAGGAAGTCCATCTGTCTGGTGTATTTTCTTCTTAGATCTTGATTTTGGGTGGGGGGTTTTTGTAACTCAGGAGACAACACAGGATGTTTTATTAGCAGTTTTTCACAGTTTACAGCACACAGAGAAGAAACCTTTTGTAGTCAGAGACTATCAGCTGCCTGCCTGAATTTAGATAAGAACTCTCAGTTAAGATAGGTAATCTGCCCCTGGCACCCTTAGGTTTGTTCATCTTGTGGCCGCCAGCCAGACCTGTCCTTCCTCTATTAACTCGTGAATTCCTGTATTTTGTTTGCTGAATTCCTGTCTGTTAATCATCGAATTCTTGTTTCCCATCTTTGAATCCTAATCATGGTGGTGGATGCGCTAACTTGGTCTAACATAAGCTAACTTGGTCTGTGGCTCTAACAAGGGGTGTTTACACAAAATTAGTCTTGAACTAACTTAGTGTACATATGCTAATTACACTAATTTGGCTTATATTAACTCAGTCTAACACATGCTAATTTAGCCTAACACAGGCAGGTGGGGAGAGTCTTACGATTCCCAATTGTAGCCACCTTAGGGGTCCACAGGGTTATTAGTTGGTTTTATTGTAAAGTTGCAAGTAAGGCGGGGGGTGTTATTTTACCTTTGTGGAGTACCATAATGACAGTAAAACCCATGGCAGAGAGGCTGAAAGCAAAAACGGCACAAACCAGCACAACAAACACAGTTGAAAACTCGAGCTCATAACTGTTAGCCTTGCTTGCAGTTCGTCTCAGGCAAGCCTTGCTTAGATATGAGAGGCAGCTCTTTTAGGCTCTGCCTGTGTTGGCTGTACGGCCTCCACCAAGTACTTCCTCTAGAACTGGTCTATTATTGGTGAATTCTTTTATTTTTTGTTTATCTGAGAATAGTTTTATTTGTTCTTCCCATATGAAGGATGATCTTGCTGGATATAGTACTCTTAATTGAAATTGTTTTTCTTTTAATGTTTGGAATACATCCTCCCATTCTTTCCTTGCCTACATTGTTTCAGTTGAATGGTCTGACAATAGCCTGATGGGAAATACTTTATAAGTAACTTGAAGTTTCTCCCTTGTCACGTACAGAATAGTGTCTTTGATTTTTACCAATCTGGCTATGATGTGCTGGGGGGGGGGAATCTTTTTGTGATGATTCTATTTGGAGTCCTTTTTCTTTCCTGGGTGTGAATTTCTCCATGTTTATGTATATTTGGAAAATTTTCAGATAGTAATTCATGAAATACGTTTTCCATGCCTTCAGCACATTCTTCACCTTCTGGAATACCCAGTATATGGGTGTTTGGGCATTTCATTGTGCCTAGAATTTCCTGTATGTTGTCCTCATTTTTTTTTTTTATAGACCACAGATTATTTTATTTTATTTTTATTTTTTTATTTTTGGAGAGGTTTCGCTATAGGGTGTGTGCACTCGCCAGACAGACAGAGACATAGAGACAGAAAGCGAGAAATCACCCCCCAGAGGGGATGGTCACATCACAATCCCTTCTCTCCTCCATTCTCCTCTCAGGATCTTAGGCACGCATGCACACGCGCCTGGCGTGAGTTTTAAGCCACTGGGTCCGGGACATGAACCGCGGTCGACTATGTGAGAGTCTAGCGACATAGCCATTACGCTAACTGCTGGTTCCCTAGATTAGTTTATTTTTAACACCTATCATGCCATGAACTCATAGGGAATAGCTTCCAGTAGCTCAAGCTCCTTTCCACTGGTTCTCACAAAGTGTGCTTCTTTGGGTGGAGCAGGCTGGTGCTTTAGTTGAATCCAAGTTCCTTTCCCTTTGGCTTCTTTCTTTTTCTGGTCATTTTCCTTCACACATTTTAGGATGCTCTCTCTGCTTTTAGAATGCTTAATATGCTCAATACGCACATTAATTCTCTTGGCAAAAATCTTGCCCTTAATTTGTTTGTTCACAACAATACCAGCAGCATGCTGGGTAACACTGTAGACTCTTCTAGTTTTGCCATAGTAACATTTGTGGGGTGTTCCTTTTTGAACAGTATGCATTCCCTTAATGTCTACAATATCACCTTTCTTGTAGATTCCCATATATGTTGCCAAAGGAACAACTCCATGTTTTCTAAAAGGCCTAGAGAACATATATTGGGT
>NW_006159862.1:336995-342282 GCF_000334495.1 Tupaia belangeri chinensis | reverse complement strand
GTGTTTGTCATTTTGGTTAATTACTGGAAGATGGTGGTTCCGGCAAAAAGGAACTGTTGTCCTTATTATTTCTTTTTGCTGATTTAGTCTATGTTACAAACTTCATATTCAAGGTAAAAAACTTCTGTTTTCTATTTCTATTGGGACCATCAGTTATGTTGCTGGACTCTCATGTAGTTGACTGCAATTCGAGTCCCGGACCTAGTGGATTAAAACTCATGCTGGATGCGTGTGTGCATGTGTGCACAAGATCCTGAGAGGAGAATGGAGGAGAAGGGATTGTGGCATGGCCATCCCCCCTGGGGGGGTGATTTCTCCCTTTCTGTCTGTCTGTCTCTGTCTGGTGAGTGCACGTGTCCTATAGCAAAAACCTCTCAAAAAAAAAAAAAAAAAAAAAAGTCATGCGGGGAAGGGGAATATGCATGTTTGCTGAAAATCCCAAGAAGAGAATGGATAAGGGATTGCAGCATGGACATCCAACTTGGGAGTTGATTTATCACTCTTTGACTGTCTCTGTCTTTCCTACAAGTGCAAATGCCCTACAGCAAAAATCTCTCTAAAAAAAATTATTTCTATGGCATGGTCCAATCTGCTGTTAATGCTTCCTAGGGAGGTTTTAATTTCTTGTGTTGTATTCTTTGTTTCCAGAAGTTCCATTAGATTCTTTTTTAGGGTATCTATCTCCTTAAGTAATTCCTCTTTCATGTCCTGAAACAATCTCATTTCCTGGAATGGATTGTTTCTCTTGCATCTCATTTGAGGTTTTTCCAGTATGAATATTTGGAATTCTTTTTCTGACATCTATGTTGTCCACTATTGGTGTGGGGCTAGTATACTCACCTGTGAGAATACTCCCTTCCTTTCTCCTATTTCACTGAGATCTGTTTTTGGTCATCTGATGCAGCATTCAGTTTTTCCTATTTATCAGAGTAGATTCTATAGTATTGGAAAAAACATCACCCTTAGTTACCTGGTGTGTTCCTATTGGAGGCCTGTGTCTACCTAATCAGAGCAGGTAAGTATAATTGCAGGTGCTTTGTTCCTTGACCAAACTTTCAGCACTTGACAGGGTAGTAGCAAGCCTAGGAAATATAATTTAGTGAAGAGAGTCAAGTGCAGCTTGGGGTATATTGTGCCAAAAGTTCCAAAGTTCCTCCCAGGCCTGAGGGTGCACTCACAAGGAGGCCTGCTGAGCCCAGGCCAGTATTCCATTGGATGAGTTAAGCCCAGGCTGTTAAGAGCACTGGGAGACAGATTGGCAAAGACTCCAAAATTATTCATAAGTCCTAGGGGTGCACTCATGAAAGGAGGCATGTAGAGCCCAGGCCATAGTCTCCTGGTGGGTGGGGTGAATCCAGGCAACCAGAGTGGTGGATGGCAGATTGGTGAATGTTCCAATGTACTCCCAGGGCCTGGGATGTGCTCATGAGAAGAGGCCTCCTGGGCCCAGGATACACACTAAACTATTTGTATCAAAAAGATAAGTAAAGGGACCAGGAGTTAGCGTAATGGCCATGTCACTGAACTCCCATGTTGCCAACGGTGGTTTGAGTCCTGGACCCAGTGGCTTAAACTCACACTGGGTATGTGTGTGTTCGTGCCCAAGATCCTGAAAGGAGAATGGAGAAGGGATTGCAGCGTGGTCATCCCCCCGGGGATGATTTTTCACTTTCTATCTCTCTGTCTCTCTCTGTCTTTCTGGACCCGCATGTGCCCTATACCAATAACCTCTCCAAAAAGAAAAAAGATAAGGTAAAAATGAAAAGGAGGCCATTGGAGCCCAAGTTTTCATTAGCAATATGTGAAGAAAGATGGTCAACTGCAAAACCAAGCATTTCTTAAGGAAAAGAAATATAACTTGGTGAATAACAAGAGCCCAGAGGACAGAATGAAGAGGCTGGAAGGATCGTCTGCAGGAGCCAGGACTGGGCCCTAATAAAGAATGGAAGCAGGTGCACAGTGGAAATTCCAAATTGTTCAGGCCAGAGCCTGCAGGGTGCCTCCTGCATTGCACCACCCCTGCTACAGATGTGTCACCATGTTCATGCTAGTCTCCTTGCTGTGTGCTGGATATGTGTGCAGATAATAGGCCAGCAGGACTTGATTTAATTGGGCTGTCAGCTAGTGCCATAATAGAAAAGATTTCTGAGGCTCTTCAAAGAGACAAATTTGACTTGTAGAAGAAATAGAAATATTTTGTGCCCAGAGGAAAAACTATGGTATATTAATGATTATGGTAGTTCTTATACTTTCATTGATTAGGGGAGTCTAATTAACTTTCCCTGGAATTGCGGATGGTCTTAGTAAAGTTCTTGATGAGAAGCTGTCAGACTTGAGAGGAGATCATAAGAAGCCTTGCAGCTTCTGACTGTGTCTATTGGGAACTACAGGTGGAACAAGTCAGCAAGTTTGAATATTGAGACTATCAGTCTGAGAAGTCAAAGTTGGTCACTAAGAGAGAGCTGGATGTCCATAGTCACTAGTATCATTCCAGCTGAAATGAAAGGTATGGTGTAGCAGACCACACTGTCTTGACACAGACCAGAGACATCAGGAAACAGCCAATCCACACTATCCTGTCCACTGAACTAACCCATACAACTGTGATATGTTATAATAATTCTTATTTCCAGCCAGTACATTTTTTGGTTCTTTGTTATACAGCTGATGATGGGAAACACCTTTTAAGTCCTTAGCAACAGTAGGGAGTACTTTAATTTTAAATAGGGTGGTTCAAAGTTTTGATGGAGTATTAGTTTTAAAATAGACAAAGTACACTTCACATATTGTTAGATTACAATATGAGTAAAAATGTCCAATTAATGGGCCAGTAGGTGGTGTGGTGGTTAAGGTGCTAAACTCCCACAAGGCCAATTGTGGTTCATGTCCCAGACCAGACAGTTTGCTTTCTCACTTTCTTTTTTTTCTGTCTCTCTCTCCTCCTCCCTCCCTCCCTGCCTCGGTCTGGTGAGCACACATGTCCTACAGCATATTTTTAAAAAAGTAAATAAATAATAATAAAAATGTTCAATAGGAAACAACAGATGGAGTAATGCTTATGTTGCTGGACTCCCAATGGCTAACTGTGGCTCGAGTCCTGGAACCAGTGGCTAAAAACTCACACTGGTCATGTGCATGCACGACCAAAATACCAAGAGAATCAAGAAGGGATTGTGGTGTGGTCATCCCCCATGGGGAGTGATTTCTCATTTTCTGTCTCTCTAGTAAGCACACATGCCTTATGGCAAAAATTTCTCTTAAAAATTTGTTCAATTAGATTGTACATTTAACTTCCTAATGAAATATTGGTACAAAAGCGATTGTGATTTTGCATCTTGAACTTTAAATCATTAACTAGACTTAAATACATCTTTACTAATCAAAATAGGAATCATTACAATCAACACATTTTTGGCAATGAGAAATAAGTTTGTTTATTCCTTTAGTGTAAAAATCTGTGCTTCAGGATTGACACACTCTTGGAAAGCATTCTGCATCCTGCTGGATGTGGAAGCACTTCCCTTGTAAAAAAAATTATCCAGATGCTTGAAGAAGAGGTAGTCAGTTGGTCTGAGGTCAGGTCAATATAGTGAATGAGGCAAAACTTGGTTGCCGAATTCATTCAACTTTTTTTTTTTTGGAGAGGTTTTCGCTATAGGGTGTGTGCGCTTGCCAGCCAGACAGAGACAGACAGAGAGACAGAAAGTGAGAAATCACTCCTCAGGGGGGATGGCCATGCCACAATCCCTTCTCCTCCATTCTCCTCTCGGGATCTTGGGCACACACGCACATGTGCCCGGTGTGAGTTTCAAGCCACCAGGTCCGGGACGCGAACCGCGGTTGACTACGTGGGAGTCCAGCAACATAGCCATTACGCTAACTGCTGGTCCCCAAATTCATTCAACTTTTGAAGTGTTGGTTCTATGATGTGCAGTCAAGTACTGTCATGGGGAAGAATTGGGCCCTTTCTTTTGGCCAATGCTGGTTGCAGGCACTGCTACTTTTGGTGCATCTCATCAGTTTGCTGAGCATACTTCTCATATATAATGGTTTCCCTGAGATTCAGAAGCTATAGTGTATCAGACCAGCAGCAGACCACTAGATAGTGACCATGACCACTTTTTTTAGCTTTGGGAAGTGCTTTGGAGCTTCTTCTCAGTCCAACCAGTGAGCTGGTTATTGCCAGCTGTTGTGTAAAATCCACTTTAATTTCCATGTCACAATCGGACCAAGAAACAGTTCATTGTTATTGCTTAGAATACGAGAAGGTGACTCTTCAAAACAACAATTTTTTTTTTTTTATTTTCAGTCAGCTCATGAGGTACCCACTTATCAAACCTTTTCACCTTCATGTTTTACTTCAAATTCCAAATGAGCATAGAATGGTTGACATTGACCTCTTTGGTAACTTCTATGGTTCTAAGAAGCTTAGCTTCAAGGCGTGGTTTACAATGGTCAATATAAACTTCTGATGATCAGCCAGTACAAGACTCTGGTCTCCTTTGCAAAACTTCTTGAACCACCACTGCACTGCACGTTTATTAGCAGTTTCTGGGCCAAATGCATTGTTGATCTTGCCAGTTCTCTTGACTGCTTCATAACCCATTTTGAACTCTAATAAGAGAATCATTCAATTTTATATTTTTGTCTAACATCATTTTTGTAGTCTAAAATGAATATAAAATAAAAAACAATAAGTCATCAATAAAAAGATTAGTGAGAAATACCCATTAAAATGATGTATAACACAACCACAATTATTTAAGAGTGTATTCTGATACCAAACTGCAATTTTTTTTCCAAACTGCAAATTTTAACAATATAAAGACTGCAATTGCTTTTGCACCAACCTATACTTGCTCACTGGTATTGCCTTGTTCAACACAGATATACTGAGATGAATCCAGGGGCTACCCTATTGGGAGACTAGATCTAGCCAAGAGTTAGTATGAACCACCACAAATGTGAATAAAGCCATCTTAAACCAACCCAATACACTCACCAGGTGACTGTAGCATCATGTGTGCTCCCTGGCAACACCAGCATTAAGAACTTCCCATATGAGTCTAGCCCAAATGCTGATCAATAGGAATGGAATTAAAGTAAATGGTTCTTTCAATAAGCCAATACATGTTTATTGAATCATTTTAAAACAAAGTTTGTGACATCTAAGACTCAGAAGTTAGTTTTTTTTTTTAACATAGTAGGAAGTAGAAGAAACTGGTGTCTTTTTTTTTTTTTTTTTTTTTTTTTTGGGGCTTTTTTTTTAAGCGGACAGCCCTCCCCA
>NW_006159862.1:299234-336866 GCF_000334495.1 Tupaia belangeri chinensis | reverse complement strand
GTCCCGAACTTGAACCATGTCGACTAGATGGAAATCCAGCGACATAGCCATTACGCTAATGGCTGGTCCCAAGAAACTGTCTTTAAATACATTCCAAATACAATAACTACAAGTTTGTTTTCTTAATTAATTAATTAACTAATTAATTAATTTACATTCAATCACATCTTTATAGTGTACAACACTTCTTTTTCCAGCACAAATAAGATGCATGTCAGTCAAGACAAAGATATTACTCTATAACTTATCAGCAAATAACTTCTCATTTTTTTTGTCAATTAAGCATATTTTTACTTGTTTTTTTCCTTCCCCTTTCCCCTCTCTCCCTTCCATACTAAACTTTTTCCAAACACTTTATTGATTCACAAAATACCTTAAACAAAACTAGAATCTAAAGACAAGTGCACTGTAATTTTTTTCTGAAACATTTGAAAAATTAGTTAATTTACATTCATTCCCTGAGCATCGTTACAGCATTCAAAATGTGATTTCTCATCCAGAACATACTGGATAGTGGCTTAATCATACATATTATCATCAATAATTTTCCATTTCTAGTTTCATTTATATACATATATGTACATACATATTTTACCCTATTTCTCACCCTCTGCCATTTCCCACCCCTCTCCCACACTATCTCAGGTGTCTACAGTTGTTTTCCATTCCTTTTGTTCCCAACTTTTATTGATTCACAAAATTTCTTAAATAATCAAACTACTTTCAATAGCAAGTTCAGCTGGTATATACATATCTGAGAATACATGTCTGACTTTAGGCACGAAACTCTGAGTAGAATGAATATATTATAAGGTAGAATCTAGCTGATGCTATATAGCTTACTACAGTCATTAAATAGAAATTTTTAAATATTTTTTTAATTTAAAGAAAAGCAGTTTTGCGTTAATAAATCAAAGAAATGCTAAGGAAATTTGCTTAAAACTTAAAGCCAGGAAACAGGTTAGGATTCTGTTCAAATTGTAGGTACACGGACCTATTGGCAGCTCAAGACAGGACACAAATCCTTAAAACAGAAAAACAAAGACTACAAGAAAACCAGCAATATTTCACCACTTTAGTCTCATGTACTTTATCTTCTGCTGTGGCTGTCTCCCCTGTTAAATTCTGGGATATAATATTCAACTCCAGCCTTGTCCTTATTATTAAATAGGCCATTATCTTAGTTTTTGAACTCTTACTCTGTGTGTCTGTGTTTCATTTTCCTGATATAGCACTCCCTTGAGAACTTCTTGGAGATCTAGTCTGGTGTTGGTAAATTCTTTCAGGGTTTATTTATCTGAGAATGTTCTTGTCTTTTCTTCCCAAATGAAGGATAGTCTCTCCAGGTCCAGTATTCTTGCCAATCTTAGTATCTTGTCTTTGTGGCTTTGGTCAATCTAGCTATAATGTGTCTTGGAGCAAATTTTGGGGTGATTCTATTTGGAGTCCTTTGTATTTCTTGGGACTGCATCTTTGAATGCCTCTCTAGGTTTGGAAAGTTTTCTTGCAGGATTTCATGGAATAGATTATCAGTGCCCTTATGAGTCTCTTTGTCTTCTTGGATACTAATTATCCAGATATTTGGACGTTTGATGGTATTTCTTATATATTTTTCTCATTCTTTTGGGCAATTTTCTGTCTCTGTAGTGGATTTTTCTAGGCCAGTGATTCTATCTTCTACATCTGAGATTCAATTTTCTGTATGATCTATTCTGCTTTTAATACTTTCAATGAAAGTTTTGACTTCCTGTATTATAGTTTTCACCTCTAACAGTTCCATTTGATCCTTTTTTTATAGTACTTCCTCTTTTAGATCTTGCAAGAATTTCCTCAATTCAGAACTCACCAGCTCCTTTCTCCTTTTTCTTCTACACTTCATTGTCTCTCTTCTCTTCCATTTCTGTTAGCTTTGTCACTATGAATATTCTAAATTCTTTATCAGACATTTCCATGAGTTTCATTGTACCATCTGAGGATGAAGAGGAGTTATTCTTTTCCCTTGGAGGAGAGGTATTTTCTTGCTTTCTCGTATTTCTTGTGGCCCTGCGGTGATTTCTAGTTATCTGATGGATGTTTTCTTCCTAATTCTTAAAGTTCAATCTGAGCATTCAGAGGTGTGCAAAAGGAGGTGATCTGCAATCTCTCTTCCATTCTGTTTTCACTCTTTGTGCATCAGATTCAGTGGGAGTAGAGGAAAATTCTGACCCTAATCGTATTCAGATGTGGATTCTATTCACTTGGACCTGTCTAGACACTTAGTGTCTAGAGGCTGAGCAGTTGATAAATAAAGAAAAAAGGAAAAGAATTAGAGACCAGGAACAAAAAAAAAATTAAAGAAAAAAGGAAAAAGAAATTTGACTTTTAATTTTAAAAGGCAAGAAATGAAAACTGTGCACTGAACAACAGTAACATTTCATAGATCAAGTTTTATATCCATCTCAGGATGGGCCTGGCCTGGGTTTGTGCCTTTTCTAAATGAAATGGGAAAAGGTACCAATTAGCCCAATAAAGGAGAGGCTTTAGCCCAGTGACGACTTTACCTTAAAGAAAAAAATTAAATGAAAAGTTACAGGGAGAGAAGACGGATCCTCATGGCTCCTGAGAATTAGTGGTTTCAAGGTAAAAGAGAAATGAAGATTTACAACTGATAATCCAGCCTCCAGCCCACAAGTTTGAGTGGCAGGAGAGGCAAGAGGCAGGCCATCAGAAAAGGATTCCTTATGGCTCCTGAGAATTAGTGATTTCAGGGCAGGAGAGGCAAGATGCAGACCATCAGAAATAGATTACTCATGGCTCCTGAGAATTAGTGATTTCAGGGCAGTAGAGGCATGAGGCAGGCCATCAGAAAGATTTCTCATGGCTCCTGAGAATTAGTGATTTCAGGGCAGGAGAGGCAAGATGCAGACCATCAGAAATAGATTACTCATGGCTCCTGAGAATTAGTGATTTCAGGGCAGGAGAGGCAAGATGCAGACCATCAGAAATAGATTACTCATGGCTCCTGAGAATTAGTGATTTCAGGGCAGTAGAGGCATGAGGCAGGCCATCAGAAAGATTTCTCATGGCTCCTGAGAATTAGTGATTTCAGGGTAAAAGAGAAATTAAGATTTTCTACTGATAATCCAGCCTCCAGCCCACAAGCTTGAGTGATCTAAGGGAACTATAGCCAAAAATCCAAATACTATTAGGGTTAACATATTCCTCAATATCTACTAAATCTGCTGCACAAAGTGATCACAAGGGAACAGTGAAAAGATTCCAGATCACCTCTTTCTGCTCGCTCTTAAACATTCAGATTCAACTTCAAGAATTAGGAAGAAACACACTATCCATCAGATGACTAGAAATCACCGCAGGGCCACAGGACATATGGGAAAGCAAGAAAATACCTCTCCTCCAAGTGTAAAAGAATAACACCTCTTCGTCCACAGACAGTACAATGGAAATCATGGAAATGTCTGATAATGAATTTAGAACATTCATAATGGTGAAGCTAACAGAGATGAAGAGAAGAGAGACAATGAACTGCAGAAGAGAAAGGAGAAAGTTTATGATGAGTTCCGGGAGGTGAGGAAATTCTTGCAAGATCTAAAAGAGGAATTACATGCTTTACAAAAGAATCAAATGGAACTGTTAGAGATGAAGGCTTTAATACAGGAAGTCAAAATCTCCCTTGAAAGTATTAAAAAGCAGACTAGATCATACAGAAAATAGAATCTCATATGTAGAAGAGAAAATTGCTGGCCCAGAAAAATCCACCATGAAGACTGAGAAAATGCCCCCCCCATGAGAATAATATACGAGAAATACTAGATACCATCAAACGTCCAAACATCTGGATAATTGGTATCCTAGAAGGTGAAGAGACTCATAAGGGTATTGGTAATCTATTCCATTAAATCCTGCAAGAAAACTTTCCAAACCAAGAAGCAGTCAAAGATCCAGTCCCAAGAAATACAAAGGACCCCAAATAGAATCAACCCAAGAAAATCGTCTCCAAGACACATTATAGCTAGATTGACCAAAAACACAGACAAAAATACTTCGATTGGCAAGAAAAAAATGGCAAGTTACCTACAAAGGCTATCCCATCAGGCTAACAGTGGACCTCTCATCAGACACAATCTGGGATAGGAAACAATGGGAAAATATAGTCAAAGTGTTAAGGGAAAAGCAATTTCACCCAAGAATACTATATCTGGCAAGATTATCCTTCATATGGGAAGACAAGACAAGAACATTCTCAGATAAACAAAACCTGAAAGAATTTATCAACACCAGACCAGATCTCCAAGAAGTTCTCAAGGGAATGCTATACCAGTTAAATTAAATACAGTCATACAGAAATAAGAGTTCAAAACCTAAGAAAATGGCCAACTTAATCATAGGGATAAGTCTGGAGTTGAATATTATATCTCAGAATTTAATCGGAAAAATCTAACGACAACTGAAGATAAAGTACACGAGACTGATTTGGTGAAATAGAATTTTATGACTTTTGACTAAAATATTGCTGATGTCCTTCTAGGCTTTGTTTTCCAGTTTTAAGGATTTGTGTTCTGTCTTGAGCTGTCAATAGGTTCATGTACTTACCATTTGAACAGAATCCTAACCTGTTTCTTGGTTTTAAGCAAAGTTCCATAGCATTTCTTTGTTTAAGTTAAAATTGCTTTTCTTGAAATTACTAAGTGAACTTGCTATTAAAAGTAGTTAGATTATTTAAGAAATTGTGTCATCAGTACAATATGGGGGTGGGGGGAAAGGAATGGAAGACAACTGTAGACACCAGATATAGTGTGAGAAGTGTGTGGGAAAGGGCAGAGGGTCAGAAATATATATGTATGTATATTTGTATAAAATGAAACTGGAAATGGAACATTTTTGATGGCATGATTAAGCCACTATGCACTATGTTCTGGATGGGAAATCACATTTCATATGCTGTGACAGTGCTTAGGGAATGAATGTAAATTAAGTTAAAAAAAAGTTTCAGCAAAAAAATTTTCAGAATTATAGGACACTTGTGACCTATAATTTGAGCTTTGTCATATTTTTAGTTTAACATATTTTGTGAATCAATAAAATATGGAAAAAAGTTTAGTATAGAAAGGAGAGAGGGGGAAGGAAAAAAGTATGCTTAATTGAGAAAAAATGAGAAGCTATTGGCTGATAAGTTATAGAGAAGTATCTTTGGTTCGACTGACATGCATAGTATTTGTGCTGGAAAAAGAAATGTACAATGTAAAGATGTGATTAAATGTAAATAAATAAATAAATAAATAAATATTTTAAAAAGAGAAAGAAAAGTCACAGGGAGACAGTGAGACAGAGAGAAATGGAGAGAAAGAGACAGAGGGAGCCCTACCCAGTAGAAATGCATCTGGAGGGAAAAGTATCAGCAGAAAATCTTCATTTCTGGTCAAGAAAAGCAATCTTTCACAGCTCAAGTTCAGTATCCATCTCAGGATCAAAAACTACAAATTTATAATCACATGAAAAGTTTTGAATGGCACAATAAATTTGAAGTGGGTGAACTCCAATTTTGTTAAGCTATGAGTATAGAAATGAAAATTGTCTGAAAAAGAGAAGACTATATTTTAAGATTTTTACATAATGAGTTTGTTAATTATATGTGGTCCTTGCACTGTTTTTATTTTGAAATATCTTTTACTGGATTAGAGCAGTATGATGCAGTTTATGATGCAGTTTATTATTCCATTGTAAATAATGTAAAATAGGCTCCTATAATTTTCGTACTCAACTAATGGCTTTAAGAATTGACATTATATGGGAAATACTCAAATTCTTATTAACCATTTGAAGTCACATAATCCACAGAAATGTTTAAGATAAAACGAGGCATGGGGGACTGGATGGTGGCATGGTGATTAAAGGCGTTGTACTCTCACAGGGCTGATTATGGTTCATGTCCCGAATGTGGTGGCTTGTTTTCTCATTCCTCCCCCCCCCACACACACTCTCTCTCTCTCTCTGGTCAAATTAAAATGATAAATAAATAAAGTTAAAATAATTCTTAAAAAAAAAAAAAAAAGCATGGTAGGGACCAGTTGGAGGTATAGTGATTAAGGTGCTAGATTCTCACTTAATTGACCATGGTTTGAATCCTAACACTGACAGTTTGAAAATAATGGTAGGTGTTTTTGTGCGTTTGTGCTCAAAATCCTAAGAGGAGTCTGGAGGAGAAGGGATTGCAGCAGGGACATCAGCCCTAGGGATAGATCTTTTGTGCTCTCTCTCTTCAGCAAGTGCACATGCTCAGTGGCAAAAACAAACAACCAAACAGAAGACATTTTTAAGATAAATATTTTTTGGTTTTAAGAGATTTTTGGTCTAGGGCATGTGAGCTTACTGCAGACAGACAGACAGACAGACAGAGAGAGAGAGACAGAGAGAGAGAGAAACTGAGAAATCACAACTCTCCCCAGAAGGGATGGCCACTCTCAGGATTTTAGGCATGCACACATGCACACCCAGCATGAGTTTATGAGTTTTAAGTTCTCAGGTCCAGGACTCAAATTGTGGTTGGTCAATCTCTCACCTGCCAGCCCCAAGACAAAATATTTTGAAGCACTGTTGGTTCCAAGTTGACGTCAGGGTCCCCAAATTGATCTCAGAAATAAATGAAGAGTTGTTTGGAATCAATTGTGTCAAAATAGAAAACACTAATCAAAAAGTCAGCATGCCTGAAAACTATCATGTGACTCTGGGGAAGTTACTTATCTCCTGAAATCCAATTTTTTTTTTTTTTGAGAGGTTTTTTCGCTATAGGGCGCGTGCACTCGCCAGACAGACAGAGAGAGACATAGAGACAGAAAGCGAGAAATCACCCCCCAGAGGGGATGGTCACGCCGCAATCCCTTCTCCTCCATTCTCCTCTCGGGATCCTGGGCACGCACGCACACATGCCCGGCGTGAGTTTTAAGCCACCGGGTCTGGGACACGAACCGCGGTCGACTACGTGGGAGTCCAGCGACAGAGCTAACTGCTGGTTTCCCTGAAATCCAAAATTTTAAATCTATCTTATAGGCAGAAATATCTTGATAAACTCTTCCCAAACTACCAGGGCAAACTATCAGGATAGAAATCAGCAGCCTATTTCTAGATACCGAATTTGATGGCAGACTAGGATTTAAAGACCTCAGATTCTAAATAATCAAGGAGTGGACACTTACGGAATTGGAACCTGTTTAGAAAGCACTCTAGATAGATCTTCTCAGATGTGACAGAGTATTTGCCACAGACACACATCTTAAAGACTCCTTTAATAAGTAACACTTCCTAGACTCTACCCTACTCAACACAACAGACCTTCTTTCCCTTCTGAATGCAGGTCTAAACATTCCACAGAATAACACCCATTTGTTGATAGTTTTAGAGGGCAGTAACATTCAAATCTGTTCACTCCAGGCAGTGAGAAAAGTAATTGTGTGCATCAGTGCTAGGATCTTCCTCTTTGAAATACTAGTGAGAGTTAAGGCCATAGCAATGTTCTTTCAGGTGGGATGATTCCTTTTTTTTTTTGGAGAGATTTTCACTGTAGGGCGCGTGCGCTCGCTCGCCAGACAGACAGAGACAGACATAGAGACAGAAAGAGAGAAATCACCCCCCAGAGGGGATGGTCACGCCGCAATCCCTTCTCCTCCATTCTCCTCTTGGGATCTTGGGCACACACGCACACGCGCCCGGCGTGAGTTTTAAGCCACCGGGTCCGGGACACGAACCGCGGTCGACTACGTGGGAGTCCAGCGACATAGCCATTACGCTAACTGCTGGTTCCCAGGTGGGATGATTCCTTTTCATAGGACACCCTCCTTGACACTGTAAAACCTACTTCAAGCTAAAGAAAAAATCATCAACCAGTTCCCCTATGTCTTAGGAAACCAGGTTTTACACAAACTTCTCTGAACCCAAAAAGAAGTGCTATACTAGCTTTTAAATTCAGAAGGGACACCAAGAAACCCCAGAAACATATCTGTCAGTAAGTTTCGGTCTCTGCGCACTTCACAGTGATTTCTCTGGAAATCTGTTATTACCGCAGTAGTATTCCTAATATGCCCAGTTTAAAAACGGGTAAACAACTTCTCAAAAAACCAAACATACCCCTCGCCCCAATTCCTCCTTGGTAACATTATTTTCCAGGACCTCTCCCTTATTAGGAGCTGTTTTTCTTTCCCTTTCTTCCTGCTTTGCGATACCTACTCTCCGTGTCTGAGTTTCTATTTCTTCGAGTGTGTGTCACTCTGGACACCCGGGCGCCCTGTGTTTGTGCATCAAATTCACACCCAACCCTCATGTGTTCTGGTAGCCTCCCCCTCCCTGACCATCTCCTCCCACTTCGTTTGCAAGGCTTTTGGAAACACGTTTTGTACGTGCGGACACGCACCGGCCTCTATCACCTCACCGTCTTAACAATCATTAACCTCACAGAGGACCGGGACCTGTGGACCCCACAGTTAAAGTCGCCCTCTCAGATGTCGCCCGGTCCAAGCACTCGTACCTGCAGGACCTTATTCTGCCGTCCGAGATCCCTCTGTATTTCTGCTCCCACAACAGTGCGGCTCCCCGGAGTCCCCCGTAGCCAGGGAGCGCTTCTCTCACCCTTCACTAACATTCAGGGACAGGGACAGGGATAGGGACAGCAAACGACCCTAAGGAACCGGTTCCGAAAGGGGCAACAAAAGCAACTTCTGACTCAAGATGGCGGCAGGCAGCGCATGCGCAGAAGGAAACAGAAGGGTTCCTGGGCCACGTGACCTGAGGGCGGGACTTCATTTCCCACAAGGCTCTGCGCGAATCCCTCAGCAACCGGCGTCCTAAACTTCCTCTGTTCGCCAGGAAGCACTCTCGCTGCCTGTGGACCGTGGCGTCGTAGGTAAGTACCTTCACTGACCTCGTGGTAGCGATATGTAGTTCGGCTTCCTTATTAAATCCCAGTTTTACTACCTTACACAATATGGGGCGAATGTGGAGATTTGAATAGTGTTGAATGATTTGAAATGATTAGGTTTCATTTTATGTTGGTTAAAGTATTTCAGTTATAGGATCCATGACTATATTTTCAAATGCATTCTTTCTTTTAAAAAGAACTACTTATTTACTTTTTATTTGTTATTGTTTTTATTACTGTTAACTACAGGGCACACACATTCGCCAGACAGAGACAGAGAGAGGGATAGTGAGAAAGCAAGTCACCAGGATACCATGATGGCCATTGGGAGTCCAGCGCCTTCTGCGGGCCCCACAAATGCATTTAAATTGTGAGGAGTCATGTCTGTACTTTGCTTATTAATACGGAGTAAATTAATATGTGAACTCTTTTCTTGAAGCTATTAAGATGTTTGGTTGCACCCTTTAAACTATTGCACATTTTCAATAGATTATATTACTCATTTGGATGAACTTTTTCCTATTTATAGGCGAATGAAATAATAGGGTCATGGGCTAGAAGGTAACCTGGTGGTTGAGACGCTGGACTCCCATATGACCGTCTGCAGTTAGAGTCCCGGACCTTTTATCTTGCTTTCTCACCTTTCCGTTTTTCTCTCTCTCTCTCTGGTCAAATTGAAAAGTAAATAAATAGGTAAAATAAAATAAATTTTTTTTTTTGAGAGGATTTTGCTATAGGGCGCATGCACTCGCCAGAGAGACAGAGGCAGAGAGACAGAAAGCAAGAAATCACTCCCCAGGGGGTTGGCCACCCCATAATCGCTTCTCCGCCTTCCTCCTCTCTGGATCTTGGGCACACATTAACACACGACTGGTGTGAGTTTAAGCCATTGGGTCCAGTACTCAAACTGCTGTCGACTACATGGGAGTCCCATGGTATAGCCATTATGCTCAGTGCTGGTCCCAATAAAGTAAATCTTTAAAAAAAGAGAGAGAGAGAGAGAGAGAGAAACTATATGTTCTTAGGGCAGTTCCAGTTTATAATCCCTTTTTTAGTTTACTTTTCATTATTTGTCCAGGAACTCCTAAGTTCCATTTATCCATCTATCACTCACTAAAATTTTTAACTGGGGGAGATGTTTCTCTTTTTTCCCCAACATGTGGTGAATCTAATTTTTGCTTTTGCTTTCCTGATGTCTGCCACCAACTAGGTAACAGATTTCATAGAGGTTTCTCAGAGCTTCCACTGTCACTTCTGTTTTCTTTCTTTTAAGAGGTTTTTGCCTTTCAGCATGTGCTTGCTGGGGGTGGAGAGAGAGAGAGAGAGAGAATGAGAGAGAAAGAGAAAGAGAGAATGAGAAATCATCCCCTGTTGGAATGGCCATACCACAATGCAGTCTCGTCCATAGTCCCCCTGGGATCTTGGGTATGCACTCAACGTACCCAGTGTGATTTCAAGACACTGGGTCTGAGACTTGAACCACAGTGGACCATGTTGAAGTCCAGTGACGTAACCAATATGCCATCTGCTGGCACTCCATTATCACTTCTGCTCTTCTGTTCTCCTATCATCCAGGTTGATAATGGTTTGAGTATGGGATGGCAAAAGTGAGGAAAGTTTGGGGATGGGAGTATAGGGGATGTAAAAGGCTTGACATTTGCTCAAGCTCTTATTCTTTTTCTGATACATGCCTTGCCTTGTTTATTGTTCTTCTTTGGTTAAACAATTGTCTTTTAGTGACTCTAGTCTGCAGATTCAGGAAGCTCATCCTTGGTTTTACAAGACTCCCCCATTGCCTTAAACTTTGGAATTCCTGGTCAGCCTTACTTAGACGTTTTGATGCCAGATCTCTCTCTTAAACACTACTGACATGATATCAAAGATATTTAAATACAGGATGATTGACATTGATTGGGTAAGAAGAGGCTGCTTTATATTCTGACATCTAGGATAGGAATTGTCATTCCTTTTATTGTGGGCCTCAGTCTTCCATACACAAAAATGGAGATTTTAGTATACAGTAGGATATATAGACTCCATTGTGAACCCATATCTCTGTAATAACGTAAAGGCCAAGAATGTGATGTCTTTCTCCCCCCTATGAAAGTAAAGTCCACAGACCCAAGGAGAGGGGCTCAGGGTTGATATGAAGTGTTTCCAGCATAGCCTTATATTGTAGATCTCAGTGTTCAAGTTTACGCCTTTTAAAACAATTCCCAGAGAACAATGAAATACAGAATGAAAATAGAAGAGGCAGAATGAAGAGTGGGATTTGAATGTCCCATGGGAAACAGTGAATGGGAATATCTTTTTTAAGAATTATTTTTACTTAACTTTATTTATTTAAATTTGACCAGAAGGGGACAGAGTGAGAGAGCGAGAGAATGAGAAAGGAAGCCACCAGGTCTGGGACTGGAACCACGGTTGACCATGTGAGAGCCCAGCGCCCTAACCACCACACCACTCACTGGCCCGAATGGGAATTATCTTAACAGGAGGGAATCTGGCTAGGACCATCCTTAAGAATAACAATTGGGGACCAGCAGTTAGTGTAATAGCTATGTCGCTGGACTCCCATGTAGTCGACCGTGATTCATGTCCTGGACCTGGTGGCTTAAAACTCACGCAGGGCATGTATGCATGTGTGCCCAAGATCCTGAGAGGAGAATGGAGGAGAAGAGATTGTGTCGTGGCCATCCCCTCCAGGGGGTGATTCCTCACTTTCTCTCTCCCTCTCTCTCTCTGTCTGGCAAGCACATGCACCATTTAGCAAAAACCTCTCCAAAAGAAAAAAAAATAACAATTGTGGAAGCCCCTGGCTTGTGCTTCTGAACCATCTGTCTTTCTACTGTATAATGAACACCTCAGTCATGTAGAAATGTGAGCGACTGCACCTGCTGATTCCAAATACTCTGTTGCTTGTTTAATTTTGCAAAATACTAAGCTTCTAATTTTTTCTGCCATTTTACTAAACACTAATCACTAATATTATTGATGTAAGCTGTTTGGCAGGTCACTTTATACATTGTCACATGGGATCTTCTTAACATTTCTAAAATGTGTTAAACCATTTTACAGAGTAGACTTCGGATTCATGTAGGGCAAACATTCTGACATTTGTTGAGACGCAGACCATAGATATTGCTTATTTTGGCATGAGTGTAAATTTATTCAAGTTTGATGAGGAATATACTTTAATTATGTACTTATGTTAAAAATTTAGGGTGAGCAATCTGAATGCTAGAACAAGCTTTTTTCTTTTTTAAGAATTATTTTATTTATTTATTCATTTATTTAAATTTGACCAGAGAGGGACAGAGTGAGAGAGAGAGAGAGAAAACATGCCGCCGGGTTCAGGACTTGAACCATGGTCGGCCACATGGGAGTCCAGTGCCCTTAACTACTATGCCACCTGCTGGCTCCAGAACAAGTATATTTATAGGAAATGTTAAGATTATTTCACAAAACACTGTAATAATACTCATTAGTGAAATTGAGTACTCAATATGTGAATATCTATGTCAGTATATGTGAAAGGTGACACGCCTGGTCAGCACAGACATATTTGACTTGAGCAACAAACAGAATTTTAATTGCTATGTATGTAGCATATAGCATCCCTTCCTTAACATTGTTGTGTCAACCATCCTCCTCGTTCACTGGCAGGGATGGACCTGGCTGAATCGGAAGGCCATAATGTTTGAGGAATTAATGACATTCACAGATGTATCTCTAGACAAAACCAGGAATAGTGGACCTTACTATTGATAAATCCGATAGAATTATTTTTTATTTTGGAGAGGTTTTTTTTTTTTTTTTTTTTTTTTGCTTTAGGGTACATGCGCTTGCCAGAAAGACAGAAAGAGACAGAGAAACAGAAAGCAAGAAATCACCCCACAGGGGGAATGGCCACGCCACAGTCCTTTCTCCATTCTCCTCTCTGGATCTTGGGCACTCACACACATTCACCCAGTGTGAGTTTAAACCACCGGGTCCTAGACTCGAACCATGGTCGACTACATGGGAGTCCACTGACATAGCCATTACGCCAACTGCTGGTCCCAGATCCCACAGAATGTTTTTTAGAAATATGATGCTGTGGAAGCTAACCAAATAAAATTGTATGGAGCACATAAAATTAATTTAATAGTCAAGAATGAAGCATCATCATTTTAATGTAAAAAGCAATTCAACGTCAGTGTTGAGAAGAAAACAATTTGCAATATCAATCTGATATATTTTTCTATTTAGAATGTAGATTATAAAGATAATTTATATTGGTCTATTAATTAAGTTGAACCACACACTCTCCTTGGCTGTTCACACTCTCCTTGGTTGTTATTAGCTGTTTTGAGGCACTTAGGTTAATGTAGATTGTCAGAAATTTTGGGAATATCTATTATCCTTTAAAATGTATTCTTGTATATAGGATTAATACATTTGTAGGCATCTGATAAAACCACCTTCAGTGCCCCCTCTCGTATATTGTCAGATGTGCAGGTAATCATACAACAAAGAAATAAAGGGATGTGGCATCAAAAGAGTGTACAAATAAGTTGCAATCCCTTTGGCCACAATCAAATTTCAACATATCTCAAATGAGTATGGGAATGAAGTAAATCAGGGCGACTAGAGAGGAGAGATCAGGGAACTAGAGAAGAGACTCCCCTTCAGCCAGTCACCTGATTATGTTGACTTTTTTCTATTTTTCTACTCCTTTCCTAGGATTCTGTTGGAAATTTTGGAGTAACTTCCTCTTCTGCTCTTCTTGCCTTCACTTAAGAAGTATGTTAAGTAGATGGACCCAAATTCATTTTCCAACAAATAAACTTTTTTTTAAAAGAATTATTTATTCAGTTGTATTTGTTATTACTCTTTTTAAATGCGACCAGAGAGACAGAGAGTGAAAGGGAAAGTCACAAAGCAAGCCTCCCAGTCTGGGACTCAAACTGGGGTCAGGTGGTCATCACACCACCTGATGGTCCCCAGCTAAATATTTCTGGGGTCTGGTTTGTGTCGTGTTTTAGTGTGAGGAGCCTATTGAAGTCATGTGATGTGGAAAGCAACCAATCTGAAGACATGTGATTAAACATGTGGCCTGAAGTAACATGCAGATATGCACTTCCATAAGCTACTCTCGCAGGGCTATTGAGAAGTATCTGCATATGAAAGCACTACCTGCCTGTTGTCAATGGCTGTCTTCCTGCTCTTGCTGAAACTCAGTGCCTCTATACTGCCCAGTATCAGGCTAAAGGAAATCACAAACCTTTATCAGATTATCCCCCAAAAGGATCTGAGAAATTGTATGGCGCCAGTGATTTTCACATCTTCAGTAGATGTACATCCAAAAACAACTGGCTTTGCATCCCAATTTCACCTCCCTTATTCTCTTTGCATTCCACTTCCTTCTTCCCCATTCCTTTGACATCCCATTTTCCCCTTCCTGCATTCTCAGCCCTTTAAAAGAATGAACCTGAGGCTGTTTCTGGTCACAATTTCTCCATCAGAGAAGTTGTGCCCACCTGACCCTCGCTTTTCTATACTTGTGTGCCTTTTGTGTTTTGCTATTGCATCTATTTCTAATCCACAGCCTTCCCCTCTCAGGGAAACGTGTTCAGTTCATGCTGAGCTGGCCTCGGCAAAGTGGCACCCAACGTGGGGAATAATGGGTTACATTCATTTGCCAAATATGGTTGGGGGCCAGGCCCCTGGGGTTGACTCCCATAGCAAGAAAAGGCAGGAAAGGAACAGTTTGGACAGTTTTTAATAATGCCTGTTGAATAAGAGATACCAGAGTAAGGAGATACCAGAGTAAAATAAGGAGATTATAGAACAAGAAAACGAGTGGATTCTATTATTATTGGGTGTTAAACATGGGGACAACATTGTCTAAAGAAAGGAAAATGTATATTCATATGTCGTCTTATATGTTAAAAGCTAGGGGCAATAAAGTTAGTATCAAGGAGTTACGTCAGTTCCTGATTTTTCTGCAGGAAACATGCCCTTGGTTCCCAGAACAAGCAACAGTTTATGAGGAAATTTGGGGCAGGGTCGGAGAGCAGATCGGGAAATGATATACAACAGAGGGTCCTAGCAAGATTCCCTTCTTTGCTTTCTCCCTGTGGAATTTAAGGAGTGCTTAAAACAAAACCCTCCAGAAAAAACCCGAGTTGGTTCAGTAGCTCCACCCAATAACACTCTGGAGGGCTATACCTCCCTCTTACCTAAAAAATCAGAGTCTGTTACTAAAGAGAAGGATACAGAGGTAATATCTGGTAAAGAAAATGACAGTCTTGTAAAGTTAGACAGACTTAAGACTGCAGATTCCAAAGGGGTTGCAGGACGGGAAGAGAACTGAGCTGCTGCCCTTAGGCTTAGTGCTCCCCCTGCTGTGGCCTACTGCTTCCCAGTCAAAACCTACTTTTGTATCAAATGGCGCTAGGACAGAAAGAACAACTCCCATTTTAACGCCCCCTCCAGAGAACTTTGCATTTCACGGTAGACAGAGGAGAGAATACATCGAGATTTAAATTGTGCCCAGTTATAGAGGCTCCTAATCCTGACAATCCAGATCAAAATCAATGTCAGCATGAGCCAATATCCTTTAAAACGCTAAAAGAATTGAAAACGACTTGTACGCTATATGGTCCTGCAGCACCTTATACAATTGCGGTATTAGAGACAGCTACGCAATCTGCGTTTACCCCCAATGATTGGCAGGTGCTAGGGAAGACATGCTTATCGGGAGGAGATTATCTTTTGTGGAAATATGACTGGTTTGAGGAAGCTCAAGAGCAGGCAAATAGGAGTGAACAACATGGAATACCCATCACATTTGAAATGTTAGCTGGAACAAGAGAGCAGGCCAGTACTGGCTCACAAATTGCATATACTCCACAGGCATATCAGCAGATTAGCGTGATATACTTGAATTGCTAGAAAAAGCTTCCTGGTCAGGATCAAGGGACAAATAGTTTGATCAGTAGACAACAGGGATTTAGTGAGTTATATCAAGATTTTATTTCCCGCTTGACACAGGCCATATTGTGAATGGTCTCTGATCAGGAGGCAGGATAAATTTTGTAAAAACAATTGGCTTTTGAAAATGCTAATACCTCTTGTAAAGCAGCTATTGCTGTGAAAAAGAAAGTGGGGACAGTAGATAATTTCATTAGACTATGTCAGGACCTTGGGGAACCAGAAATCCAGAGTATGGCTATAGCAGCTGCATTAAAGGAAGTTATGCAACAGAAATCAAAAGGAAATTGTTTCAATTGTGACAGACCAGGACATATGGCTCATGACTGTCGATACCCTAAACAATCAAGGAGATATGCTACCAGGGAACCTAAAGGCCCAACACCTGCACCCATGGAGGTCCCCGGGATATGTACTAGATGCCGAAGAGAAAGGCATCTTGCCAGTGAATGTAGATCCAAAACAGACATAGATGGGAGGCCTCTAGGCTCCTGGGAAACAGCCAGCCCTGGCCCAGTCAAACAATAGGGGCACTCTCGATGTTCTCTCAGGGGATGCAGGATAGTCAGGTCAGTCAGAGGTATTCAACAGGCATTATTAAAAACTGTCCAAACTGTTCCTTTCCTGCCTTTTCTTGCTATGGGAGTCAACCCCAGGGGCCTGGCCCCCAACCATATTTGGCAAATGAATGTAACCCATTATTCCCCACGTTGGGTGCCACTTTGCCGAGGCCAGCTCAGCATGAACTGAACACGTTTCCCTGAGAGGGGAAGGCTGTGGATTAGAAATAGATGCAATAACAAAACACAAAAGGCACACAAGTATAGAAAAGCGAGGGTCAGGTGGGCACAACTTCTCTGATGGAGAAATTGTGACCAGAAACAGCCTCAGGTTCATTCCTGAGAATGCAGGAAGGGGAAAATGGTATGTCAAAGGAATGGGGAAGAAGGAAGTGGAATACAAAGAGAATAAGGGAGGAGAAATTGGGATGCAAAGCCAGTTGTTTTTGGATGTAAATCTACTGAAGATGTGAAAATCACTGGCGCCATACAATTTCTCAGATCCTTTTGGGGGATAATCTGATAAAGGCTTGTGACTTCCTTTAGCCTGATACTGGGCAGTATAGAGACATTGAGTTTCAGCAAGAGCAGGAAGACAGCCATTGACAACAGGCAGGTAGTGCTTTCATATGCAGATACTTCTCAATAGCCCTGCGAGAGTAGCTTATGGAAGTGCATATAGTTCCAGGGCTGGCAAGTGACATGGTGGTTAAAACACTAGACCTCCCAAATGGCTGACCATAGTTCAAGTCCTGGACCTGGTGGCTTGTTCTTTCCGTCTCTCTCAAATTGAAGAATAATAAATAAAACAGAAATAAATAATTCTTTTAAAAAATGTGATTCCCTACAGAAAATGAGATAAAGGAATTGAGCTGCAGACATTGGACTTAGATATAGCAAGACTCTCGATGACAAAGAGAGAAGGGATTGCCAATGGATATGGATGCAGTAATAGTTACAGATATAGTTACAAACTGAAGTATTTTGCCACATTATTTAATCCACCAAAATTCATTTTGGGAGAATAAATTCTGCTCCCCAAATATTTCTTGTTGAAACAAGAATACTTTCAGGACATCTGAATGTGACTATATTTGCACATGTGGTCTTTGAAGTGGTAGTTTAAAAAGGTCATTGGAGTGAGCCAGTATGACTAATGTCCTTCTAAGAAGAGGCAACTAGGACACTTCACATGACACAGAAAAGGGCATGTAAAGACACAGGGAGAAGCCTAGCACAATAAGCCAAGCAGGTGAGTCTTAGAAGAAACCAGCTCTGCAGAATCTTTAATCTCACTCTTAGACTTTACAACTGTGAGCAAATAGGTTTGTCTTTTTGTACCATCTGGTTTTTAATATTTCACCATGGTAACCCTAGATGCTATTTGCAGATTGTAAACTATTATAATTTTATTTTGAAAGGGAAGGTAGAGTGGGACTGTTTGAAGTTCAGAAGTCACAAAGAAGTTCTATAATATTTATGGAGTATGGGAAATGATTTATTTTACAAGACATGGTTGAGGAGGCAGGGACTTTGGAAGTCACTGAGAATAGTCATAACTCTACTAGCTCTGGGTCCAGTCTGAGCCCGTGAGCTGTCATACCACTTGAGTGGCAACTGTTGGTGGAAGGAAAGGTAACTTTATTCAGGAAACTGGTCATCTGGGAAGATGAACTAATATTCAAAGATGACTCTGGAATCACAGACTGGGATAGAGGATATCAGGGGGAAAGTAGATAAGGATTGGAGAAGAGGGGGTACTACGTGTCCTTTGTGCAGCCATGAGTCTAGTGGTCTCCAAGGTTGCTATGCACAGGGTCGCTTCACCTTGAAAGCCAGAGTCTCTTTCTTCTTTGTTTTTTTTTTTAGACATATCTGATCTCTGACTTGTGATTTCAAGGTCTAGGTCTTGTGAAAATTCAGCAATGATAAGATTAGATTTTTTGCTTCAAGTTGAACAGTGAACCAAGGGTAGTTAGGTAAAGGGAAGCAACTAATTTTTAGGAGTTAAGTCTCAGGACCACCAGTTGGTGTAATGGTTATATCACGGGACTCCCATGTAGTCGACTGCGATTCAAATCCCGGACCTGGTGGCTTAAACTCATGCTGGGAGCATGTGCGTGTGTTCCCAAGATCCCGAGAGGAGAATGGAGGAGAAGGGGTTGTGGCATGGCCATCCTCCCTGGAGGAGTCATTCCTCGCTTTCTGTCTCTCTGATTTTCTCTGTCTTTCTGGTGAGCTCATGCTCCCTGTCCTGGCCAGTGGGACAGTTGAACAGGTTTCCTGAGAGAAGGAGTGAGAGACGGGATGAATGGCGCTCTGTCACAGCATGGAGACGACGCAGTGTCTCTTCAGGGTCGTCTCTTTATTGTGGGTAGCACGGAGACGACACAGTGTTACAACTCTTCAGGGTCATCTGGAGACGACACAGTGTCACAGTTCAGGGTCGTCTGGAGATGACACCATGTCACAGCTCAGGGTCATCTGGAGACGATGCGGTGTCACAGCTCTTCAGGGTCTTCAGGGTCGTCTGGCGATTATGGGCCAGGGATCGTGGTTATATACATGTTGGTGGGCCGTGATTGGTTGAATGAAGGATAGTAAAAGGTGGGTTATGATTGGTTGCTTTGTGGACCAATCATGAGGTGCTGGATATGCAAATCTGAGGGATTCTAAGCTCACCAGTTTGCTATGGGAAGTGGCCAATCAGAGTATGGTTTGGAAGGTGAGGTTTTTGAAGGGGAGCCAATTGTGGCCTTTGTAATTGTTTGCTCTCTGAGCCTAAGATGGCAATAGTAAGAGACTCATGAAAATGGCCTCTTGGACTCGCTGGTGCACAGCCTCCCACAGCGCCCTATAGCAAAAACCTCTCCAAAAAAAAAAAAAAAAGAGTAAGTCTCTTTTGGGGCCAGCAGATGGCATAGTGGTAAAGGCACTGAACTCCCACATAGTCAACTGCAGTTTGAATCTTGGACCCGGGTAATTGAAATTAACACCAGAGGCATGTGCATGCCCAAGATCCCTAGAGGAGAATGGAGGAGAAGGGTTTGTGATGTAGCCATCCCCCTTTGGGGGTGATTTCTCACTTTGTCTGTCTCTCTGGTGAGCATATGCACCCTATAGCAACAATCTCTCTCAAACAAAAAGAGCAAGTCTTTTCTTTTTTTTGGGGGGGTAAGAATTTTTTATTTAATTTTGTTATCATTTATTTTTCAGTTTGACCAGAGTAAGAGAGAAAAGGAAAGTGAGAAAGCAAGTCACCAGATCAAGGACACAAACTGTACTCAGCCTTGTATGAGCCCAGCACCTTTATCACCATGCCACCTGACAGCCCCTCTTTTTTTGGTTTGTTTTTGCTCTGGGGTGTGTACACTCACTGCAGAGAGACATTACAGGGAAAAATGGGTAATCATCCTTCAGTGGGATAGCCATGCTACAACTTCCTTTCCATTCTCCTTTTAGGATTTTGAGTGTGCATGAACATGTTTCTGGTGTTTTCAGCTGAGTCCAGGACTCAGACAGTGAGTCAGCCACGTGTGATCCAGTCGCCTTAACCTCCATGCCACCAGCTGGCCCAAGAGTCAATCTTGTGTTGCATTTAATATGGAGTTACATTGGTTCTTTCTTAAAGCCGGGCTGTTTAGGTCACTTTACGTTTGGACAAGGATCCATGTCTTAGTCATATGCTCTCAAATGCAGTCCTAGAAGAGACAGGGACTTGGAGTCTCCTGCTATTGAAGGCTTAAGTAGCAGGTTTGAGAAAATAGTGCAAGGGATAAGAAAAATGTTATGTGTTTTATATTAATGTGTACTGAAATTAATGAATTAGTGAGTGTGGATTAGAACTGGGTGGAAGAAATCAAGAGAATATGATATTTGGAAATTATAGATTTCTTTTTTTTTTGAGAGGTTTTTGCTATAGGGCTCGTGTGCTCACCAGAGACACAGAATGTGAGAAATCACACCCAGGGGGGTGGCTCCACTGCAGTCCCTTCTCCTCCAATCTTCTCTTGGGATCTTGGGCACACATGCACGTGCGCCTGATGTGAGTTTAAGCCAGTTTGGTCCAGGACTCGAACTGTAGTCAACTACATGAGAGTGACATAGCAATTTTGCCATCTGCTGGTCCCTGGGAATTATAGATTTGAGAATGATGTAGGAACTGGATATGGGTAGTGAGTTTCAGAAAAAGAAAGAAGACATTGTAATGACATGGTGTTTTTTTTTTCTATTTATTAATGTCGGTGGCATTCAGGTAAAACCTTGGTGTAGTGTGCAACATTTAAAGAATTGGAACACAGGAGACGGGCAAATTACAACTAAAATTATTAGTGTATTTTTTCTAAATATGTAAGCTTATCATATCATTAATGTTTTCAAAACCCCTGTTTATTTGTTAACATGGTTAATAATCTACAATCAACAGGACCAAATAACTGAGTATGTATAGTCTGTAAGCATATAGTCACGTTTAATGTAGATTGACTTTTTTTGGATGTCCAGTACAAATTGAATCCATCCCACTTTTTTTTTTTTTGAGAGTTTTTTTTTTGCTATAAGGTGCATGCACTCGCCAGACAGAGAGAGAGAGACAGAAAGCGAGAAATCACCACCCCCCCCAGGGGGGATGGCCATGCTGCAATCCCATCTCTTCCATTCTCCTCTCGAAATCTTGGGCACACATGCACATTCACCCTGAGTGAGTTTTAAGCCACCAGGTCCAGGACTCGAACTGCGGTCGACTACATGAGGGTCCAGCGATACAGCCATTATGCTAACTACAGGTCCCCATTATTATCATTTCTGTGTGAGATAGGGAGATTTAGTTATTACTGATATTTTAGGTGAAAATTTAACTTTGTACACATTTCTTTTACATATACACATGTATGTGTGTATGACTGAAAAGCAAGGATATTGCAGTAAGTGAAGATGAATAAACAAGACTCCAACAATTATACTTACAACTTGAGTAGAATGTCAAATAGGGTCACTAGATTTCGTTCTAACACTCAGTCAACTTGATATTTTCTGAGCATCCCAGACCCAGTGTCAGTATGTAGTAATGTGTTATGACTCATGTACTCTTGCTAGTTTATGTTATAGGGGAATTGCAGGGCTAGATTATCAGGGTGAGAACCAATTGATCCCTGAAAGTAGAATAAATTTTTGAAGTGAATAAACTCTTTTTTTGGGGGGGCAGGTTTATTTTTTTGCTATAGGGCATGTGTACACGCCAAAAAGGCAGAGAACAAGAAATCACCCCCGCAGGGGGGATGGCCACGCTGCAATTCCTTCTCCATTCTCCTCTTAGGATCTTGGACATGCATGCGCACACACCTGCCGTGAGTTTAAGCCACCAGGTCCAGGACTCGAGCCACCATCGACCATATGGGAATCCAGTGCTTTTAACCACCACGCCACCTGGTGGCCCCAGAAACATTCTTATTTGATTAAAATCTAATTCCATGGAAGAAAGATTTCAAAGTCAGGGTTAAATGAGGGCAGAAAGGGAGTGAAATTCTAGATTGCTGCGGTGAATTCTGGAGAACCTTGGTTAGCAAATAATAGGGATGATGAAATGTGAGAGACTCCCCATTATTCACCAAGAGATAAAAAACAAATTCCATCAATGGAATGAGTCAAGGATCTCTGGTTTGGAACCTGGGAGTGACTGGTCACTATGGGCTGTCTAACTGATCAGAAAAACTCAATACTTTTCATGTTCTAATTCATAAGACCTATGTATCTCTGTGGTCTTTATTAGCAACGATGCCTATGTTTTGTTCAGTACTGACCTTGGATATGAGATTTCTGAGCCTGTTCTTAGCGCTTACTGCCCTTTTCTGTTTCTTGGGTGGGGGCTCATAGTCAAGTGAAGCTCTGAATTTTCATGATAAATGGTTCTGGAACTTATGCACAAGACTGGAGTCTCATGGCTTCCTTCTCCATCCAGTTTTCCCTGCTTAGTGCTTGGACTATCTATGAGTGAGAATCCAGAAGACAACAATGGGAAATTGAGTAATTGGCAATGGATCCACTGGTGAGTAGAGAATGCCTTTTTCTATAGAAACAGCCCTCTTGTCACCAGATGGTCCAGTTTCTCCTATTTCTATGGATTTTTCAAAGGGCTATCAGGAGATATTCAGGAATCTGGGCTTCTAGCCTTCATTGTGATTTCATATTTCCAGAAGATATGTGATGTTTTTTTCTCTCATCTAGCCCATGGTCTCTTTGGAAAATAACATAATTGATTCATCATCCATGC
The DNA here is from genome assembly GCF_000334495.1 of Tupaia belangeri chinensis. Classification (NCBI taxonomy): domain Eukaryota; kingdom Metazoa; phylum Chordata; class Mammalia; order Scandentia; family Tupaiidae; genus Tupaia; species Tupaia belangeri. The sequence goes on along the minus strand of NW_006159862.1, from coordinate 314,152 downwards.
AGTTAACAGCACTTGGTTTAGGAGTGTGGTGAAAGCAGGTGATAGAAATGAGTGAGGAGTAGAACTTCGGAGTGCAAATGGGAGGCAGATGTTTTAGCAGGTGATTCATTCAGTCTAGTGTCAAAAGTCCTGGAGTGAGGTCTGTGTAGTAATAAGGGACAATGAAAAATGATTTGGCCAGGAAAAAGGTGAGGAATCATTTACTTTTTCTTCCAACTTAAAACTTTTGAAAATTTAATAAAGTATGTTTGAACTTTTAAAAATTGCTAAAAAGAATACTATAAAACACTTATACTTATTTCTAATCATTCTTTCTACCTCTTAGTAACTAATCATTTATTCACATTTGATACCTGGGAATAGTGTATAGGAAGTAGTATTAAATTTATAGTAGCTGTGCAGTTAGGTGCATAGCAGGAAGATAAGTATAATAGGTAGAATAAAATTGCCATTCTGGAGAAAAATATTTGAATAGAGCTTACTTTTTACTTGAACAGACAGATAAGATAGAAGACATGCAATGATGGAGCCAGCAGGTGGTGTAATGGTTAAGGTGCTGGGCAACCACATGACTAACCGTGGTTCTACTTCTGGACCCAGTGGTTTGGAAATCAGGCCGTCCATGTGCGTGTGTTGGTATGCTCAAAATACCCAGAGGAGAATGGAGGAAGAGGGATTATGGCATGGCCATTCCCACTGTGGGGGGTGATGTCTCTCTTTCTCTCTGTTTCACCGGTGAGCGCACTTGTCTTATAACAAAAATCTCTCTCAAACAAAAAAAAAAAAAAAGAAAGAAAGAAAAGAAAAGAAAGAAAGGCAATAATAGTGTTTGGAGTTCCCAGTGAAAATTCAGAATGGGATGTGTTGTACTTGAGGAATGGTCAGGCTACATCTTTCCTTAAGTGTTGAAGTCCTAGAGGACTCTGGCTTTTCTGCCACTTGACTCTCTATGCCTGAAACCTTGTTGTGAGCACCTTGTCATGTAGGGCTGTAGTACACCTACTGGTACCAAGAGCTGTATGAAACTTCCTCAATTCTGGAGACTCCTGGAGACTGCCTCAAGATTTTCTGCCTATTTCTATGCATAGATTAATGGCTTTTAATACATTTTTGTTAGGTAGGAAGAACTTTATACAGTCATTGGGTCTTTTCAACCCTTATACCAGAATATTAAACCATCGCATAGATTAGGAATCTGAGGCTCATGTAGGGAGTAATTTAAAAATAGTCATGACCTGAAAGTCATGACCTACAGTTTTATCTGTGATGTTTGTGAAGTACTTAAGATTCATGAGGAAGATAGTTTAGTTATGAAATTATAAAGCATAAGCTTTACAATGACCCATCTAGAATTCATAATTCAATTTATTGAAAAATTTCCAAATTGTATTACATCATACCTCTTGTAATATTTCTTGAAAATAATAATTTCTGAATTTATTGTGTGTGTGTGTGTGTGTGTGTATGCGAGGGTTTGTAAAAGGCAGAAGCCAGCTTGGCAATGAGAATGAATAAACTGGATCCTGAAACGCTGTTTGATCTTTCTATGAACTCAGTTTCCTTCTCTGCCTCAGCATTATTGTCTCAACCCTTTCTCTCTGGGCATTGGTAAGATGGCTGTGTCTAAACTGGAATATTCATAATGTTCTAGGAATTGGTGACCTTTGAAGATGTTATTATAAACTTCACTCAGGAAGAGTGGGCCCTACTAGGCACATCTGGGAGAAAGCTGTATGAAGATGTGATGCTGGAAAACATCAATCATCTGGTATCTGTTGGTGAGTCCATCAGTAGTTCTGTATGCAGGTGCACATGTATTCACTGCATTAATGAGCAAGGGTATAGAAGAGCTTCCTCATGTCTTCCTCCAATCTCTGTCCTGATGCTGCCTTAGACCCAAAAAAGCATATTAAAGAAATTCTTTGATTACATACTATTCGCATCTAGTTTTTCATGGCATTAGAATGTGTTCTTTATCATGATTTGTTATCTTTATTTCTCTTTTTATTTTATTTAGTATTTTCTTATGGGTAAGGTAAAGAGAGAGGAAAAAAAGAGAGAGGAAGAGACTCCTAACAGAGCATTTGTACTGTAGTCAAGTTTCAGCCAGCTGTGATTATGGGCACACATGTGCATGTCTGAAGTACTCTGGGCAGCTGTGGGACTTGAACTCAGGACCTTTCCCATGTGGGTCCTGTTGTGTTATTGCTGCACCACTCCTGTAACTTCATGCATTTCTTGGCACCAATTCTCTAAAAGTCAGGCTATAAGCGGGAACTCAGTAAATATTCTTGAAATCGTAAACAGATAAGATAAATTTGTAAATATAGTTGTTCTTGGGGATTGGTTATAAGACCCCCTCACATGCTAGTATCCAAAGATTTTAGAGTTCCTTCTATAAAATGGTATTCCATTTGTGCATACTCTTCATACGTCCTTCAGTATATCTTATGTAATCTCTAGATTCCTGGTAATCGTTAATATAATATCACTAACTGATATATTAAGTTTTTTATTGATATGGGATTTTTTTTTTACTTTTAAAAACAGTTTCAGTGTGTGATTGTTTAAATTTACTGCTATGGAACTCATGGATATTGAAGGCCAAATGTAATTATTCTGCTCTAGGCAGTTTGCTAAGTTTTGAGATCAAAGTAGTGAAAATAGCAGAATTTTGATTATTCCTGTGGACTCTGTTTATTGCATTGTACTTGAGTAAAATATTCATCCCACTGTAGAAGCATTTGATTTCTCTGTTTTTGAACAGAGTGGTAAGTCTGTACCCTGACTTTGAACTTGGCATCGTGTCCTGAGGTCCTCACTATTCTGGGCACATACTTGGGATTTCTCCCTGGTGTAGTGAAGGCCCTTCAATGCTTCCTGTGTTAAATGTGTTACTTGGGATGGCATCCAGGGTTGTCCATGTTCTTCCTCCATGGTTTTGCATCGACTTGTTGATAATACACATTTATTATCATAAAGTTCAGTTACTTTTGTTCCATGAACAGGATATCAGCTCTGCAAAACAGATTTGATTTTCTGTTTGGAAAAAGGTGAAATGGTGTGCATGGTGGAAGCAAGAGGATTTTCCCATTGCCAAAGTCCAGGTGAGCTGCAGGGACTTGCATCCCTAGATAGGTAATTGGTTAGTGAGTATTCTCTTGGCATTATCAGCTGCAGATTTTGTTACATAGGTTTTTTCCTAAAATACAGGAGAGGACTTTGGGTCAAAGTATTTTAGATATTGTTATTCCTTTTAAATTTTATTCATAATATATGTGTCCTCGTGGCATAATTTCTGGCTTTAAGAAAATACTGACCTTTTGAATTATCAGAAAAGTCATGGTGTACTTTGCATAGAAAAACATAGAAAAAATATATCATAACTTTTCTGATTGCAGGAGATTCATTGGGTTACATTTAGTACAGGAACATCATGGATAATGGTATAAGATGGTCTAGTAATACAGTCATCCTTAGAGAACAAATTTCCTCTAGGTTGTGGGAAGCTTTTACTCTTTCTTAAATAGAAGCCGCAAGTACGGCAGGCAGGACTCGGAGTTGGTGTAACTGCTGTGTCACTGAACTCCCATGTAGTCGACTGCAGTTTGAGTCCCAGATCCGGTGGCTTATACTCACGCTGTGCACATGTGTGTGCGTGCCCAAGATCCCAAGAAGAGAATGGAGGAGAAGGGATTGTGGTGTGACTTTCCCTTCTGGGGGGTGATTTCTCGCTTTCTGTCTCTCTGTCTTTCCCTGTCTGGCAAGCGCATGCACCCTATAGCAAAAACCTCTCCAATAAAAAAATTTTTTTTTGGAAAACTGTAAATTCCTATAGTGTTTCCTTGTAGACCATGGTCTATCTAGTGTCCTCAGATGTTTCTGAAAAAAGTTTTCATCAAGAGACATTGTTTTATTAAAGAGAGATTTTTGTTATAGGACATGGGTGCTTGCCAGAGAGACAGAAAGTGAGAAATCATCTCCCAGGATGGATGGCCACACTGCAGTCCCTTCTCCATTTTTTTGAGATTCTGAGCAGGCATGCACATATGACTGGCATCAGTTTCAAGCTGCCAAGTCTGACACAAGCCGTAGTAGAATATATGGGAGTCCAGTGACCTATCCATTACGCCTTCTTCTGGTCCCCATCAATAGACTATTTTTTTTTTTTGAGAGGTTTTTGCTATAGGGCGCTTGCGCTCACCAGAAAGACAGAGAGAGACAGAGAGACAGAAAGTGAGAAATCACCCCCCAGGAAGGATGGCCACGCCGCAGTCCCTTCTCCTCCATTCTCCTCTCAGGATCTTGGACATGCACGGACACACACCTACTGTGAGTTTAAGCCACTGGATCTGGCATTCGAACTGCGGTCGACTACATGGGAGTCCAGCAACATAGCCATTATGCTAACTGCTGGTTACCCCATCAATAGACTATTATAATATCATTATTTGCATTTAAAATATCATCATTGGCATTTTTCCCTAGCTTTGCTACCTTCATCACTCTTTGGCTCAGACTATTCTACTGTAAGTACTGTTCTTAATATCTTCAAATTGCCTTTTCCTCGATTTTCAAGGGGAAAGTTAGTTCTAAAAGTCTTTGGGTGGCTAAATCTAAGTCATTGCAGTTTTCTCTATGGTGAGCCTTTTTAAATCACTCAGCCTGCATTATCTCATTTATAGACTTTTCTCTTCAAATCTGCTCCAGTCCCTCATTCATCACTCAGAAATGAATCCTGCCTCACACCTCAGGTCTGTTCAAGTGAGGGCAGCAGAGCTCACTGTGGGCTTATCTTTCTTGTTTGTAACTGCTCCTTGGCTTTTTACTTGCATACATCCTTCTGGGTAGTGTTTATTCTTTTCTCTGCTAGGGTCATGCATGTAGTCACGATACAGTGCTTTTTGTTCAGTGTGGAAATGTTTTTAGCTCTGCTTGCCTTTGAAGAGGCCACGAGTTTCCTCCCCTTCCTAGGTTTGGTATGTAGTTAAGAAATCGTATTAAATGAACCCATAACAAATGAAATGCTTTTGAAGAACAAACTATTCCTTACAAAGCTTATAGCTCAAAGTATTTTTTTTTCAACTTCATAGCTTTATAAAGAGAACTTTTGCTTTTGTAATGTTTATAATCAAAGTATCAGGCTGTAAAAGACTTTTCTTGTTTTCCATTTTTATTTTGTTCTGAAAAGTCTAAGAATGTATGTACATTTACAGGCATTTTTTCCCCTACCTCTTTTATGCCATTCTTGTACCACAGGCTAAAGAGTGAAATGTCGAGACCAGCAGTTAGCGTAGTGGCTATGTCTCTGAACTCCCATGTAGTTGACTGCGGTTTGAGTCCTGGACCTGGTGGCTTAAACTCATGCCAGGCACGTGTGCGTGCGTGCCCAGGATCCCGAGAGGAGAATGGAGGAGAAGGGATTGCAGCGTGGCCACCCCCCCTGGGGGGTGATTTCTCGCCTTCTGTCTCTCTGTCTCTCTCTGTCTTTCTGGCGAGTGCACGAGCTCTATACCAAAAACCTCTCCAAAAAAAAGAAAAAAAGAGTAAAATGTCTGTTATACCTGTAATTCTTTCATCATATGCTTAACAAATCTTTTTCCCAGATTTCTGGATCATTTTCAATATACTGTTAATAGAAGTGCTATCCTCCCTCTACAGTAAAATATTTCCGTCCCTCAATGATGGCATTATTCGGGATATTGGTCATTTATACCCTTGTAAAGATTCTCTTTTGATGGTGAATGCATTCGTTTATAGTGTGTTTGAGAAGTATAGCTTACACTCTCATGATTCTGTGCAATTTCTGAAAAGATGCATAGAAGCCGAACTTGTGATGCATTATGTTTGTAATGGTTCCATTGAATTTATCACACAGGTTGGGAAGGCACACTAAAGACTTTAAATCAGAATGTTGTTTATATTCTAAATGGTTTCAGAGTTGAACACTAGTGTGATATCTAAGCTGCTGCTGACTTTTCTTAAACTGTGGCAAAGGCATCCTTAGATAGGAACTATTCTGTTGAACATTTGTCACTGTTAACTGCATGGACTTACTTGTTATCATAACTGGTTAGTTTCACTTCATAGAGAGATTTTTGCTATAGGGCATATGCATTTGCCAGAGAGTCAGAGAGAGACAGAAAAGAAGAAATCAACTCCCTAGGGGGTATGGCCACACCACAGTCCCTTTTTTCAGGAGTTTGGGCATGCATGCACATGCCACCCGGCATGAGTTTTAAGTTGCCAGTTTCAGGACCTATGTGGGAGTCGAGCAACATAGCCATAATGCCATCTGCTGGTCCCAGTTTTTGCTTTTAATAAAACCGGTACCATCTGTGTCCTCATAGAAAATTTCCAATACCATTCTGGGGACTAACTTGAACTAGTACTGTTAATCAGATAATCCATGAGGGGGAAGAATTGCTTTTGAAACAGAATGCTATTCAGTTGTTAACCAAGTTACTTACTTTGATTTTGAAAGCAGCTGTGTTTCTGATGCATACTGAACAGATGTGTGTAATTTTCTGTGCAAGACTTTTGACTTCATTTGTAAGTACTGTAATGTGGGACTGATGGTTAGAAACAATACTATATTAGGATTTCTATTTAAACCTTGCAGGACTAAAGTGTACCTCTTTTCTCTAATTTTTCCCTGTGTCATGATAAATGTTCGCTAGCATCCAGTTCTGTGTTGATACAAATGTAAGTGTCTGTGCTAATTTTTACCTTAGTTCTTGTACCTTGTAGCTCCTTAAGGGGTTTATTTTACAAACTGTGTGCCTTTAAGCAATAAGATAGAAAATGGTGCAAGTTTATGCCATAATTTTGTAGGAAAAAAGAGCCTGTTCAGTTCATATCTCATCTGTGGAAAAACCTGTAAAACAGGCAGTTTAAAGGAAGAAGTAAAAAGATATGTAAACAATTGTATAAGTCTTCTGTTGGGGGCCCGGGAGGTGGTGTGGTAGTTAAGGGTACTGGACTCCCACATGGCCGACCGTGGTTCAAGTCCTGAACCTGGTGGCTTTCTCTCTGTCTCTCAATCTGTTTTACACTCTGTCCCTCTCTTATCAAATTAAAATAAGTAAAAATGAATAAATGAATAAAGTTAAATAGAATAATTCTTTCAAAAAAAGGAATTGGATGTGTCTTGTTGGATGTGTCTGATGCATGTGTTACTGCCTTTCATTTCAGAATATGTCATAAAGATAACATTGAAAAAAATTCATGTATTTCTTCAACCTGCTGTATTTATTCATTTGTCACATTTGTTCTATCTAAGTGCCAGGTTTAAAATATTTTAATTTTACTTTACATTTTCTTTTGAGAGGTTTTTGCTATAGGGCATGTGCGCTCTCTGGAAAGGCAGAGACAGAGAAACAGAAAGTGAAAAATCACCCCCCAGGATGGATGGCCACACCACAATCCCTTCTCCTCTTGGGATCTCAGACACGCACGCACATAGCGTGAGTTTAAGCTACCAGGTCTGGGGCTCAAACTGCGGTTGAGTACATGGGATTCCAGCGACAAAACCATTAGGCCAACTCTATTTTAATTTACATTGAGTCGCATATATTTTTATTTTTTAAGAACATGGGAGTCCAGCAACATAGCCATTATGCTAACTGCTGGTTACCCCATCAATAGACTATTATAATATCATTATTTGCATTTAAAATATCATCATTGGCATTTTTCCCTAGCTTTGCTACCTTCATCACTCTTTGGCTCAGACTATTCTACTGTAAGTACTGTTCTTAATATCTTCAAATTGCCTTTTCCTCGATTTTCAAGGGGAAAGTTAGTTCTAAAAGTCTTTGGGTGGCTAAATCTAAGTCATTGCAGTTTTCTCTATGGTGAGCCTTTTTAAATCACTCAGCCTGCATTATCTCATTTATAGACTTTTCTCTTCAAATCTGCTCCAGTCCCTCATTCATCACTCAGAAATGAATCCTGCCTCACACCTCAGGTCTGTTCAAGTGAGGGCAGCAGAGCTCACTGTGGGCTTATCTTTCTTGTTTGTAACTGCTCCTTGGCTTTTTACTTGCATACATCCTTCTGGGTAGTGTTTATTCTTTTCTCTGCTAGGGTCATGCATGTAGTCACGATACAGTGCTTTTTGTTCAGTGTGGAAATGTTTTTAGCTCTGCTTGCCTTTGAAGAGGCCACGAGTTTCCTCCCCTTCCTAGGTTTGGTATGTAGTTAAGAAATCGTATTAAATGAACCCATAACAAATGAAATGCTTTTGAAGAACAAACTATTCCTTACAAAGCTTATAGCTCAAAGTATTTTTTTTTCAACTTCATAGCTTTATAAAGAGAACTTTTGCTTTTGTAATGTTTATAATCAAAGTATCAGGCTGTAAAAGACTTTTCTTGTTTTCCATTTTTATTTTGTTCTGAAAAGTCTAAGAATGTATGTACATTTACAGGCATTTTTTCCCCTACCTCTTTTATGCCATTCTTGTACCACAGGCTAAAGAGTGAAATGTCGAGACCAGCAGTTAGCGTAGTGGCTATGTCTCTGAACTCCCATGTAGTTGACTGCGGTTTGAGTCCTGGACCTGGTGGCTTAAACTCATGCCAGGCACGTGTGCGTGCGTGCCCAGGATCCCGAGAGGAGAATGGAGGAGAAGGGATTGCAGCGTGGCCACCCCCCCTGGGGGGTGATTTCTCGCCTTCTGTCTCTCTGTCTCTCTCTGTCTTTCTGGCGAGTGCACGAGCTCTATACCAAAAACCTCTCCAAAAAAAAGAAAAAAAGAGTAAAATGTCTGTTATACCTGTAATTCTTTCATCATATGCTTAACAAATCTTTTTCCCAGATTTCTGGATCATTTTCAATATACTGTTAATAGAAGTGCTATCCTCCCTCTACAGTAAAATATTTCCGTCCCTCAATGATGGCATTATTCGGGATATTGGTCATTTATACCCTTGTAAAGATTCTCTTTTGATGGTGAATGCATTCGTTTATAGTGTGTTTGAGAAGTATAGCTTACACTCTCATGATTCTGTGCAATTTCTGAAAAGATGCATAGAAGCCGAACTTGTGATGCATTATGTTTGTAATGGTTCCATTGAATTTATCACACAGGTTGGGAAGGCACACTAAAGACTTTAAATCAGAATGTTGTTTATATTCTAAATGGTTTCAGAGTTGAACACTAGTGTGATATCTAAGCTGCTGCTGACTTTTCTTAAACTGTGGCAAAGGCATCCTTAGATAGGAACTATTCTGTTGAACATTTGTCACTGTTAACTGCATGGACTTACTTGTTATCATAACTGGTTAGTTTCACTTCATAGAGAGATTTTTGCTATAGGGCATATGCATTTGCCAGAGAGTCAGAGAGAGACAGAAAAGAAGAAATCAACTCCCTAGGGGGTATGGCCACACCACAGTCCCTTTTTTCAGGAGTTTGGGCATGCATGCACATGCCACCCGGCATGAGTTTTAAGTTGCCAGTTTCAGGACCTATGTGGGAGTCGAGCAACATAGCCATAATGCCATCTGCTGGTCCCAGTTTTTGCTTTTAATAAAACCGGTACCATCTGTGTCCTCATAGAAAATTTCCAATACCATTCTGGGGACTAACTTGAACTAGTACTGTTAATCAGATAATCCATGAGGGGGAAGAATTGCTTTTGAAACAGAATGCTATTCAGTTGTTAACCAAGTTACTTACTTTGATTTTGAAAGCAGCTGTGTTTCTGATGCATACTGAACAGATGTGTGTAATTTTCTGTGCAAGACTTTTGACTTCATTTGTAAGTACTGTAATGTGGGACTGATGGTTAGAAACAATACTATATTAGGATTTCTATTTAAACCTTGCAGGACTAAAGTGTACCTCTTTTCTCTAATTTTTCCCTGTGTCATGATAAATGTTCGCTAGCATCCAGTTCTGTGTTGATACAAATGTAAGTGTCTGTGCTAATTTTTACCTTAGTTCTTGTACCTTGTAGCTCCTTAAGGGGTTTATTTTACAAACTGTGTGCCTTTAAGCAATAAGATAGAAAATGGTGCAAGTTTATGCCATAATTTTGTAGGAAAAAAGAGCCTGTTCAGTTCATATCTCATCTGTGGAAAAACCTGTAAAACAGGCAGTTTAAAGGAAGAAGTAAAAAGATATGTAAACAATTGTATAAGTCTTCTGTTGGGGGCCCGGGAGGTGGTGTGGTAGTTAAGGGTACTGGACTCCCACATGGCCGACCGTGGTTCAAGTCCTGAACCTGGTGGCTTTCTCTCTGTCTCTCAATCTGTTTTACACTCTGTCCCTCTCTTATCAAATTAAAATAAGTAAAAATGAATAAATGAATAAAGTTAAATAGAATAATTCTTTCAAAAAAAGGAATTGGATGTGTCTTGTTGGATGTGTCTGATGCATGTGTTACTGCCTTTCATTTCAGAATATGTCATAAAGATAACATTGAAAAAAATTCATGTATTTCTTCAACCTGCTGTATTTATTCATTTGTCACATTTGTTCTATCTAAGTGCCAGGTTTAAAATATTTTAATTTTACTTTACATTTTCTTTTGAGAGGTTTTTGCTATAGGGCATGTGCGCTCTCTGGAAAGGCAGAGACAGAGAAACAGAAAGTGAAAAATCACCCCCCAGGATGGATGGCCACACCACAATCCCTTCTCCTCTTGGGATCTCAGACACGCACGCACATAGCGTGAGTTTAAGCTACCAGGTCTGGGGCTCAAACTGCGGTTGAGTACATGGGATTCCAGCGACAAAACCATTAGGCCAACTCTATTTTAATTTACATTGAGTCGCATATATTTTTATTTTTTAAGAATTACTCCATTCAAATTTATTTATTGATCTTTTTTGGCCAGAGAGGGTCAAAGCAAGGGGGGGAATGAGCAAGCAAGCTTCTGGGTCCAGGGCTCAAACCACAGTCAACCATGTTGGAGTCTAGTGCCCTTAACTACCACGCCACCTACCGACCTCAATCACATATATCTCTATAGTGTATAACATTGCTTTTTCCAGCATGAATACCATGCATATCAGTCAAGACAAAGATACTACTATATATAATTATCATCAGCAAATAACTTATTTATTACATTTTATTTATTCAGTCATTTATTTTATTGTATGAGATCATTATTTTATTTAACTTTATTTATTTTAATTTGACCAGAGAGGGACAGAGTATATAGGAGAGAGAGAGAGAGAAAGTCACCAGGTCCAGGACTTGAACCACAGTCAATCATGCGGGAGTCCAGTGCCTTTAACCTTCATGCCATCTGCCAGCCCCCAGCAAATAGCTTTTCATTTGTTCATCAATGAGAAGTAATTTTTAAATTCTTTCCCCACTTCCATTCCCTCCTATTGTCCATCCACATATTACTGCTGTCCTTACTATCTCTAGTACCTGCTGTTGCCCTGGCCTGCTACTATGCCTTCCAAACTTACAGTTTCTGCTATACAGTGAAGTTGGCATATACTGAGTGGGGATATACAAAGTCTGTTTTTTATAGTCTGGCTGGCTTCACTGAAGTCTTACATATTTGTCTATTTAGTATCAAATGTCAGGGTCTCATTGTTTTTTTTTTATGGCTGAGTAGTATTCCATAGAGTATGTATGCCACATTTTCTCAATCTTCTCATATATTTATGGACATTTGGGTTGATTCCATGTCCTACCATTTATAAGTAATGCTCAGTAAACATGCATGTGCAAGTGTTTTTCTGACTGAGGGCTCTTCTCTCATTTGGGTAAATTACTGGGTTATATGGTGGTTCTATTTGTAGATTTCTGAGGAATCTCTGTATTGTTTTCCACAGTGGTTGTACTAATTTACATTTCCACCAACAATGTGGGAGAGTTCCCTTTTGACAACACAGCCTCACCAGCACATCTCATTTTTTTAAATTTTAGCCATTCTGGCTGGTATTAAGAGGTATCTCTTTGTAGTTTAGATTTGCATATTTTTTTTTAATAATAAGAGATGTTGAGCATGTTTTCATATGCTTTTTAGCCATTTACATGTCTTCTTTGAATTGTCTGTTTGGCTCATTTTCTCATCTTTGAATTGGGTTGATTATTTTTTTGTGGGTAAGCTATGTGAGTTCCCTGAATATTCTAGTTATCAGTCCCTCATCTGAGGTATAGTTTGCAAAAATATTCTCCCACTCTGAGAATTATCTTCTTACTCTACTTATTATTTCTTTTCCTGTGCAGAAGCTTTTTGGCCTAATATAGTCCCATTTGTCTATTTTTAGGATATTGCCTATGCTTTGGAGTCTTTGTTGAGAAGTCGTTAACTACTCCAAGGTCTTAAAGAGTTTGTCCTGTGTTTTCCACCAGTATTTTTTTTTGGGGGGGAGAGGTTTTCACTATAGGGTGCGTGTGCTCGCTGGACAGACAGAGAGAGACAGAGAGACATCATCCCCCAGGGGGATGGTCACGCCGCAATCCCTTTTCCTCCATTCTCCTCTTGGGATCTTGGGCACACACACACACACGTACCTGGCGTTTAAGCCACCAAGTCCTGGACGCGAGCCGTGGTCGACTACGTGGGAGTCCAGCGACATAGTCATTACGCTAACTGCCGGTCCCGATAGTATTTCTTTTTATTATTATTTTTTTTTAATAAGGAAAGGGGACCTGCAGTTGGCATAATGGCCATGTTGCTGGACTCCCATGTAGTCTACCACTGCTCGAGTCCTGGACTCGGTGGCTTAAACTCATGCCAGGCACGTGTACGTGCATGCCCAAGATCCCGAGATGAAAATGGAGGAGAAAGGATTGCGACAAGGCCACCCCACCCCACCCCGGGCAGTGATTTCTCGCTTTCTGTCTCTCTGGCTCTGTCTTTCTGGTGAGCACATGTGCCCTACAGCAAGCACCTCTCAGAAAAAAGGGAAGACTTTATTTATTTAATTCCAGTTGTTACTATTATTTTATATATATATATTTTTTTTTCCTTTTTCATCAGAACATTTATTGAGTGTCTGTGTTGTGTATGGGCTGTCAAAGGCTTGAGTATCAGGCTAAACCCAGGAAAACTGCTGTCCCCTTTTCAAGTTTGTAGAGCAGTTACCGTTCATAGTTGGTGCAATCCTACAGCCTACAAGAGGGGATAAAAATCCCAGAGCAAGATTCGGTTGAACTGGAATGGATCCAAGGGTGAGGGAGCCAGGCCAAACCTCCCAGGCAGTGATCTTACAGCCTGTTCTTCCTGGTGTCTGAACTCTTTTGCTCTAAAGACAGATGGGGAACACAAAGACTTTCTTCTGGCTATGAGGAGGCATCTAGGTGATAGGAAAGAAAGCCAGAGAGCCTGGGGAAGGGGAGCAGGAGTTGGTTTTTATTGACTGGGAAGTGGGTCTCTTTTCTTTTTCTTCCAGCCAAATCCTCATTCTCTCCGCAGTGAAGTCCCTTTGAGTTTAAGAGCATTTTTTTGTTTCCTTTTTTCCTGCAACTTCTGCTGCTGCCTGGCTGCCATGCCTGTAATCCAGCATCCATTTCCTGTGACAGCAGTACAACTCTTCTTGCAAACTTCTCTGGGCTTTTCTTCAAAGCTGGCCTTTCATTGCGGGGGGCAGGGTGGCCATCCACATAAGACCAGTCTGGGAGCTCCGTCAGGGGACCATAGCCGGAGGGGTTGGTGGCCAAACCCTGCTCGAGTTGCCACCGGCTGCCTGCCTGAGCCGCTGTGCTGCAGTACAGCCTCCGGACACAGCAGCAGAGTCCCTAAGGCAGCACGGTGGCGGTGGGGCCAGAAGTCATTATTTATATTTGAACCGATAGAGACAGGGAGGGAGAGAGAGGGAAAGCAAGAAAGGAAGCTGCCAGGTCCAGGACTTGAATCGCCATTGGCCATGTGGGAATCCAGTGCCCTTAACTTCCATGTCATCTGGCAGCCCGTGATAGTATTTCATGAAAGAGGCTTTTTTGTGCCTTTAGCAAATTATTCACCTGGAATACCCATTATATGGATATTTGGGGGTTTCATTGTGCCCACAATTTTCTACATATTGTCTTCATTTTATTGATGCCTTTTTTTTTATTATCATAATCTTCTTTATATTACATTGGATTACATATAACTTTACATTGACTTCCATTGCTTTTTCAAAAGGGAATGCCATGCATGTCAGTCAATACAGAGGCATCGATCTACCCGCTTTATCATTCAAAGTCTTTTCCATGCATTTCCCAATAATTATTATTATTATAATTTTTTAAAACAGTCAATCACTATTTCTCATTTTGCTTGTTAAAAGACTTCACCCATCATGAAATACTTCCCAGACCAGTCCAGTTGAGAATACTATACACGTCATCTTCAACAGATAATAAACCATATCTGTTTCTCACTAACATCCCCTCTATTGTTCACTTGCTATCTTTCTCTATCCTCTTCTCTCTTTTTTTTTTTTTATGGTTTATTTTTTATTATAGTTTTTTTCCCATCGCAAAACACAAATGACTTTTCCATCAAAGATATACTGTGCATTGGCTCAATCAAGTATGTCAACATATATGTTTTCAGCAAATAATTTCCCAATTCTTGTGACCTGCATACCTTGCCTTTTGTTTTACCATCCTAGATTCCCCATCCCCCTCCCTCTGTTATGACCCATCCTCCTCCCACATGGTCCCTGTCATCCCCGATTGCCCTCCGTGCCTCACCCCTCCCCAAATGATCTGTCAGTGATCTTAATTAGTCTAAGTCTCTCCAATAGTTATCACAGCTGACACATGCCTCTACATGAACTCAAGTCTGACTTTAGGCCTAAACCCCATTGGGTAAAAAGAGCATACTATAAAGTAGAACCCAACTGGGCCCATACCGCTCACTGCAGCCATCAAATATCCAATTTTTTTTTTTAAATGGTACGAATAGTTTAACCGTTTTTTTTTGTTTGTTTTTTGTTTTCGTTTTTTTTTT
>NW_006159862.1:287612-298312 GCF_000334495.1 Tupaia belangeri chinensis | reverse complement strand
CCGGTGTGGGGGGGCGCCGGCCAGGCCGTTCCCGGCGCGCGGCTGCGCTGTGGACCCCTCCCTTGGTGCCTTTTATTTCTTTAAGAAATTCTTTCATGGTCTGAAATGATGATCTCATTTCCTAGAGCTGATTGATTGTTTTCTCTTGCATCTCATTGAGTTTTGTCACTATGAATATTCAGAATTCTTTTACTGACGTTTTTTGTGTATTTCTCTGTGCCATGCTGTTTCTTTGGTGAGTGGCTATTATACTCACTTGGGGGAAGTTACCACTTTGTTTTCAGTGTTTCTTCAAGATCTGTGCTGGTTTCTAGTCATCTGAGCAGTATTCACTTTTTGTATTTATTCAGGTAGATTCTGTAGTTTTGGAAGAGTTAATTTTACCCTAGTTCCGAGGTATGTTTTTATTGAAGGGCTCTGTGTCCTTGGTCAGAGAAGTTATGTGTAACTTCAGATCCTTTTTTACCAAACATTCAACTCTTGATTAGGTGGTAGCAAGCTAATGAGATATAACTTAGTGAAGAGGATCTCAACATGTGTTGTGCAAAGCGCAGGAGTGGTGGCAGTGCCAGAGTGGTGGACAACAGAGTGGCGAAGTTTCCAAAGTTGGACTTTGGAGATTGGACTCACCCAGTGAGACCTGTGTAGGCCAGGTGCAAGTCTCCTGGTGGGAGGGTGGAATGAGCCCTGGCTGCCGTAGTGGTGGGCAACTGAGTGACAAGAGTTTCAAGGTTGTTCCCAGGTCCTGAGTGATGGGCCTGTCTAGACCAGACTTAAATCTTCCAGCAAGTGGTCAGGGTGAACCCAGGCTGCCCTAAATGCCAGTTTTTTATTTGTTTTAGAGAGAGGTTTTTCCTATAAGGCTTGTGTACTTGCCAGGGAGCCAGAGACAGAAAGGAAGAAGTCTTCCCCCTCTCAGATGGAATGCCCTTGCACATGCCCATGTCCCTTCTCCATTCTTCTCTTGGGGTTTTGGGCACACAACGCATACATGACCTGCATGAGTTTAAAGCCACTGGGTCTAGGACTCAAACCACAGTTGACTCTGGTAGTCTAGTGACATAAACAATATATCATCTGCTGGTTTCTATTTGGCATTTCTTAAGAGAGATTTTTGTAATGGGGCATATGTGTTCAACAGGACACAGAGAGAAGACAGACAGCAAGAAATCACCCATGCAACAATCTGTTCTCCAGTCCCCTCTCAGTATCTTATTAGGCACGCACACATGCGCACGCATGCGTATGCACACATACGCACACACATACCTGGTGTGAGTTTAAGTCACCGTATCAGGGACTAAAACTTTGGTTGACTATGTGGGAGATTAGCGACATAACCATTATGTCATCTGCTTGTCTTTAAGTGCCTGTTTTTTAAAAATCATATTCACAGGACCAGCAAATAGTGTGATGGTTTTGTCAATGGATTCCAATGTGCCAACCATGGTTCAGGTCCGGACCCAGTGGCTTAAAATTCACACTGGGTGGAGCCCTGCAGTTGGCATAATGGCTATGTCACCAGACTCCTGTATAGTTGACCACAGTTCAAGTCCCAGAACTGGTGGCTTAACGTCATGCTGGCACGTGTGCTTGCAAGCCCCACATCCCAAGAGGAGAATGGAGGAGAAGGGATTGAGGTGTGGCTATTACCCTGGGGGTGTGATTTCTCGCTTTCTGGCTGTCTCTCTTTATGGTGAGCACACGTGCCCTATAGTACAAAACTCTCAAAAAATAAATTTCACACTGAGTGTGTGTGCATGCGTGCTCAAAATCTCAAGAAGAAAATGATGGAGAAGGATATGCAGCATGCCCATCCCCCCAGGGGGTGATTTGTCTATTTCTGTCTCTCCCTCTCCAGTGAGTGCATGTGCCGTGTAACAAAAAATCTCTAAAAATAAAAAAATGTATATGTGTGCATATATATATTCACTAGGCCTATTTTGTTTTTAATTTCTTCATTTTCCTAATACTATGTTAACTGATATTATTTGCTATTCTTATAGGTAGGGGAATTTCACATAAACTGCAAGAAATCATTCCCACACAACAAATCAGCAAGGAGGATGCACCCACTCTCATGTCAATCGTAAGTCCATGGGTGTGGACCCTGGTCACCCAATAGATACCTGACAGCGGGATATGTTAGAGATTCAGCACAATTATCTGATGTAATTAAATCCAACTAAGCTTTTTATAAGCCAAAGGTTTTGGTTGTTTGAATGTATAAAAACTAACATGAGGTCAGATCCATAAACTGAGATCTTTAAAACAATGGGCAGTTGCCAAATGTCTACAAACAGATGAATGGATAGAAAAAGTATGGCACAAATACTCTATAGAATACTACTCAGCCATAAAAAACAAGACCCTGGCATTTGATAGAAAATAGTCAAATAAGGAGGATGTATTGCTTAGTGAAGCAAGCCAGGATATGATAGAAAGATATTGTATGTATTCACTTATTATATACCGATTATCTGCACTTTATGGTAGAGATCAAAATATTGGAGGGCATAAAAACAGTGAAAATAGTTATGGATCCTGAAGACTGTGGAACGCAGGGGGCTAGAGTGAAGATATATAGAAACATAGCAAGAGAACAAATAGAGAGGCATGACATTAGTGGGACACAGAAATTGTTTATTACTTGTTGAGAACATGTGCAGTATTCTCAACTGGACTGGTCTGAGAACTATTTTATGTTTGGTTAATTCTTTATACAAGCTAAGTAATATATAGTGATTGACTGTTTAAAAATAGTGAATAAATAATAATAACAATCTGAAAAAATGATGAAAAGCTATCTGATGATGATGTGTATAGTAATGTCTTTGTCTTGAGTGATATGCCTGGTAATCACACTAGAAAAAGAAATGTAATACATTGTAAAGATACATGCAATTCAATGTAATTTAACAAAGATTATGACAATAATAAAATTAAGTAAAAAATAAGCAATTGCATAACCAGTACTCATTTACCTACTCTTTACTCTAGTGAAGTCTTCAGAATTATTCTGGTATCCTTCAGTTGAGATGCTACATAAAAGAAATTCTATGGCTCAGAAAAAAGTAGCACACTATGTGCATACAAGTAGTAATATTTTAATTTTAACTCTAAATTACCCATGGTTCTTATATTTGCATGTAGAATAATTCATGTATGAATGTATTTGTGCAAATCAATAACAGAATTTCATTTCCTTTATAAATACAGAAATCTCCTACTCAAGAAAATCCATCTAAACAGAATAATTCAGCAAAAGATGTCGCTGAAAGCTCTGTATTGAGTCAAAATGTGTTAACTCACACAACGAAGAAATCCTTTGTCAACAGACAGTGTGGAAACTCCTTTAGTAACTATTTATATCTTAATCGAGACAAGAAAAATGAAACAAGTAAGTCATATGAGTGCCATCTGTGTGGTAATGCATTCAGTCGACCAGTTAATCTTAGACTACATGAGAGAATACACACTAGAAGTAAATCATGTATGTGTCATATATGTGGGAAAGCCTTCAGATTTCCTTATTCCCTTAGAGCACATGAGAGAGTACATACTGGAGAGAGGCCATTTGAATGTCATCTATGTGGGAAAGCCTTCAGCCACTCTTCTTCCCTTAGACAACATGTGATAATACACACTGGAGAGAGGCCACATGAATGTCATCTATGTGGGAAGACCTTCAGTCACTCTGCTTACCTTAGACAACATGCGAGAACACACACCAGAGAGAGTCCACATGAATGTCATCTATGTGGGAAAGCCTTTCGTCACTTTTCTTCCCTTAGACAACATGAGATAACACACACTGGAGAGAGGCCACATAAATGTCATCTATGTGGGAAAGCCTTCCATCACTCTTCTGGCCTTAGAAAACATCAGAGAATTCACACTGGAGAGAGACCACATGAGTGTCATCTCTGTGGGAAAACCTTTCATCACTCTTCTGGCCTTAGAAAACATCAGAGAATTCACACTGGAGAGAGGCCACATGAATGTCATCTATGTGGGAAAGTCTTCAGTCACTCTTCCTACCTTAGAAAACATGAGAGAAGTCACACAAGAGAGAGGCCACATGAATGTCATCTATGTGGGAAAGTCTTCAGTCACTCTTCCTACCTTAGGAAACATGAGAGAAGTCACACAAGAAAGAAGCCACATGAATGTCATCTATGTGGGAAAGCCTTCAGTTACCCTTCTGACCTTAGACAACATGAGAGAACACACACTGGAGAGAGGCCATATAAATGTTATCTATGTGGGAAAGCCTTTATTCAGAACTCTCACCTTAAAAAACACAGTCGAACTCATGCTGGAGAGAGCCCATAAACATGCCATAGATTTGGGAAAACTTTGAGGAGTTGTTCTTCCCTTATACAACATGAGATAATGCACACTGGAGAGAGATAATATAAATGTCATTATGTGGGAAAGCCTTTATTCAGAGTAGTAATTTTAAAAGTCACAATCTATCTCACACTGGAAAAAAACCCAATATACATGCCATCTGTATTAAAAAGTTTTCAAGACTTGTTCTTCCCTTATACAACATGAGAAAATATACGCTGGAGATAAACTATATAAATATCACTTGTGGGAAAGCCTTTATTCAGAGTGGTAACCTTAAAAAATGTGTTTCTCTATTGGAGAGAAACCATATATGACATGAGAGAACACAGACTGAAGAGAAACTATGGAAGTCATCTGTATGGAAAAATCTTCAGCAGATCTGCCTTTAAACTGCATGAGCAGACTCATACTAGAGAGTAATAAATATTTTCAGTAATAAATATGTTCTGACCTAAGATGACTTGGCAATATACATGTAATAAATTTGAAAGAGTGAGCAATGTATCTGTATAATATAAACACCTTGTAGATACATTCTCTGGAATCAATGTGGAAGATCCTGAAGTCATCCTTACTCTTCCATTAACATACAGAAATTTATATATAATAATAACATGAAATAAATTACCTATTTTTTTGTTGTTGTTAGTATTCTGCTAATACATATATATTCAAGTTTATTTAATATTTACATTTATGTGATTAAATATAAAGTATTAAAAAATTTGTTTCATACCTTTTTTCAGACTAAGTTTACAGTGTACAGCCTAGTTCTCTCCAGCAAAGATACAGTGTGCCTATCAGTCAAGACAAAAACGTTGTGAATGTAGAAGTCTTCAACAACAGTTCTTAGCCTTTTTCTTTTTTTTAAGAGAGAGTTTTACTATAGGGCACCTGCACTCCCTGGAGAGACAGCAGAAATCACCCCTTAGGGGAGATGGATATGTCACAATCCTTCTCCTCCATTCTCCTCTTGGGATTTTGGGCATGCATACAAACACACACGCCCTGTGTTGAATTTTAAGCTACGGAGTCCAGCACTCAAACCACGGTCGACTACTAGGGAGTCCAGCAACGTAATCATCAACACTATCTTCTGGTCCCCAGTTCTCAACTTTTAACGTACTGAGGACTTGTACATGGTAGAACTCTGAGATCTGTAATCAATATGGGATTGCCTCTGTAAAATTTATTAATGAACATGAGAAAATTCTATTTGAGAGAACCCCTAAGCCTCTAGTAACTGAAAAAATCATTCACCCAAACACCAGGTTTTGTGTGGGTAGACACATGTGCATGTGTGCAGAATAATAAAGAACAAGTTCTAAAAGAATAAAACTTTTTGAGGAATATAAAATTTTAGGGAAACAATTCAGTGAAAGATTAAGAGAAATTCTTTATTCATAGAGTAACACTTGTGGCATGTATAAGGAGTCATATTGGATAAAGCATACTTTGTGTAGGGGCTAGAAACTGGCTTTGTGTTTAAGGTGCAAGACTTCCACATGGTCAACATCATTTGGAGTCCAGGACCTGATGACTTGGAAATCAAACCAGGTAAATGTGCATGCCCAAAATCCCAGGAGTAAATGAAGGAGAAGGGATTGTGGTGTGGCCATCACTCCATGTGGGGTATGATTACTCAGTTTCCCTCTCTCTGATAAGTCCATGCACCCTATTTCAAAAACCTTTTGAAAAAAAAAGCACAAAAGTAAACATTCCATATCATGAATGAAGGAAAGACTTCAGTGGTCACTTATTTCAACCTTAGTCAACACTAAGGTTCTTTCACTGAGAAGAAAACAATTCTAAAATCCAAGTCAAGAAATTGAGGGAGATTTTTACTTCAGAAAACAGGCTGGAAAAAGCAAGAAACAAATTCATATATATATATATATATATATATACACACACACACACACACACACACATATATATATATATTTACATATACATACATATATATTTACATTTAATCACATATCTTCACGGTGTACAAAGATATGCTATATATATTATCAACAAATAGCTCCTCTTTTTTTTGTCAATTAAATGTACTTTTATGTTTTTTCCTTCCCCTTTCCTTTCTGTCCCCATTATCTGGATTTTGAGCCATCTAATGGTATCTAGTATTACTCGTATATACTCTTTTTTTGGGATTATTTTCTCAATCTTTTTAGTCAGTTTTTCTAGGTCAGAATTCTGCCCTCTACATATGAGATTCAATTTTCTGCATGATCTAGTATGCTTTTTTCTTTTCTTGGAGAGGTTTTTGCTATTGTGTATGTGCGCTCACCAGAAAGAGACAGAGAAAGCGAGAGCTCACCCCCCCCCCAGGGAGGATGGTCATACCACAATCCCTTCTCCATTCTCCCCTCAGGAACCTGGGCACACATGCACACGTGCCCAGCATAAGTTTAAGCCACTGGGTCCAGGACTTGAACTGCAGTCAACTACATGGGAGTCCAACAACATTGCCATTACACCAACTGCTGGTTCCAAAAGTTGAAGTTTTTATGATCCAAAGAGTATCAGATGTTTGGCTACTGTACACGTAGACCTGTATAGACACTCAAAGTGTGGAAGCAGACACGCAATCTGAGAAAGTCAGATAAAAAGAAAAGGAAACAAGACAAAAGAAAAAAAATAAGGGAAAAATTTAAAAAGTCAAAAAATGAAAACCAAGTGACATTTAAAAGATCAGGGCCAGGCCCACCTCAGATAAACATGAATTCTGAAATTAGCAATATAAAGGAGAGGTCAGAGATATGAGACAGGACAGAATTTTTTTTTTTTGAGAGGTTTTCGCTATAGGGCGTGTGCGCTTGCCAGACAGACAGAGAGAGACAGAGACAGAAATCACCCCCCAGGGGGGATGGTCACACTGCAATCCCTTCTCCATTCTCCTCTCGGGATCTTGGGCCCGCATGCACACGTGCCTGGCATGAGTTTTAAGCCACCGGGTCCGGGACGTGAACCGCGGTCAACTACGTGGGAGTCCAGCGACATAGCCATTATGCTAACTGCTGGTTCCCTGAGACAGGACAGATTTTAAAAATATATATATAGAAAGAAAATTTTCAAGAAGGAGGGAGAGAGAAAGATGAGGGAGACAGAGCCCACCCTACCTCACTTGGGTGTTGGGCTTCAGGGAGAGGTTTCAAGCAGAGGCTCTTCAGTTAAAGGGATGTTTGACTGGAAGGCAAGAAATTCTAAAAGACTTCTTAAACAAAATCCAGTAATTTAATCAGAATCTTGAGGGAATGGCTATTGAAAAAGACTTTTGAAACTAGTATAGTTATATTTGTGAGTATTACATGCAGATATTATTAACAAATTAGATTCCATTTGAAATAGATAAAATTAGATCTCACTTGAGTAGAAATTAGTGCTTGTAAGGAGGGGCTGAATAGTGGGGCAGTAGCACAATGGGATGTTCTGTGAGGCAGACTTAGAGGAAAAAGTAATAGGTTGAAGTCCAGAGACCACTCTGAGTATGCCAGACATGTGTTTTCATGATCCAGGCTGATTGAAGCTAGAGGTGGGTTGCAGAATGAAGACTCTGTCCAGGGTGATGTAACCCATTAGAATTATGGGAGAATTTTTTTAAAGAGGTTTTTTCAATAGTGCACATGCACTTGCTGGAGAGAGAGTGAAGGAAAGTGAGGAATCACTTCCCCAGGGGCGATGAGCATGCTGCAATTCCTACTTAACTCTCTTCCAGGGATTATGGGCATGCATACATATGAGCGTGGCATGACTTTCTAGTCACCAGATAACTTCCAGTGAACTGTAGTAGGACCTGTGGGAGTCCAGTGCTGTAACCACTATGCTACCTGCTGGCCTTTGAAGAACATAGTTTAACATGTAATTATTTTATTTTAGATTTCCTTTTTTGTATATAATTCATAATGTACAAAAAACTAGTGTGTTATTTAGATGTGTGTGACTTATAAATAAATGCATATACTTAAAAATCTGTCTTGAGGACTAAAAAATGTAAAATACTTGCAAATGTTTAAACAATAGAGAAATAAAATATGGTGATTTTTATTTCTAAGAGATTTTTTGCTATAGGGCATGTGCAGAAAGTGAGAAATCACCCCCTAGAGGGATGGCTGCACCACAATGCCTTGGCATGTGCACTTGCTGGAGAGGGAAACAGTAAGTGAGAAATCATCCCCTAGAGGGATGGCTGCACCACAATGCCTTGGCATGTGCACTTGCTGGAGAGGGAAACAGTAAGTGAGAAATCATCCCCTAGAGGGATGGCTGCACCACAATGCCTTGGCATGTGCACTTGCTGGAGAGGGAAACAGTAAGTGAGAAATCATCCCCTAGAGGGATGGCCCCACCACAATGCCTTCTCCATTCTTTTCCCAGGATCTTGGGCCTGCACACACACATGCCTGCCTGAGTTTCAGTATGCCGGTCTAGGACTCAAACTTCTGTTGATCAGTTATTTATTTTGTTTTAGAGGTTTTACCCATATGGCACATACACTTGCCAGAAAGAGTCAGAGACAAAGGGACAGTGAGAAATCGCCCCCTAAAGAAGATGGCTACAGTGCAATTTCTTTTCTTGGGATTTTGGTATGTAGACACGTACCCAGTGTGATTTTTCAAGCTGCCAGGTCTGGGATTCAAACCATAGTTAGCCATGTGTGAGTCCAGCACTGTGACCACAACACTATCTGCTGGCCTCAGTATTCAAGTTTTAATATGCAGAGGTAAATTTATAGATTTGGGTCAGGATTCATTTTCATTTGGGTAGTCAACTGTGTTATCCCTTTTCCCACCAATTCCTTCCATCATTATTCCAATTTTACACCAACACCATTATTCTCCCTGAGGGTTGTAAAACGGAATTTCACCTTGGTTTATGAGCATCTCAGAATGCCATAACAACAGTCCACAGAGGCACTATCAATGAATCTCATCAAAGCTTTATGGGGGCTTCCTAGTTTTTGTATTTGTCCTTAGAAAGTACCCAGGGGCAGAGACAGGCATTTTTGTCCTGCTATACGAACAGAATATTTTTCCATTAATACTCTTAAGTTGAACTAAGGAGGAGAAGGAATTCATCCCACTACCAAATCCTGCATCTTACTTATGCCAGTGCTGAGATAAATGAAAGACTTTACCAAAAAAGGTAAAGTCCCACATCTGGGACTCAGATGGCAGTCAGCCATGTGGAAGTCTAGTGCCAAAACTGCTCTGCCACCTGCTGGCCCCACCAGTAGCATTTCTACATATCAACAATGAAGTAGCTAAAAGAACAACCCCATTTATAATTGCTATAAAAATAATAAAATACCTAGGAAAACATATTTGTATCATTCATGTGGAGGATGCCTCCCCATATGGATTATCGTGGCATAAGAAGTGGATTGTTGATTTGAAATGCCATAAGGAACATTTTCAACACTTGACAGTACCTTGTCAAGGCCGATCTTGTTCATGAGAGAAGCTCAGAGGAGTAGGAAGGCTTTTTAAGGGAAAAAAAATTCGCTATTGATTTTTTTTTTTTGAGAGATTTTCACTGTAGGGCGCATGCGCTCGCCAGACAGACAGAGAGAGACATAGAGACAGAAAGCGAGAAATCACCCCCCCGGGGGAATGGTCACGCCGCAATCCCCCCTCCTCCATTCTCCTCTCGGGATCTTGGGCACGCACGCACACGCGCCCGGCATGAGTTTTAAGCCACCGGGTCTGGGACACGAACTGCGGTCGACTACGTGGGAGTCCAGCGACATAGCCATTACGCTAACTGCCGGTTCCCGCTATTGATTTTATTATCCTTTCCTTCCTAAAATGCTGCTTTTAGGTTGTGCTAAACTCTGACTCCCAAGTATTCAGCTACGACCTTGGCTCATACCCATGACTTTCCCTCAGCCCCTTCTATTTCAGGCCAGATTCCTTCTCACTGTGGATCAGTTCCATTTGTAAGGTAGCTCCATGTGGAAAGAACTTATCCCCAGACTTGGACTGGAGTAGACAGTAGTCCCCATGGTTTCTGAATCAGATCAGCAGGGATTTGTCCGGAGCAATGTTGGAGTACCGTCAGCCCTGAAGACCATTAGGGAAACTACTAACTTGTGCCTTGTTACTTGTCAAAAGAGTAGGAAAATCCTAGAAAGAAGACTTTTTTTTAAAGAAATTATTTTATTTAGGACCAGCAGTTAGCGTAATGGCTATGTTGCTGGACGCAGTTGACCACAATTCGAGTCCCGGACCCAGTGGCTTAAACTCATGCCGGGAGTGTGTACGTGCATGCCCAAGATCCCAAGAGAAGAATGGAGGAGAAGGGATTGCAGCGTGGCTATCCCTCTGGGCGGGGGGGGG
>NW_006159862.1:282701-287557 GCF_000334495.1 Tupaia belangeri chinensis | reverse complement strand
ACCACACAAAAAAAAAAAAAAAAAAAAAAAAAAAAAAAAAAAAAAAAAAACTTTAACTTTATTTATTTACTTATTTTAATTTGAGGGACAGAGAGGGACAGAGTGAGAGGAAAAATGAGAAAGCAAGCCACCAGGTGTGTCCTCAAACTGCAGTTGGCCACATGGGAATCCAGCACTTTAACCACCCTACCACCTGCCACCCCCAGAAGACTTTTAAAGGGAAATTTGTCTTCACTGGTATTTTGGTGCATGTGATGCTTAACAAAAAGAATACGTGTGTATCTGGGGTCTAATTATTAATGATGTGTAGTAGAAGAAACAGATTATAAATTAATATCAGTGAAAAATCGGTGGAAATTGAACACAAGATAAATGATAAAATAATTACTTTTTTAAAAAAATAATTATTTGGGACCAGCAGTTAGTGTAATGGCTATGTCGCTGGACTCCCATGTAGTCGACCGTGGTTTGAGTCCCAGACCCGATGTCTTTTATTTTTTTTTTAAACAAGAAGTTTATTTAAACACCAAGACTCTTGAATTGAAGGGAAAACTATCTAGGATTCCTTTTTTTCTTTAAGATTAATTTACCGCTACTTAAAGACAGATTGCTCTACATGTAACAACTACGTACAAAAAAGTTATAAAATTGTCCTTGGTTTTACAGTGATAAATGAAATACATTAAAATTCTCCAATCAAACAAGGTATGCAAGGATTTTTATGTTGTTGGTTTTTTTCTTTTTGTTAAAACAGTGAGAGCAAAATAACTTACTGGAATATAAAGATAAGAACTGAATGAGCATGCCACTAATGGAGAAAGGGGGTATTTTCACAGAACCAGCATTTTTCCCCATTCTCATCTCCATTTGATGTCAATCAAAACATACCATTGGCCATTTAGTTAAAAAAAATGCAATATTCTTGTGCACATACACGTTACTTTATGTACAATAAAGGAATGGGGAAGGGAAAATGAAAGAATAGAGAAAACTATACTGTAGTAGTCAGGATGTGGTGAAACTAAATTGTGGTTTTCTAATTGAGAATGTATTCTTGATCTGTAAGAACAGAGTTCTGGAGTAAAGTAGCAGGTTCTCTTTTTAGCAGATACCTCCTGTCTGCTGTTGGAACTCATCAATTGTATCTTCATCCTCCATTTCCAACTGTGCAGGTGTGTCTGTTTCGTTGATCGGCTGCCCATCAAATCGGAATCTGATCTGCCTCATTGACAAACCCTGTCGTTCAAGATAGACTTTCATTAGTTTACTAAGTGGTGTGTGCCTCTTAATCTTTTTTAAAAAATTATTTATTTACTTTTATTCATTCATTCATTTTAACTTGACCAGAGAGAGACACAGAGAGAGTGAGAGAGGGAAAGAAAGAAAGCAAGCTGCCAGGTCTGGGACTCAAATCGTGGTCAACCATGTGGGAGTCCAGCACCTTAACCACCATGCCACCTGCTGGTCCCTGCCTCTTAATCTTAAACTGCACCACAGAACCATCCTGCCCCACCACTTTCAAATTAATATGATCTTTGTTCTCAGTCTTGACTCCTTCTTTGGGCTTTTCGTCCACCATGGCGAGCACCGGAGTGTCCTCAGATGCTGCTTCACAAAAGAGGTACCAGGTTCTCACTGAACGAGCACACAGGCAGCACCAGGAGCCCCGGTGTCTTAAACTCACACTGGGTGCATGTGCGTGCATGCCCAAAATCCTGAGAGGAGAATGGAGGACAAGGGATTGTGGCATGGCCATTCCCCCTGGGGGGGGTGGGATATTTCGCTTTCTGTCTCTGTCTTTCTCTCTCTCTTTCTGACGAGTGCACGCGCCGTATAGCAAAAACCTCTCCCAAAGAAAAAAATAATTATTTTATTTAACTTTATTTATTTATTTGAATTTGACTAGAGAGGGACTGAATGAGAGAGAGAAAGAGAGAAAGTGAGAAAGCAAGCTGCCAGGTCTGGGACTCAAACCATGATCAGTCATGTGGGAGTCCAGCACCCTTAACCACGCCACCTGCAGGCCCCCACATAATTATTTTTGAAGCTGTATCAACATAAACCTTTACCAGTGTTTTAGGTCCTTAATATCACATCCATTCCAAGGTTACTGTGCATATGATCCGGGCTGGCTGAGAGGGCAGAGGAGTAGGGGTGTGAATGGCATGCGATCCAGTTGATAACACTTGTGTCTTTCTCTGTGTGTCTTTGTCTCTTATGAGATAAATAATTCTTTTAGAGAGATTTTTGCTATAGGGTGCATATGCTCACCATAAAGACAAACAGAGGAACAGAAAGTGAGAAATTACCCCTGAGGGGTGATGGCCACATCACTATCTATTCTCTTCCATTCTTCTCTTGCAATTTTGGGCACGTGCACACACGCACCTGGTGTGTTTTAAGCTGCTGAGTCTGGGACTCAAACCATGGTCAATGAAGTAGGAGTCCAACGACATAACAACTATGCCATCTTCTGGTCCCTAAAGAAATAATTTAAAAAGTTTATTTAACATAAGAATGTTGGAGTGACTGACTTTGGTCATGAGGAATTAGCTCGAAGAAATGCTGATAACATCTCATGAGACTTCTATTAATTAGAATATTACCATTATCACAAAGAATGAGTTTCAAGAATTATGGAGGCAAACAATCAGACTGGAATCAGATGAGGATGCTGTGGATTGAGAATAACCACTGATGAGCAAATTCTGTGCCCAATTTGGATTAAAAGAGGAAATAAGGGAACCAGCAGTTAGCGTAATGGCTATGTCGCTGGACTCCCACGTAGTCGACCGCGGTTCGTGTCCCGGACCCGGTGGCTTAAAACTCACGCCGGGTGCGTGTGCGTGCGTGCCCAAGATCCCGAGAGGAGAATGGAGGAGAAGGGATTGCGGCATGACCATTCCCCCTGGGGGGTGATTTCTCGCTTTCTGTCTCTATGTCTCTCTCTGTCTGTCTGGCGAGCGCACGCGCCCTACAGTGAAAATCTCTCCAAAAAAAAAAAAAAAAAAAGAAAAGAAAAGGAAAAAGAAAAAGAGGAAATAAAAGGAGTCCAAAGATATGTTTTGGTTTAGTTTTTCAATTCAAATTTCATGTTGGGAGATAGTGTAATCTGCTTAAATGCTAAGAAAATAAGTCAAATTGAGAGTAATTTAAGATAAAGTGTACATTTTGTAAATTTAAAATTTATGTAATGGTAGGAGACAGGCTGAAACACAAGTTTAAGTAATTTATCTGGGATTAAAGTTAAAGCTTTCTTGTTATGGAGAGGACATAATCAGTAAATACTAGTACAGGAATACTTATACATGAAATTGTTAAAGATTTCTACACTCCATCTTCTTATGTGCACTAATTGCTATGAACTTCCCTCTTTTTTTCACAGTATAATAATCATTTATTTATTTTTTTCACTAACGTATTTATCTTTATTGATAGAGAGACGATGAAAAGAGAGATAGGGGAGAATATTGTAGTGTAAATTAATCTTAGCAAAAAAATTAATATGTTAATTATCAGTATATACGTAAAGAGTCTAACTGGTAAAATTACAACTTTCTTTTTTTTAAATTTTTTTCATTTTATTTTCTTCCATACATTCAATTGCATTATTATTTGTCTTACAAAAAAGGATTTATTTTTTTTGGAGAGGTTTTTACCATAGGGCATGTGCACTCGCCAGACAGACACAGAGAGAGACAGAGAGACAGAAAGCAAGAAATCACCCCCCAGGGGGGATGGCCACATCACAGTCCCTTCTCCTCCATTCTCCTCTTGGGATCTTGGGCACGCATGCACATGTGCCCGGTGTGAGTTTTAAGCCACCGGGTCTGGGACGTGAACCGTGGTCGACTACGTGGGAGTCCAGCGACATAGCCATTATGCTAACTGCTGGTCCCAAGGATATTTGAACAGGTGAACATTTCTCCCTAGTACTGTTGGTAAAGCTACAAAATATCTTCAACAGATAATACCACAACTCTTTGTGCTATTAATGCTTTGCCTCACTTTCCCTCCCCCAAATGTCCTTCCTCAGACCCTCCTCTTTCACACACACTATATCTTGTATTTACACCTATATACTGCGTTTCTATATTCTTTGGACAATTAGTTTCAGTCATAGAGTGCAGACACTCAGTATATATTAAGTGGGGACATACAATGCCTCTCCTTCATAGCATGGCTTGCTTCACTCAGCAGTAAGTCTTCCATATTCATCCACTTCCTGTCAAAAGCCAGGGTTTTTTTTTTTTTTTTTATGAATAGTATTCCATTGAGTATATGTGCCACAGTTTTTCTAACCATTCATCAGTTCATGGGCATTTGGGTTGTTTCCGTGATTTAGCAATTGTGAATAGTGCCGCAATAAACATTGATGTGCAAGCACTTTTCTGATGAAGTATTCTTCTGTCCTTTGGGTAGATACCAAGGAGTGGGATTGCTGGATCATATGGTAGTTCTATTTGCGGATTTTTGAGGAATCTCCAAATTGTTCTCCACAGTGGTTGAACCAATTTACATTCCCACCAGCAGTGTAAGAGTTCCTTTTTCACCACACCCCCGCCAGCACTTAACATTTTTCTGACTGGGGTTAGGTGATATCTCATTGTTGTTTTGATCTGCATTTCTCTTACAATGAGGGATGTTGAGCACTTTTTCATATGCCTTTTGGCTATTTGTATGTCACCTTTGGAGAGTGTTTTTTTCAACTCATTCTCCCATCTTTTAGTAGGGTTGATCATCTTTTCTCCAAACAGCTGCTTGAGTTCCTTGTGTATTCTGGTTATCAGTCCCTTATCTGATGCGTAATTTACAAAAATATTTTCCCATTCTGAGGGCTGTCTATTCACACTAAT
>NW_006159862.1:280191-282335 GCF_000334495.1 Tupaia belangeri chinensis | reverse complement strand
GTGCCGGATATGCAAATCTGAGGGATTCTAAGCTCACCAGTTTGCTATGGGAAGTGGCCAATCAGAGAATGGTTTGGAAGGTGAGGTTTTTGAAGGGGAGCCAATTGTGGCCTTTGTAATTGTTTGCTCTCTGAGCCTAAGATGGCAATGGTAAGAGACTCATGAAAATGGCCTCTTGGACTCGCTGGTGCGCAGCCTCCCACAAATTTCCCTGGTGTTCTCCAGGAGCAATTTTATAGTTTGAGGTCTTAGATTAGATCTTTGATTCACCTTGACTTTATTTTTGTCAGAGGTGAGGGAAAGGGGTTCAGATTCATCTTGCTGCAAGTGGAGATCCAGTTTTGCCAGCACCATTTGCTGAAGAGGTTTTGTTTTCCCACTGGATTGACTGGTACCCCTTGTCAAATATCAGTTGGCAGTATGTTTGAACATTTATTTCTAGGGACTCTATTCTGTTCCATTGGTCCACCTGTCTATTTCTGTGCCAGTACCATGCTGTTTTGATTACCACAGCTTTATCGTGTATTTTTGGGTCAGGGAGTGAGATACCACCCACTCCACTCTCCTCTGCAGAACTGCTTTGGCAATACGGGGTCGCTTATGATTCCAGACAAACCTTATGATTGTCTTTCCTAGATCTGTGAAGAATGTTTCTGGTACTTTGATTGGCATTGCATTAAATATGTAGATTAATTTGGGTAGAATTGCCATTTTGATTATATTAAATCTTCCAATCCAAGAACATGGGATGTCCTTCCACTTTTTGGTGTCATTTTCCATTTCTTTTTTTATCTTCTCATAGTTTTCCTTGTGGAAGTCTTTAAATTCTTTGGTTAGATTTATCCCTAAATATCTTATACTTTTTGTGGCTATGGTAAATGGAACAACTTTTTTCAGTTCTTTCTCAGTCTGCCTGTTGTTCGTATACAGAAATGCTATAGATTTCTGGATATTAATTTTGTATCCGGCAACTTTACTGTATTCATGTATTACTTCCAGAATTTTTTAAATGGAAACCCTTGGGTCTTCTATGTATGCAATCATGCCATCTGCAAATAGAGTTTTGCCTCTTCTTTTCCTATTTGAATGCCTTTTATTTTTTTCTCTTTTCTGATTGCAATGACCAAGACTTCCAGTACTATATTGAAGAGGAGTGGAGAAAGTGCACATCCTTGTCTTGTACCCATTTTTAGTGGAAAAACTTTCAGCTTTTCTCCATAGAGGATGATGTTTGCTATGGGTTTTTCATAGATATCTTATATTGTGTTGAGAAATGACCCTTGTATGCTGATTTTGCTGAGAGTCTTGATCATTAAGGGATGTTGTATCTTATCAAATGCTTTTTCTGAATCAATTGATATGACCATATGGTTTTTATCCTTCTTCCTATTAATATGGTGTATTACATTTATGGTTTTGCATATGTTGAACCAACCTTGCATTTCTGGGATAAAGCCTACCTGATCATGATGTATAATCTTTTTTATCAGTTGTTGTATACCATTTGCTAGTATCTTGTTGAGAATCTTTGTGTCTATATTCATCAGGGATATTGGTCTATAGTTTTCCTTCTTTGTCCTGTTCTTATCTGTTTTAAGGATAAGGGAGATAGAGGCTTCATAGAATGAATTAGGGTGAGATTCACCCTTTTGGATCTTTAGAAGTAACTTGAGCAGAATGGGGGTTAACTCTTCTTTGAATGTTTTGTAGAATTCAGATGTGAATCCATCAGGACCAGGGCTTTTCTTTGTAGGGAGGTTATTTATAACTTATTTGATCTCCTGGCTTGTTATGGACTTTCCATATCCTCCTGGCTCAATCTAGGTAGATTATACATGTCCAGGAATTTGTCCATCTCATCCAGATTGTCTTGTTTCTTGACATACAGATGTTCATAGTATCCTCTAATAATGTTTTGTATTTCTACTATGTCTGTTGTTATTTTGCCTGTTTCATTGCAGATCTGATTCATCTGGTTCCTTTCTCTTCTTAATAAGCCTCGCTAGTGGTGTATCAATTTTTTTTATCTTTCCAAAGTCCCAGCTTTTACTTTCATTTTTTGTATAGTACATTTATTTTCTATTTCATTTATTTCTGCTCGTATCTTTATTATTTCCTTTCTCCTGGAGTTTTTTTTTTTTTTT
>NW_006159862.1:270259-279801 GCF_000334495.1 Tupaia belangeri chinensis | reverse complement strand
GCTGTAGAGGCTTGCTTTGTGTCCTATGATGTGGTCAATCTTCAAGAAGGTTCCATGTGGTAGCAAGAAAAAAGTGTTTCCTTTTTGCTGTGGAATGAAGACTGCCAAAGTCTCTCAAGGTTTTGGGATAGAAAATTATATAGATATCTGTTAAGTCCATTTGATTTATGATATCATTTAGATCCTTTATCTCTTTACCTATTTTTTGTCTAGATGATCTATCCAGAGGGGATAGTGTTGAGGTCTCCAACAATTAGTGTTTTGTAATCTATCTCCCTTTTTAGATCTAGCAGTCTTTCCTTCACATATTTGGGTGCTCCTGTGTTAGGTGCATAATATTAATAGGCGTTATATTTTCTTGATCAATTGACCCTTTTACTACAATATAGTGGCCTTCTTTGTCTCTTCGAACAGTTTTTGTTTTAAAGCCTATTTAGTCAGAGATTAGTATTGCGACTCCAGCTCTTTTTTGGTTCCCATTTACATGGAAAACCTTTTTCAAACCCTTCACTTTCAGTCTATGTATATCTTTATCCATGAAGTGAGTTACCTGTCGGCAACAGATAGAGGGTTTTTGTTTTTTAATCCAGTCAGCCAGTCTGTATCTCTTGATTGGAGAATTCAATCCATTAACATTCAATGTTATTATTGATGTTACTGGATCTGTCCCAGCGTTTAAGTTGGCCATTGTCTTAGTTGCGTTTTACTCCTTTGTTTCTGGCTGTCACTGCTTTAGTTTTCCTGGAGCAGTACTTCCTTCAGGGTTTCTTAGAGAGCTGGCCTGGTGCTGGCAAATTCTTTCAGGTTTTGTTTGTCTGAGAAGATTTTAATACTTTTTCCCATATGAAGGATAATCTTGCAGGACAATAATCTTGGTTGAAATTGTTTCTCTCTTAACACTTTCAATACATCTTCCCACTCTCTCCTTGCTTGCATGGTTTCTGTTGAGAGGTCTGGTGTTGTTAGCCTGATGGGATGACTTTCGTAAGTCCCTTGTCGTTTCTTTTTTGCCAGTTTTAGTATCTTGTCTTTATCTGTGGTCTTGGCCAGTCTGGCTAAGATGTGCCTTGGGGTTTTGATTTCCTGTATTACAGACTTCATCTCTAATAGTTCCATCTTATTATTTCTTAGCAGGTCCATTTTTTTCCTTCATATTGTGGAAGAACTTTCTCTTCTCCTGTAGTTCATTGTCTCTTTTATGTTCCAGCTCATAGTATTTGTTCAACATGAATGTTCTAAATTCTATCTCAGACATTTCGGCAATGTCCTCTATTTTTTTCAAGAAAAGGAAGGGAGTCACTATGGTCTTTTGCTGGAGATATATTTCCTGCTTTATTCAGACCTGAGGATTTTCTACTTCTAACCATTGGGAGATTTGTTCCCTTTGAAATGCCTTTTAAGAGAATGTTTGCTCGGGAACCAGCAGTTAGCTGGGATTCCCAGCGACATAGCCATTAAATCTCATGCCAGGCGCGTGTGCGTGCGTGCCCAAGATCCTGAGAGGAGAATGGAGGAGAAGGGATTGTGGTGTGACCATCCCCTCTGGGGGGTGATTTCTCACTTTCTGTCTCTATGTCTCTCTCTGTCTGTCTGGCGAGCGCATGTGCCCTATGGCAAAAATCTCTCTCAAAAAAAAAAAAAAAAAAGAGAATGTTTCCTCAAATAGGAGCAAGTGTATTTCCTTTTTGCTGTGGAATGAAGACTGCCAAAGTCTCTCTTCTGTTGTGTTTAGCAACGTGATCCAAGGAGTAGTATTCTCTTCAGGTGTACAAAGAAAAGTATCTCCTTTTTCATAGGTGGTTCAGTGAAAGGGAAGATCCCAGAGAGTCTTAAAATACTAGAATATTTCAGAACTGTAATTCTAGACCTATCTAAACCACCAGGGATGGTGTAGATAAAGGAAGTGAGGACCAAATAAGTGGGAAGAAAATAATAAGGAGAATAAAGGAAAAGTCATGTGCTGCACTAGCACGATTTCGTCAGGGGTCAGAAGATGGGAGCGGGGTGTCTGTAGGGCTGAGGGTATTCCTATGTGGTAACGAGAAGAGAGAAATTTACAAATGAAAGAAGAGGAGAATGAGAGAGGGGAAAAAATTGTACCTGGCTGACAGAGAGAGGGGGTCTCTGGCTTGGGTGTCCCTGGGCTGGAGCTATGGTGGGAAGTCCTGCCTCAGAGTTCCTGGCCCAGGCGTCGGAAGATGAGAGTAGGGTGTCTGTAGGGCTGAGGGTGTTTCTATGTGGTAATGAGAAGAGAGAAATTTACAAATGAAAGAAGAGGAGAGGGAGAGAGGAAAAATAAAAGTGTACCTGGCTGACAGAGAGAGTGAACTTTCCTCTTATGTCTGCTTTAGCAGTGTCCCAAAGATTATGGAAACTCATGTCCTCATTGTCATTGGCTTCCATGAATCTTTTGATTTCAGTCTTTATTTCTTCAGTAGTTGTGGAGTCATTCAGGAGTAGGTTATTTAGTTTCCATGTATTTGAGTATTTTTGAGGATTTCTCTTGAAATTAAACTCAAGTTTAATTCTATCATGGTCAGAGAAGATGCTGGGTATAGTTTCAATGCCTTTGAATCTGTAGAGGCTTGTTTTGTGCCCTATCTTGTGGTCAATCTTTGAAAAGGTTCCATGTGGGGGTGAGAAAAAAATGTATCTTGTGGTGTTGGATGGAAAGTTCTGTAGATGTCTGTTAAGTCCATTTGATTTATGGTATCATTTAGATCCTTTATCTCTTTAACTTTTTTTGTCCAGATGATCTGTCCATAGGGGATAGTGCAGTGTTGGGGTCTCCAACAATTAGTGTGTTGTAGTCTGTCTCCCCTTTTACATATAATAGTCTTTCCTTCACATATTTGGGTTCTCCTGTGTTAGGTGCATAGATATTTATAAATGTTATATCTTCTTGATCGATTGATCCTTTTACTACAATATAGTGCCCTTCTTTGATCAGTTTTTGTTTTAAAGCCTATTTTGTCAGAAATTAGTATCGTGACTCCAGCTCTTTTGTGGCTCCCATTTAAATGGAAAACCTTTCTCCATCCCTGTTTGTTTGTTTGCTTATTTATTTATTTAAATCTACTCAGCCAGTCTGTGTCTCTTGATTGGAGAATTTAATCCACTAATATTCAATATTATCATTGATGTTACTGGACCTGTCCCGATGTTTAAATTGGCCGTTGTCTTGGTTGCCTTCTATTCCTTTATTTCTGGCTGTTCATTGTTAAGTTTTCCTGGAACAGTACTTTCTTCAGGGTTTCTTTCTTTCTTTCTTTTCTTTTTTTTTTTTTTTAGAAGTTTTTGCTATAGGGCACGTGCACCCGCCAGACATACATAGAGAGACAGAGAGACAGAAAGCGAGAAATCACCCCCCAGGGGGATGGCCATGCCGCAATCTCTTTTCCTCCATTCTCCTCTTGGGATCTTGGGCACGCACACACACGTGCCTGGCGTGAGTTTAAGCCACCAGGTCCAGGACTCGAAGCACAGTCGACTACATGGGAGTCCAGTGACATAGCCATTACGCTAACTACTGGTCCCATGAATCTTTTTAATAGGAATACTCAATCAATACATGAGCGTAACTCATCTGTACCTCTTTCAACCTACTTTATGTATCCTTAATATTTTCATTTTGTTACACTGTTTTTACCACTTCCTCTCTAATCCAGAAAAATGGATGTACATGTTCTATTTTTGTTAAGACATATCTGAACATCAAATTTATTTGTATGAACTATTAAATGACATAGAAAGTATGCTTTTTCTTCCTGTAACATGCACATAAATCAAGGTTTTGTCCATCCTCTGTTCAATTGTTTTATACTATTGGTGTTAACAATATGGACAATCTTGCTTCTTTCCCCTCTATAATTAGGAATATGGTAAATAAAACTGTACCAGCTGCTTTTCCTAGTTTTGTCAGATTAACATTTGGAATGCCTTCACTAGTCCTGTCCACAATGACAAAGCACTTTTATTGTATTTATGTTTAGCTTAAGAAAATACCTACATACTAAGAATAAAACAGTACCTATTTGTAAAACATTTGACATGCCTTTTCAGTTTAAAACTATGTAAACAAAAATGTTAGACCCAACTTACAAATCAACTTTTGTATTAACTTTTAACACATTATAACTATTTAAACTTAATTCTCCTCAACTAGTTTTAATGGTTGAATGTTTGTTCATACAAGTGCCTCCCTACACCAATTATTTTGATTCATGTTGCTGTTTCATTATCTTCTAGCATTTGGAATTGCAAGAGAAAAAGCTGACATCAGTCTGACTTTTGCCCTTAGGTAACTTTTTTCTTTCTGTCTAGATATTTGTAAAATTTTAATGTTTTTCTTGAAATTTAAAAATGCTACCAGGATATATCTACTTCTCCCTTTCTGTCTGTCAAATTATAAAGGTACTATGTGAGCTTTTTTCTTTTTGTAGATCTAGTTGGTTCTTCAACTCTGGGAAATTTTATTCAAACAGTTCCTTAGTAATTGTTTCACCTACTTGTTTTGTCTTTCATTCCAGATAGTCTAATTATGTGTAGATTGTATCTCTTGGTCTTTCCTTGTCTTCTTTTATCATGGTTTAGTTTCCCCCTTTCTCTGCGTTCTGTGAAAATTTCTCTTGTTTTGCATTTACTTCAGTAATTTGATTTGTGGCCAGTCCTCCTTGCACATTTATGTTAACTCTCTCAATTCCCTGATTCGTTCCAAGTGCTCTGACACTACCTTTTTTATCATTGAGCACAAGGTGTTTAAACTCCTGTACCATATGATGGTTGATTCTTTCTGTATCTTGGGTTTCCACCATCATATCTGTTTCAAGAGGAAGCATTTTAGTTCTGTTCCTTTCTTCAGAACTGTGGTGTAATCACCTTTTCAGTAGCTCCTCTTACAAATGCTGACCAAAACCAAAGATCTGAGAAGATTTTAATCTTTTTTACCCACATGAAGGATAATCCTGCAAGATATAATGATCTTGGTTGAAATTGTTTCTCTCTTAACACTTTCAATACATCTTCTTATTTTTTCCTTGCTTGCATGTTTCTGTTGAGAGGTCAGGTGTTAGCCTGATAGGATGACCTGTGTAAGTCACTTGTTGTTTTTCTCTTGCCAGTTTGTATGTGGTCTTGGCCAGTTTGGCCAAGATCTGCTTTGGGGAAGATCTTCTTGGGTTGATTCTATTTGGGGTCCTTTGTATTTCTTGGGTCTGGATGTTTGAGCACCTCTCTAGACTTGGGAAATTTTCTTCCAGGATTTTATGGAATAGATTTTCCATGCCATTATTAGTTTTTTCACCTTCTGGGATACCAATTATTCAGGTGTTAGGGCATCTAATGGAATCTAGTATTTCTCATATATTAAACTCGAGTTTTTTTTTTTTTTTTTTTTTTTTTTTTTTTTTTTTTTTTCTATCTTTTTGGTGTTTTTTTCTAGGTCAGTGGTTTTATTTTCCATGTCAGAGATTCAATCTTCACATGGTCTAATCAGCTTTTAATACTTTTGAGAGTTTTTGATTTCCTGTATTATAGACTTAATCTCTAATAGTTCCATCTGATTCTTTCTTAGTGTGTCCATTTCTTCTTTTATATTTTAGAAGGACTTCCTAAAGTTCTGTAGTTCATTGTCTCTTTTCTGTTTCAACTCATAGAATTTGGTCACCATGAATGTTCTAAATTCTTTCTCTAACATTTTGGTAACTTCCTCTGTTTTCTTGAGAAATCAAAGAGAGTCACTTTTTTTTTTTTTTTTTTTTTTTTTGGTTTTTTCCCACGGGCGGGGGCCACCACCCAACCGATTTTAGGTTTTTGCCACAGGGCGTGTGCACTCACCAAACAGACAGAGAGAGACAGAGTGACAGAAAGCAAGAAATCACCCCCCAGGGGGGATGGTCACGCCGCAATCCCTCCTCCTCCTTCTCCTCTCAGGATCTTGGGCACGCATGCCCACGTGCCCAGCGTGAGTTTTAAGCCACCGGGTCCGGGATGCAAACCGCGGTCAACTACGTGGGAGTCCAGCGATATAGCCATTATGCTAACTGCTGGTCCCCCAGTCACTGTGTTCTTTTGATGGAGACCTATTTCCTGTTTTATTCAGAATTGAGGCTCTTCTACTTCTAGCCATTGGGAGATGTATTCACTTTGGAACACCTTTTAGGAGAATCTTTCTTTGACTAGAAGCAAATGTGTTTCCCTTTCCCTGTGGACTAGTGAGTGCCAAAGTCTCTCTTCTGTTGTGTTTAGCAATGTGGTCCAAAGAGGAATATTCCATTCAGGTTTCTGAAGAGCACTATCTCCTTTTTCGCAGGTGGTTCAGTAAAAGGGAGAACCCCAGGGAATCTTTCAATACTAGGGTATTTCAGAACTGTGATTCTAGACCTATCTAGTCCATCCAGGAGGGTGGAGGAAGAGGAAGAGAGGACCAAATGAGGAAAGAAAGTAAGAAGGAGAATGAAGAAAAAGTTGCGTGCTGTGCACTAGCGTGCCATTTTACAAGGGCTGTGGAGATGGATGTGGGGTCTACTGTAGAGCTGGGGGTGGCCCTGTGTGGTAAGGAGAAGTGTGAAATTAACAAATGAA
Source organism: Tupaia belangeri chinensis (assembly GCF_000334495.1). Taxonomy (NCBI): domain Eukaryota; kingdom Metazoa; phylum Chordata; class Mammalia; order Scandentia; family Tupaiidae; genus Tupaia; species Tupaia belangeri. The sequence goes on along the minus strand of NW_006159862.1, from coordinate 273,219 downwards.
AGAAGAAGAGACGGGAAAAAAAAAGGCCTACCTGGCTGACAGAGATAGAGTGTCTCTGGGATTGGGTGTGCTGGGGCTGGAGCTGGGGCATGAGGCCCTGCTTCAGTGTCCCTTAGGTCAGGGGTCTGGAGATGAAAGTGGGGTCTGCTGTAGAGCTGGGGGCTGACCTGTGTGGTAAGGTGAAGTGTGAACTTATCAAATGAAAGAAGAGAAGGGAATAAAAAGGCCTACCTGGCTGACAAAGATAGGGTGTCTCTGAGCTTGTGGGGTGCTAGGGCTGAAGCTAGTGCAGGGAACCCTGCCTCAGTGTCCCTTAGGCCGGAGGTTTGGAGATGGAAGTGGCTCAAATATATGTTTCTAAAGTTATGCATTTCTTCAGGATACCAGATGTAGCTTATTTTGTGTCCTTGACTACTTTAATCATTCATGGCACTCACTACTCTAGCAGAGATACCCCTTACTAGTGTAACACTTTGATTAAACTACTCTGGCTTTAAATTGTGTAGTTATGTTTGTATTTTTATTTTTATGGTAGTGATGTAATCACCTATGGCATATATGTACTATTTTTTTTTTCCAATAAGCTGAAATTTTGTCTATGGCCAATTACATCAATGTCTGATAGATGCCAATACATGTATTAAAATAGAATACAAAGTCTATATTTTGGAACAAGTTTCAATTTAACCTTACAGGTTTGTCCCGACCTGGGGGGCAGTTGAACAGGTTCCCTGGAGGAGGGAGTGAGAGATGGGACAAACACGCACACACACACACACACACACACACACACACACACACACAGAGTGGAGACAATACAAGGTGCTGATCAAGTCTTCTTCTTCTTCTTCCTCTGTTTATTGAGGAAAAATGGCGAGCTATATACAGGCTGGTGGGCACCGATTGGTTGCCCGAAATGCAAATGAGATAGAACAGCATGAGCCAATCATTGATGTGGGTGGATCTCTCCCATTGCCTAGAAACCCAACTGCCCCTCAGGGAGAACTGTTGGTCACATGATTTCTGAGAAACAGTTTGCTCAGTGAGGAAGTGAAGCCTAATGGTTTCTAAGATGGTGGATAGCTCAGGATGGCAGATAGCTCAAGATGGCTTCCGTATGCAGTGCCCGCCACATGTCCCCCTTTTTAATTTTTTCAAAGAGAGGAGAAAAACCTGGGGGAATCATGCCTGTCTTAGGTTAGAGTCGTTTTTAGAGTCACACATCCATCCTTACCCATCATTGGAGAATCCCATTGCAATGATGGATGGGTTTCCTGTCTTAGGTTTGAGGACTGTACAACTGTTAGGCTCAGACTCTCTTACCCGTCTTTGGCTAACCAATTCAGTGCCTCAGGCAGGAGCAATGTCTAGGCTCCGCAATACTCCATCTCCAGGTTGTGGTAGTGGACTTGGATAGGCTGCATTTTTATGGAATCAATCTGTTGTTTAAGAAATGTCATGAGCTTATTAAAGAGAACAGGCCCCAAAGAGCAAACAATCAGTAAACCCAGAATCGGACCAAGTATGGGGAGGAAAAAGGGGAGGGGTCCATTCCATGCAGACAATAAGAGATTGTCACAAACGATGCTGGACTTGTTGGCGTAAAAGCAGCAGCATTCCTGTAAAGCAAGACAGAGACCCCCCTGTTCTGCCAGGAGGAGCAGTGCCAGGATCAGAACCAGTAGTGGTAGTGTTGAAGAAGCAAAACAGGATCAGTTATTTAAGAAGGATATTTATTTTGTTGATCTGTGGAAGGAGAGAGAGATATCTCAGGGCTTTCATCATCCCTGGATGACTTGTTACTATCAATCTGTTTGATTAATCTTTCTGGTAACCAACGAGCAGCATCCATTTTCTGAGAATAGATGCAGACAGATCCTTTGCCCCAAATGAGGACAGGGTTCAGACCATTTCATGTATTGTCCAGAGGATATTTCCACAAAACTGAGGCAAATTCTGTTTTGGTAGTAGAATGCCAGAAGCGCTCAGCAGCTGAGTCTCCATCTTTATCAAGAGACAGGAAATTTAGGACAAAAAGAGCATGTGCCAGGAGGTTTTCTTGGCGAGCCCTTAGTCTGTAAAATCTCTCCCTTTTTTAGCTTTTGGAGAGTATTTTTCAAGGAAAGATGAGCACATTCAACAATGCCTTGTCCCTGGGGATTGTACGGAATTCCCGTAACATGTTTAATGTGAAGTTGTTTACAAAAAGAGGCAAAATTGTTTCCTGTGTAACCTGGGCCATTATCTGTCTTAATTTGTTGAGGTTTACCCATAACCGAGAGTGCGACAAGTACATGGGAAATAACATGTTTGCTGGCCTCACCAGTTTGTGCCGTGACAAATGCTTCAATTGTGGTCAGCCTGAACATATGGCAAACCGCTAAAGGTATCAACAGAAACGTGAATATAAAACAAAATCATGGGTAGATAAAAAATAAAAAAATTTATCTGGAGGAAGATGGTTATCAATAGTTCCAGTAAAGGAAGCACATGCAATAGGCCAGAAATCTGTTTGTTGGAATAGCCAATTAACTTGGTCCTTAGTATACGGCTGGATGATTGTATCAGGATCTTTGCCATATGTGTATTTTCATATGCCAATTGTTTAACAAAATTGGTACCTGCAACAGCACTGCCAAATATTTTCCCTGCTGCAGTAATTAACCAATGAACAAACTCAGAAAAAGGTCAGGCCCTTGTTTTATTGTTGTTAGGGAAGTACTTAAGTCTCCTTTAGAAGGAAGTTTTTTCCAAGCTCTCATGGCTGCCATATTAATTTGAGCAAATAGCCCTGAACCATATTGCATTTGATTGTTACTAGTTGTATAAGCATGGGCCAATGTTTGCCAATCTATTGGTGTAAGCCAATTTTCTGCCACTGAGTCAACTATGGCTAAAGTATATGGAGCTGTAGCTCCATATTGAGCAACTGCTGTTTTAATTTCTTTTATAATGTTAAA
>NW_006159862.1:269091-270215 GCF_000334495.1 Tupaia belangeri chinensis | reverse complement strand
CCTTGTTGATCTATGGTTTCTGTTACCAGGAAGGCTTCCTGTTCCTCAAAGTTCATTGATGGTTGTGGTATCTGAACTGTTTTAATTTTTGTGCCAGGGGTAAAAGTGGGCTGATAGTGATTCTGTGAGGAATCTGTACTTTTAGATTTACCCACTCTCAGTTTTTTCAATTGTGATATTAAGTCTTGATGTTTCTTTTCTAATTGAATTTGTTCTTCAAATTGTTTAATTTTATTCAAAATCTCTTCCCTAGGGTCAATAACTGGCATCACCAAAGCTGATGCAGATGCGACTGGGTTGTAAGATGGCAGTCGTTTTTTGAAAGGTGGCCATTTTGAATTATTGTATTTGACTGCCTTTTTTTCTAAAGGTTTTTCTTCAGATGGCCATTTTGGGTTATTGCATGTGGCAGTCTTTGTTTCTAAAGTTTCTTTTTCAGACAGCCATTTTGAGTTATTATATTTGTCTGAACTAGTTGATGACTTGTTTTTCTTTGGCTCTTGTAGAGCCTTAGGGTTGTTTTTCTTTTTTAGTTTTTTAGATTTTTTGGGTTTTGTCTCTCTTTTGGGGCTTTTAACTTCTTCCTCACTATCTAGGGAAATAAGATCCTCTCCCTGTTCTTTTTCAATTGTAGAATCCTTGGTTAGATCTGAGGTGGCTATAGCCTCCTCCTGGGGTTGATCATTTTGCATGATCTGCTCTCCCTTAGCAACCATAACGGCAAGGGCTTCTTTTTTTTCATGCTGACTAAGTTCTTGTCCCATTATTACCCTTATTACTTGTCCCATTATTACCCATACTTAAAATAAAACGTAAGTAAATACTTACCAGGATGTCTTCTCTTTGTCCTTCTATGATTTTTGCCGGCATTTCTCGGGACGAGTCTATGCCATCCCCTTCTGGATGAGTCTATGCTGTCCCCTTCTGGACGAGTCTATGCCGTCCCTTTCTGTTTTCCGCCGACTTTTCTCACTTGCTCTGCACTGGAGCCTTCCTCGGGAGCTCTTCACTGGATCCCTCGTATGCAGGTCTTTGTTCAGGCGCCACGTGTCCTGACCCGGAGGACAGTCAAACAGGTTCCCTGGGGGAGGGAGTGAGCGATGGGACAAAAACACACACACACC
>NW_006159862.1:258376-268996 GCF_000334495.1 Tupaia belangeri chinensis | reverse complement strand
GCACCAATTGGTTGCCCAAAATGCAAATGAGATAGAACAGCATGAGCCAATCATTGATGTGGGTGGATCTCTCCTGTTGCCTAGAAACCCAACTGCCCCTCGGGGAGAACAGTTGGTCACATGATTTCTGAGAAATGGTTTGCTCAGTGAGGAAGTGAAGCCTAATGGTTTCCAAGATGGTGGATAGCTCAAGATGGTAGATAGCTCAAGATGGCTTCCATATGCAGTGCCCGCCACACGGGTTCAGGTCAGCACAACACCATGCTCTGAAATGCTGAGGCCACGTGGGAAATGACTATGATTCTGGCCTGAGTTTCCTCATGCACACTGGGTATATGGACCTGTGATCCAGGTTGTACCTGTGAGCCAACTCCAGATTTGGGCTGGCCCTGTGTACTGGGCAGGATAATGCTGGGATTGATCATGTATGGAGATCCTATTGAGTGAGTCTGTCTCTCCCTTTCTCTCTCTCTCTCTCTCTCTGTTAGAATAAATAAATAAAAAGAAATAACAACAACAAAAAAGATTGGACCAGTTCTGTAGTGCAGTGTATAACCACTGTGGATTGGGAGCAAGATCCCACATCACTGACTGAGGTTTGAATCCTGGTCTTGTTTGTTTGAAAATTACAGCAGTGGGACCAGCAGGTAGTGTACTAGTTGAGGCACTGGACTACCACATGGCTAACTGTAACTCAAGTTCTGGACCCTGCACCTTGAAACTCACTCTGGACACATGTGGGCATGTGCCTAAAATCCTGAGAGGAGAATGGAGAAGGGATTGCAGCCTGGCTGTTGCCCCTGGGGGGTGATTTCTCACTGTCTCTCTATTTCTCTGGGGAGCACATGCACTATAGCAAAAACTCTCAAAAAAAAAAAAAAAAAAGAAAATAGAAAGAAAACAATAGAAAATACACTAGGCATAGCAGCCAGCAGTTAAGGGCCTGGACTCCCACCTGGCTGACCGTGATTTAAGTTCCAGATCTGGCAGCTTAAACTCACACCAGGCATGTGTGCATGGGTACTCAAAATCCCAGGAGGAGAATGGAGAAGGAATTGCAGTGTGATCATCCACATCTAACTTTCTGTCTCTCACTGTCACTCTGGCAAGTGCACATGCCCTATGGCAAAAATCTCTAAAAAAGTAAAATAAAATACTCCAGGCACATGTATGTGCATGCCCCAAATTCTGACAGGATAGAGTCATGAAGGAAAAGGATTGCAATGTGACCATGCCCTGCTGGGGGTGCTTTCTCTCTTTCTCTGGTAAGAACATGTTCCCTCTGGCAATAAATGTCTTTTTAAATAAATAAAATAAATGTACTTGTTTGGATACAGTAAATCATCAGTGTTCTTTCTCATGCTATTCACTATAAACATTTTGATATAGAATATTGTTACTAAATCATTAATTCAAGTTTAATGAATCAATAATTTCTCTGTGAATTTCAATATTTCTATTTAAGCATGTGTTTAATAATACACATTTGTGAATATCACATCTTTGTGCCTAACTTATGCTGGGGATATGTGATATCCGTATTAACTCTTGTAAATTTTTTTGCTCCTTTTTGTTTTAATTTTGTGAGAGAGCATGTGTGTTTGCTGAAGAGACTGAGAGAAGGAATGTGAAAAAGCACCCCCTGTTGGGTATGGTCAATCCCTTCTTCACAATTTCTCCTTCCTCTCATGATTTAGAGCACGCATGCACATACACATGCACCAGCATGTTTTTCAAGCTGCCAGGTATGGGACTACTACTGATACTGGCCAGCTAAATCTGGCTGCTTCTCATGGTCAATGAAATGAGAGGTAGAGGCTGGAGGAGGGAGTTTTGTCTGTCACCAGTTACAATGAGACAATCCATAAGTACCATCAAACTGTCTTGAAAAGTCCACCATGTTTTCAGTATTTATGTGTACGAGATACACACACATGCAAATCACTCTGTATTATAATCAATGAGAGACAATTGCTTTCTCCTGAGTAATTATCCTGATTCCTTGATTACCCATTATTGGTTTCTCATCTGACCATTCCTCAAATATATCTCCTTAAGACAGCATTTGGCTGGATGGTTTTCCTTAGAGGCCTTGGTTTCAAAATTGCTGCAGTCTTGGGACCAGCAGTCAGTGTATGGCTATGTCACTGAACTCCCATGTACTTGACTGCAGTTCAAGTCCTGGACCCGGTGCTTAAACTCATGCCAGGTGCATGTGCATGCACGCCCAAGATCCCAAGAGGAGAATGGAGGGGAAGGGATTGTGGCGTGGCCACCCCCCCTGGGGGGTGATTTCTCACTTTCTTTCTCTCTGTCTGTCTCTCTCTGTCTCTCTGGCGAGTGCATGCACCCTGTAGAAAAAAATTATAGCAATCTCGCTAAGCCTTAAACTGGTTTACCACACAACCATGCAATTGGCTATGTGGTATCCAAGTGCCTTAACCACCAGGCCACAGACTGACCATATAATTTCTTTTTGTTCTTTAGGTACATGTATAATTTTACAGAGTTAACTGCATATTTTTAACAATAAAAATAAAAATAGCAAATTTCTGGATCTTCTTTCCCAGAGATCCAAATTATAAAATGATTACGATCTTATCTGAGAAATTATGAGGATCAATAATCATGAGAAGTAGTGTTTTTTAAATTTTATACTATTTAGTGAGTAATAAAAACATCATTAGGTATTATCAATATCCTTTAGTGGCATACATTACATGCATTTGGATGCAACAGGGACTCTTAGTAATCAACTAATTTCTGTCAAATAGACCAAGTAATAAATAGAAGTATCAACTTTGATGTACAAGGGTCTTCTCACCAGATTTTGTTTATTATAATATAGATTGCAAAGTGGTATGTTACTTATTAGCAAAGTATTGCTTATTGCAAAACATGTTCTAAAATAGGGGGTTACTATGATTTCATGTATTTCAAATTCATGTCAAACAAGCTATACTTTTTTTTCTCTTTCTCAAAAAAAAGCGTCTTCGTATATGTGTTAGTAATTCTATAATGCTGAAATCTCAATGAGCAGAAGGTGACTAGACATGAAACTATATAGGAGACAATGACAAGTAAACTTCAAAGTTAATGGAATATAGAATATATGAAGCTCAGCGAAGCATACCAAACTGTGAAAGATAGACTGTATGTTCATGCTAAGTATATACTGAATGTCTGCATTTTATGACAGAAACTGAAAGATAAGAAAATATAATATCAGAGACAGCAAGTATAGATACCAGAGACTGATATAGAAGTGGGTAGACATTTGAAGGTAGGATGGAGGACTCAGGAAAATAACAATAGTTAACAGATATAAGAATGTAAAGTTATTGTATACAGTAACATCTTTGGTTTGTACATGTGTGTCTGTGCCCAAAATCTGGAGAGGAGAATGCAGAAGGGATTGTGGTATGGCCATCCATCACAGAGGTTACTTTCTCATTTTCCCTCTTTCTCTCTGTCTCTCTCCAACAAGTACACAAGTCCCATGGAACAACTTTAAAGGAGGGGGGACAGAGATGTAAATCACAAGACTTCCTTGTCAACACCAGTAACTTCCAGATCACCAACCAATGTCAAATTTTACATTTTCTTTTTAAAATTCTTTACCTTCTAAAAATAAGTAGTTTCTTCCCATATTCTTGAAAGTACCATGTGACCAGTGCCCTAACTCTCTCTCCTCCATTCCAGTAACATATTATTTTTTCATATTAATATGTATACTACTACAATTTTAAAATTTTTATTCATCTTTTATTTGTAATTCAGTTTTCCTCTGTGATATTCTGGCATATGTCTATAAATTCCCAGCACGTAGAGTTGTCTTATGTATCCCCCAAACCTGGAATGTTTCATAGTCCATAGAGCAAATACTCATAAATATTAAAAAATGAACTGAATAGCTCTTCCTCATTTCCCTTCAAAATGGCCTCCATTCTGCTCTCAAACTTTGTATGAGGGTTCTATTTTCATAATCTGAAGATGCAATCATGTGAATTAATGTGTGTGCACCAGTAGGCAGCTCTGATTAAGTTTAGATTCTGTGAAATCAGGGTGTATCTCTTGGAATGTATTCCTGATTGTGTTTATGAAACCGTTTTCCATATATAAAGGCGAGTCAGACAGAGGATGCCTTTTCCCAGAGAAGGAAGAGACCAGGTGAGACCCTGGGAGAAGACCTCCTTGCTGCTTGTCTGTGCAGCTCACCTCAAAATCTAGCTGCCTTCACTGTCTCCTTCAACTTTTAATTTCTTGTGAGTTCTCCAAGCATTAATTCCCTGCCAAGTGTCTTTCTTTCTTCCTTTCTTTCCTTTTGGAGAGGTTTTTGCTATAGGGTGCATGCACTCACTGGGGAGACAGAGAGAGACAGAGAGACAGAAAGTAAGAAATTACCCCCCCCCAGAGGGGATGGCCACACTGCAGTCCCTTCTCCTCCATTCTCCTCTCGGGAAATTGGGCATACATGCACAGCGCCTGGCATGAGTTTAAGCCTCTGGGTCCAGGACTCAAACCATGGTTGACAACGTGGGAATCCAGTGATATAATCATTATGCCTTGTCCCAGGCCTGTCTTTCTTTAGATATTTGTCATATTAAAGCAGCAATGTAAAACCTGCCCATTTAATTGTATCAACTTTTACTTCACCACTCTCATTTCCTAATTTTGACTATTCGTGTCCTTTTCCATTTTTGTCTTGAATTGATTTCTAATTTCTGATACAGGAGATATTAAGGGATCGATTGGCACAGTGGGAACCATTGGTCTCTCAAAATAGAACAAGAACAAGTTACCCCATTATAAAATAGATTCTTACTTGATTGATACCAAATTCCATGAGGGAAAGATCTAAAAGTCGGGGTTAAATGAGAGCAGAAAGGGACTGAGACTCCAGACAAGTGTGATGAGTGAGAAACCTGATTAGCAAATAAAGGTATGAAATCTGACAAATTCATTATTCACTATAGGTGAAAACCAAAATCCACCGATGGAATGAGTCAGGATCTCTGTTTTGGAACCCAGGAGGGAATTGAGTAACTCTGGACACCGTGGGCTAATTAACTGATAAAACTCAATACTTTTCATGTTCTAATCCATAAGATCTATGCATTTGTGTGGCCTTTATCAGTAATTGTGGAGGGCATTGCATATGGAAGCCATCTTGGGAGCTTCTTGAGAGCTTTCCGCCATCTTAGAAACCATTAGGTTTCACTTCCTCATTGAGCAAACCATTTCTCAGAAATCTTGTGACCAATTGTTCTTCCTGGGGATGGTTGGGATCCACCCACCTCAATGATTGGCTCATACTGTTTTATCTCATTTGCATTTCAGGCAACCAACCGGTGCCCACCAGCCTGTATATAAGCTTGCAGTTCTTCCTCAGTAAACTGAAGACTTGATCAGCACCTCATCTTGTCTCCACTCTGTGTGTGTGTGTGAAAGTTTTGTGTGGGTCTCCTTTTTCACCGACCTCACCCAGGTACCCGTTTGACTGTCCTGTGGGTCGGGGCAAGTAATGATGCCTGTGTCTTGTTTAGTGCTGACCATGGATACAAGGTAACTTCTGGGCCTATTTCTCTTAGAGTTCACTGCACTTTTTTGTTTCTTGGGTTGGGGCTCACAGTCAAGTGAAGCTCTGAGGCTTTATGACAAGAAGGTCTTGAAAATATGTACAAGACTAGAGTCTCATGATTTCTTTCTCCATCTGGTTTTATTTGTTTAGTGCTTGGATAATCTGAGTGAGAACCCAGAAGAAGATGGTGAGAAACTGAGTTATTGGCAATGGATTGACTGGTGAGTAGGAAATGCCTTTTTGTATTGAAATTGGACTCTAGTTGCCAGAATATAGACAGTTTTATGCTATTTATATGATTTTCCAAGCACTATCAGGAGTTTTTCAGTGATATTAGCTCTAATCAAGTGTTTCCAGAACTTATAGATGGTTATCATGAGTCAGGAACTAACCAATAACTAATAACCTTCCTACCATCACCACTAAATACTCTATCCACCATTCTAGTTGCATATTTTCAGAAAATATGTGACATATTTTCTATTATCCAGTTCATGGCCTCATTGCAAAATAATTGACTTATTAACTACACTCTTAACTGGATTTATAGTTGGAGTGAAAGCAGGTGGTAGAGATGGGAGAGGAGTAGAAATCTGCAGCCTGATAGGGAGGTAGATATTCCAGCATGTGATGCAATCAACACAGAGTCAGAATTCCTAGAGGAGATCAGTGCAGTTTTGAAGGAAAATAAAAGGAGCAAACACTACATGTTTTTTGGGGGTTTGGCAGAACCTTGTAACTTGTCTTTCCCTGACCTTGGCTGCAGACAGAGCAAGGGTGGAAATTACTAGGGGCGTTCCAACAGACACATTTGATGGACTTTAAGAAACATTTTGACCCCAATTAGTAAAGTCCAATCTCTGCTCAGCATCTGAAAGGTTCTTTAGCCTACTCTGGGTGTGGTGGTGCACTCCTTATAGAGAAGTTCTTTAGCTCTTTCCCCATATTTAACAACTAGTTCTCTACATTAAAAAGGAAGATGAGATTTGCTCTAGATGGGATTACTACCAAGGGATACACCTTGCCCCGGGTATAACTACTCCCTTATAGATTTGTTAACTGCTTCTTATTGTCTGTAACCTGGCAACTAATCCATAAAGTGTCATGAAACATACATGTGTAATGTCTCCTTGTACTATAAATAAAGACGTCCAGTTCATCTGGGCGGCACAAGTTGCGTGGGCTACCTAGGCTCAGGCTGCCTGTGTCCCTTTCTACTCTCACCCTTTGTCTTGTTCTTTCCAATTCCCCAGTCCTGACAAAATAGAAAGGTTTCTCTTTCTCGTCCTCTTTCTCTTCCTCAACAACAGCCCTCTAATCATAATTCAGCCAGACCCAAGCCCTGGGACAGACACCAACAAGAATGGAGAAAAGACTGCAGCATGGACATCCCCCTGGGGGTGATTTCTCATTTTCTGTCTCTATCTTGTGAGCATATGGGCCCAGTAGCAAAAAAAGTAATAGAATATATTTGAACTTTTGAAAATTTCTGAAAAAGAAACTAAATATTTATTCTTGACGTCAATCATGCTTCCTGCTACTTTTATTCTAGGAAGCAGGAAGAGTGATTGAGGTCAAGAATGATATTCACATTGATTAACTGGGAATACTAGAAAGAACCATCCACTTAATTGTGGTTGTACATCTAAAAGTATTGTAGGAGAATGCACATACTATGTGGAATGAAGTTTAAGTTCTGAAATGTTTAAAAAATCAGATACACAAAAAACAAAAAGAGGCTTCTTTCATACTTGAACAGAGAGACAATACATAAGAAATGAAATGATAACTGGTGTTTGGAGCTCCCACATAAAATTCAGCACAGAAGGTGTCATTTATTAGGAATGGTCAAACTAGAAAGTACAGAAGTCTCAAAGGTCTCTGACTTCTGCTGCTGAACTGTAATCACACACCTTATTATGAACACTTGAGTCATGTAAACTGGAGAGCACCTACTCCTATTGTTACCAAGATCTGTGTTAAACTTCTTCAGTTCTGAAGAATGCTGGGGACTGCTGCAAGTCTCCCCACCATTTTTATGAATACTAGGGTAATGATTTCTAACACAGGTTTGCAAGATAGGAAGAACTTTGTACATTCATTGGATCTTTTAATACTCATAACCAATTATTAATTCATAGGTGAGGAATCTAAGACTCATGTGAGGGAGTAGCTTAACAATAACCATGGTTTAAAAGAGGTTAAACAGGGACTGGCAGGTGGTAGGGTGGTTAATGCGCTGGACTCTCACATGGAATTTGAGTCTTGGACCTGGTGGCTTGCTTGCTCTCCCCTCCCACCCCCTGCCAACTTAGTCAAATTGAAGAATAATAACAAATAAAATTAAATAAATACTTTAAAAATCATAAGAAATATTTTATTTATATGGTAACAGTTATAGCACATGTGAGGATTCACACCAAAAAAAAAAAAAAAACCACACATTTAAGTGTCATGGATGAAGGGAAGTATTAAGTGATCACTTATTCTATAATCAACACTAAGTTTCTCTCACTGAGAAGATACTAATCCTAAAATCAAAGTGGAGAAATTTGCAGATAGATATTATATAAGAAATCTAAGTCTGGGGAAAAAAACAGCCAACAAAGAAAATCTCTAAAGAAACCTTTTAACACAATTTAGCAAATCATTCAGAATTTAAAAACATATATATTCATATTAAAATATGATAGGGTCAGCCCATGGTGTGATGGTTAAGATAGCTGGATGCCACATGGCTGATCATAGACTTTTTTTTTCTTTTTTTCTTTTCTTTCTTTCTTTCTTTCTTTCTTTCTTTTTTTTTTTTTTTACTAACTCTAAACCTAAACCCTAACCCTAATCCTTACCCTAATCCCTAGCCCTAACCCTAAACCCTAAACCACCCTTAACCCTAACTCTTACCCTAACACCTAACCCCTAACTTAACCCTAACCCTAAACCCGAAAACCTAATCCTAACCCCAAACCCTAACCCTAACCCTAAACCTACAGCCAAAACCTAACTTAACCCTATCATGAAACCCTAACCCTAATGCTAAACCCTAACCCTAACCCTAATTCAAACCCTTAATCTAAACCTGAACCTAACCCTAAACCCTAACCCTAACCCTAATTCAAACCCTTAATCTAAACCTGAACCTAACCCTAAACCCTAACCCTAACCCTAATTCAAACCCTTAATCTAAACCTGAACCTAACCCTAAACCCTAACCCTAACCCTAACCCTTATCCCTAACCCTAACCCTAACCCTAAACCCTAACATTAACCCAAACCTTTAACCGTAACCCAACCCCTAACCCTAACTGTAACCCTAATCCAAAACAAAACCTTAATGTAGAGAAACTGAACATCAGAAATTGTTCCACTTCTAAAGCTAACTAAGTGGAACAAACAAATTTGTGTTAATTAGTTCCTAACATTTTGTTAGAAGATGGTTGCTTTACGTTTTGTTTGCATGTAAAGTGTAGTGCATTTTTAGGCCCAAATCTCAACTTGCAGCTACAACAAAGATCTTTAGGTATGAAAAGAAGCCCCATGAGTGGAGTCTTTGTGCCAAAGATCTTTCTGATATTCCAAGAAAAAGTTCAGGTTTTGGCCGAAAAACTACTTATCTCCTGAAAGTAAGCTTCACTTCAAATGTTCCATTGAAAAACAGTGTCAAACTGCTTCCAAAACCAAACCTTGATGTAGAACAAAACTGAACATCACAAGTTGTTCAACTTCTCAAGTTAGTGGAACAAACAACTTTATGGTAGTTATTAACCCCCAACACTAACCCTAACCCTGACCCTAACCTTTACCCCTAACCCTAACACTAACCCTAAACCCTAACTCTAACCCTTACCCTAAACCATAACCCTAACCCTAACCCCAACCCTAACCCCTAACCCTAAACCAACCCTAACCCTAACCCTTTCCTTAACACCATACCCCTAACCTTAACCCTAACTCCTAACCCTGAAACCTAACCCTAACCCTAATCCCAAACCCTAAACCTACCCTGAAAACCTAACCCTAACCCTATCACTAAACCCTGACCCTAACGCAAAGCCCTAACCCTAACCCTAACCCTTAACCCTAAACCTCACCCTAAACCCTAACTCTAATCCTAAACCCTAACCCCATCCCTTACCCTACCCTAACCTTAACCCTAACCCCCAACCCTTACCCTAACCCTAATCCCTAACCCTAACCCTTACCACTAACTCTAACCCTAACCCTACCCTTAACCCTAACCTAGACCCTTAAACCCTAACCCTAACCCTAAACCCTAACATTAACCCAAACCTTTAACCGTAACCCAACTCCTAACCTTAACTGTAACCTCAACCCAAAACAAAACCTTAATGTAGAGAAACTGAACATCAGAAATTGTTCCACTTCTAAAGCTAACTAAGTGGAACAAACAAATTTGTGTTAATTACTTCCTAACATTTTGTTAGAAGATGATTGCTTTACGCTTTGTTTGCATGTAAAGTGTAGTGCATTTTTAGGCCCAAATCTCAACTTGCAGCTACAACAAAGATCTTTAGGTATGAAAAGAAGCCCATGAGTGGAGTCTTTGTGCCAAAGATCCTTCTGATATTCCAAGAAAAAGTTCAGGTTTTGGCTGAAAAACTACTTGCTTATCTACAAAATGTAAGCCTCATTTCAAATGACCCTTTGAGAAACAGTGTCAAACTAGTTCCCAAACCAAACCTTGATGTAGAGTAAAACTGAATATCACAAGTTGTTCAAATCCTCAAATTCCGTATGTGGAAAAAATATCTTTGTGGAAGTTACTTCCTACTAACACTAACCCTAACCCTAACTGTTTTTTTTTCCTTTTTAAAAAATTTCAATTTATTTATTTGTATTCATTCACTGTACATCATTACAGCATACAAAATGAGATTTTTCATCCAGAGTACACTGTATATTGTCTCAATCAAGGAGATCAACAAATATGTTATTGTCAGCAAATAATCTTCCATTTCTTGTTTTCTGTATGTTTTGCTCCCCCCCCCCATCCTTGATTCCCTATCTCTTACCCTCTG
>NW_006159862.1:230522-257550 GCF_000334495.1 Tupaia belangeri chinensis | reverse complement strand
TTGATTCTATTTGGGGTCCTTTGTATTTCTTGCGACTGGATCTTTGAATGCCTCTCTAGGTTTGGAAATTTTTCTTACAGGATATCATGGAATAGATTATCAATGCCCTTATGGGTCTCTTCACCTTCTGGAATGCCAATTATCTGGATGTTTGGACATTTGATGGTATCTAGTACTTCTCGTATATTATTCTCAAATTTTTGGGCCATTTTCTCAGTCTTCATAGTGAATTTTTCTAGGCCAGCAATTTTCTCTTCTACATCAGAGATTCTATTTTCTGAATGATCTAGTCTGCTTTTAATACTGTCAAGTGATATTTTGACTTCCTGTATTTTAGACTTCATCTCTAACAGTTCTGTTTGAGTCTTTTGTAAAGTGTGTAATTCCTCTTTTAGATCTTGCAAGAATTTCCTCATCTCCTGGAACTCGTCAACTTCTTTCTCTTTTCTCTTTAGCAGTTCATTATCTCTCTTCTCTTCCATCTCTGTTAGCTTTGACATTATGTGTGGAGGGCACTGCATACGGAAGCCATCTTGAGCTATCTGCCATCTTGAGCTATCCACCATCTTGGAAACCATTAGGCTTCACTTCCTCACTGAGCAAACTGTTTCTCAGAAATCATGTGACCAACTATTCTCCCCGAGGGGCAGTTGGGTTTCTAGGCAATGGGAGAGATCCACTCACACCAATGATTGGTTCATGCTGTTCTATCTCATTTACATTTCAGGCAACCAATTGGTGCCCACCAGCTGTATATAACTTGCCATTTTTCCTCAATAAATGGAAGAAGAGGAAGAAGAAAAAGTAGAGGAAGAAGAAGAAGACTTGATCAGCACCTCGTATTGTGTGTGCATGTGTTTGTCCCATCTCTCACTCCCTCCCCCAGGGAATCTGTTCGACTGCCCCGCGGGTTGGGACAATTATGAATGCTCTAAATTCCTTATCAGACATTTCCGTGATTTTCACCAAACTGCTTGTGGATGAAAAAGAGTTACTCTTTTCCCTTGGAGGAGAGGTATTTTCTTGTTTTCCCATGTTACTTGTGATCTGGCTGTGATTTCTTGTCATCTGAGGATGGTGTGTTTCTTCCCAAACAGAAACAGAGATAGAAGGCTGGGGGGAGAGGGGGGCTCCCTACCACTAGCTCATTTGCTGGAGGCTGAATTATCAGTAGAAAATCTTCATTCCCTGGAATACCTAGTTCACTGGAGCTATGTGGAACCACCTTCTGAAGGCCTGGCCTCTTCTGCTGCTAGCTCATTTGCTGGAGGCTGAATTATCAGTAGAAAATCTTCATTCCCTGGAATACCTAGTTCACTGGAGCTATGTGGAACCACCTTCTGAAGGCCTGGCCTCTTCTGCTGCTAGCTCATTTGCTGGAGGCTGAATTATCAGTAGAAAATCTTCATTCCCTGAAATACCTAGTTCTCTGGAGCCATGTGGTACCTTCTTCTGAAGGCCTGTCCTCTTCTTGATCATAGATTTCTAGTCCAGGACCCAGCAGTTTAATGATCTGGCATGTGTGTGTGCATACACAAAAATATCAACAGGAGGGAGAAATGGAGAGATTGGGGCATGACCATGCCTGGGAAGGTGAGGGGAATACTTTCGTAGTTCTCTCTCTTTCTGGCAAACATATGCACCCTCAACAAATTTTTAGAAAATTTTAGTGTGATATATTGAGTCATCAGAAAAGCCATGAAGCATTTTTACATAGGAAAAGTTTATCATGACTTTCCGAACAACCCAATATATGTGGGACAGTTAAATTATCTGGTAATATTACATGGAGATGTTTGTAAGAAATTAGATTCAATTTCAAATAGAATTAGATCTGACTTCTTGACATAAATTAGATTGATACTTGAAAATGTTCTAACAATAGAGCCTGCGGCTTAAATTCCATGCGATGGTCATGTTCTAAGTTTAATTATGCAGGGATCAGCAGTTGGTGTAATGACTATGTTCCTGGGTTCCCATGTAGCTGACCGCAGTTTGAGTCCTGGACCTGGTGGCTTAAACTCATGCCAGGTGTGTGTGTGTGTGTGTGTGTGTGTGTGTGTGTGCTCAAGGTCTTGAGAGGAGAATGGAGAAGAGAGTGAGGTGTAGCCATCGCCCCAGGGGGTGTTTTCTTGCTTTGTATCTCTCTCTGTCTCTTTCTGGTGAGTGCATGCACACTATAGCAAAAACCTCTCCAAAAAAAAAATATAAGTATAATTATGCAGTTTTAAACTCAGATGTGTAGATAGACTCCTTGTCATGTGGATCATCCCTAGTCACTGTATTTTCTCTTTGTCCAATAAATCTTTCCACTCAGCAATGTTTCCTTTATCCTGATTTCCTCTGATACCTGCAGTCTCCAATATTACTGGGAACATGACATGATAGAGAACTTCACCTTATTTTACAAGTGTCTCAGACTGTCATGATCCTACATGATGGGTGTAGTTTCATAGACAAGTCTAAGCCTTTTGGGGGCCCCTTAATTCTTGTATCATTCCTGAAAACTAGCTGGAGGCAGAAAGACAGGCAGCTCTGCCACATTATGTCACAGAACACTTTATATTTTTATCTTCAAGGCTCTGAGTTGAACTAAGAAGGGGCAAAAGATTATCCCACAACCAAGTCCCATATCTTAATCAGATAAGTACTAAGATAAATTACAGAAAGACTCCACCAAAGAATTTAAAAGTGATAAATTCATTAAAGTTACTGGATGCAAAATCAACATAAAAAGGCCAATAATGGCCACATGGATCCTGAACTTTAGCAGTGAATTAGTGGTTTCAGAAACTCAAAATGAAGATTTTCTCATGAGACTTCTTCCTCACTTATTTCTAGAAATACACAAACCCAGGCCCACCTCCACATGGATCCTGAACTTCAGCTGTGAACTTGTGCTTTAAGAGACTTAAAACAAAGATTTTCTGTTGAGACATCTACCTCACTTATTTTTAGTGGGTAGTGTTACCTGTCTCTTTGTCTCCAGTTCTCTGTATTTCTCTGTGTCTCCCTGAGTCTTTTAATTTTTTAATTTTTTAATTTAAGGTAAAGTATTCCCTGGGCTTTCAAGCCCCTTTATTGTGTTAGTAGTTTTAATTTTTTTTTAAGGTAAAGTATTCTTTACCCCAAGATCTTCTCCAAGACACATTATAGCCAGATTGAGCAAAACCACAGACAAAGACAAGATACTAAAATTGGCAAGAGAGAAACGGCAAGTTACCTATAAAGGATATTCCATCAGGCTGACAGCAAATCTATCATCGGAAACAATGCGAGTGAGGAAAAATGGGAAACTATATTCAATATGTTAAAGGAAAAGCAATTGTAACCATGGTTACTATACCCAGCAAGATTATCCTTCATTTGGGAAGAAAAGACAAGAACATCAGAAACAAAATCTGAAAGAATTTACCAACACTAGACCAGATCTCCAAGAAATTCTGCAGGGAGTGCTATACTAGGAAAATTAAATACAGTCACACAGAAATAAGACTTCCAAATCTAAGAAAATGGCCAACTTAATTGGGGGAACAAGTCTGGAGTTGAATATTACATTCCAGAATTTAATTGGGAAAATTGAATCACAACAAAAGATTAAGTACATGAGACTGAACTGGTGAAAATTTTATGACTTTTGACTAAAACATTGCTGATTTTCTCCTAGGCTTTGTTTTCCAGTTTTAAGGATTTTTGTCTTGTCTTGAGTTGCTGATAGGTTCGTGTACCGACTATTTGAACAGAATCCCAGGCTTTAAGGTTTTTTTTTTTTTAGAGGTTTTTGCTATAGGGTGCATGTGCTTGCCAGACAGATAGAGAGAGACATAAGAGACAGAAAGCGAGAAATCACTCCCCAGGGGGGATGGTCATGCCGCAGTCCCTTCTCTTCCATTCTCCTCTCGGGATCTTGGGCATGCACGCACATGCGCCCAGTGTGTTTTAAGCCACCGGGTCCAGGATGCGAACCACGGTCGACTACGTGGGAGTCCAGCGACATAGCCATTACGCTAACTGCTGGTCCCCTGGCTTTAAGTTTTAAGCATATTTCCTTAGCAGTTATTTGATTTATTAAAGTTAAATCTGCTTTTCTTAAAATTGAAAAATATAGTAAAAAATAGTTTACTATGGTCATTAATTATGTATTTTTTACTATATTTTTTCTAGCAAGTATTAATTATAAGAAAATTATGTCTGAAAAAAAAGAGTAGAGTCTAAGGAAGGACATTTAGAAGAAAAATAGAGAGACAAAGAATTAATGGGACAAAGAAATGTGGTATTATCTGCTAAAGGTAATTTTATATTTTTACCAATTGGACTAGGGAGAAATGTTCACATTTTGAAATACTCATTTTATAAGCTAAATAACATGATTGAATGTATAAAAGAAAATGAAATTAAAAATATTAAAAAAGAAACATATTTCAAAGTGAAAGGGCTAGAAAATGAATGAACTAAATAATGGACTAAATTGTGTCTTCTCCCTCCCAATTCACATTTGAATCATTGAACCCTCATTATCTCAGAATGTGACTGTGTATGGATACAGGACCTTTAATGAAATGATTAAGTCCAATTGAGAAACCTACTCCACTCTGGTCTCTTTAGGAGAAGAGAAAGAGAAAAGAAGGATATGTGCTCACAGAGGAAAGGCCATGTGAGAACAGGTGTTCATATGCAGACAGCTAGAGAGGCTTCAGGAGAAGCATTCTTGGGGATACTTTGACATTGTTGTTACAGACTCTAGAACTGAGATAAATTAAATTTCTGTTGTTTAAACCATTTAATGAGTAATATTATGTATGGTAACCTCAGCAAACTTATACACCATATGTTTGACCGCTAAATCAAGAGAAAAGATAAAAACAAAAACAAGATTAAAGATGAATTGAAGTTTTAACCTGTTACAAACTAAGAAGATATTAATAAAAGTCTAAAATATTAAAAAAAAAAACAAAACAAAAGAAAATAGCACTTTATTTGAGAAAAATATATTAAATGTAAGTTTTGAGTCAAATCAGTACATTAAAAAGAAACATGAGGGGCCAACGGGTGGCGTTGTTGTTAAGGAACAGGATGCCTACAGGGTTAACTGTGGTTCAAGACCTGGTGACTTGAAAACACTGGGCACGTGTGTGTGTGTGTGTGTGTGTGTGTGTGTGTGTGTGTGTGTGTGTTTGCAGAAAATCCTAGGATGAGAATGAAAGAAAAGGGATTGCTTGATAGCCATATCCTCTGAGGGATAATTTCTCATTTTTTCTTTCATTATCTCTTCTCTGTTTCTCTCCAGTGAGTGTACACACCCTATGGCATAAGAAAAAAAAAAGAAGAAGGAAAAAAAATGAAAAAAAAAAACATATGGTCTTATGGTTTGGATTGTGGTTTGTAAACTCCAAGTTTCATGTTTTAGAATTTGTTCTAAGTGAGCAGTGATTGAATGTCCCCTGGAAATCTATGTGTTATATTGTATTGTATTAATTATATTGTAAACATATCAAATAAAAATGTAGGACTAGCAGATGGCATAATGTTTATGTTGCTAGACTCCCACATGGTTGACTGTGGTTTGAGTCCTGGACCAAAGGCTTGAAACTCATACCAGGTATGTGTGCATGTGTGCCCAACATTCTGAGAGGAGAATGGAAGAGAAAGGATTGCAACATGGCTACTCCCCTGGGGGGAGATGTGATTTCTCACTTCTGGCTCTCTGTCTTTTCAGCAAACAGATGTGTCCTATAGGAAAAATCTCTCAAAACAAAACAAAACAAAAAACCAAACCCAAAACAAAGAAATTTACAGAAGTAAATACCTATATATAAAATTTTTTTTCACCTAAAAAAATCAGATCAAATAGAAAATGAAGAACAAATTAAGTGGGCAGAAGGAAGGAAATTAACAAATATAAGAAACTAAAAGAAATAATAAAATACAGACTAGGAAATATAGTAGAACTAATCAACAAAACTACAATCTGTTGTTTTAATATACAGTTTTAGGGTCAGCAAGCGGCATAGTGGTTAGGATGCCTGACTCCCACATGGCCGACTGGGGCTTGTGTAACAGACCCAGTGGCTTGAAATGCATGCCAGGCACCTGTGCATGCCTGCCTAAAATCCTGAGAGGAGAAAGGAGAAGGGATTGGCAGTGTGACTATTCCACATAGGGGGGTAATTTCTTCCTTACTGTCTCTCTTTTTTATTTTTTCAAATGACTTAGATTTAATCATCAGAAGCAAATTAAATGGAAAGCTTACAATAGAGAAGAACTACATCTCAGTGCCTTTTGCAAACAGCCAGGACAGAAAGGGACTGGGGTTTTCCCTCAACCTGATTCCCTTCCAAACAAAGACATCCACAGTGTCCCTGGCACTGTGGCCCAGGAAAGGGGAGACTACTGGTTCTGTGCAATGAAGTCACCTTGCCCACCACTCACTCCTGGCCAGCATCATGGGCCCCACCTTGCCAACTCTGGCTATCACCCTTCTTTTTTGTGACCTGAGACGATGTCATCAATCCACAGCAGGAGCACTGCCATCTCCACTACTGTCTTATATGTCTGCAGCTTCACAGCCGACGGCTTCCATATACCCAGTTCCTTTATGTCCACCAAAGTGCCCATTTCCCCATTTACTCCCCAGGTCTCACAATTCTCCTGGGTGTGCTTGGCCCAAAGGGAGGTAAGGAGATGGATCATGCTGGCCCTGCAATTCTGGATCAGGGTATGAGGGATGGCCTCTAGGGCTGGGCACAGCCAAGTATGGCCACTGTTACACACCACTCGTGGCCTTAGATTTTTCTGTCAGGGCATGAACCACAGCCATCTAGAGGCACCACCCCCAGCACCAGCTGACGTTCCAAGAGAACGTTGCAACACACTTGCTTTGCATCCTGGAGGTTGCATTCTACTTCTGAGAGAATCTCTTTGCTGGCTCCTTGGAGGAGAATGGCACAGGTCTTGGGGTCTTTGCACTCAGTGATAAATGTAAAGTACTTATCTCCAATTTTCTTGACTTCCAAAAGACCTGCTCTTGTTCCAACATCATCCTCTCTCAGTTCCTCTGGTCGGCTGACTATCCGGGCCCTGTAGGCTCTAGCAATGTGATTATTGTCTGTCTTCTGGACTCCAGATGGCTGTGACCTTGGCCCGCATGACGTAGTGCTGAAATAAATCTGAGAGCCATTTTCTGTGATGACCACATCAGGCTTCAGTTGGTTAATATCCTCAAGTGCTGCTGGATATACTCTTCTTCCATCTGGAGGACTCGGATAAAATCTTCCTCTTGTGTAATCTCAATGTCAGTCTGGCTTTCTCCTCTCTTGTATTCCAGAAAAGAATCTAGAAGCACAATGTGAGGATTCTTGATATAGCACCACATTCGTGGGTTGGTCACATCCTTGTTTATCATGACTCCACGTAAGACACACACGTTTAGTGATGCCCCCCAGGTGTCTTTCCCACCTGGCATATTACTTGATGTCTCCTTCTAAACATTCTCCTCAAACTGTACAATCCTAACAGTGTCCAGGACAATGTTACAAGCTGAAGAGGACCATGGAGTGATTGCTTTGGTGTAATGGAGCTGTTGATGAAGTTCAGCATCGTATAGTGATTATTAATGTCCACAGGAGTACTGATTTTATTTAGGGTGCTGATCGTGTCATTCAATGCCTTGCGGTATGCACTGATCACCACTCTTGGCTGTATCTGCTCCTCTAGGAAGTGCTCAGCAACAGACAGCATTTTTCCACAAGAATAATGACTGATGTGGTCCCATCTCCAATCTCTTCTATACTGTGTCTGGTAATTTCAATCATGGACTCTGTTGATGGATCCTGGACTTTGATTTGCATCATTGACTTGGGTCTCAAACATGTGCGTATGATACCTGCAATAGTCTTGGCAGCATTGATGTTTCCAGACTGAACTTTTCTTCCACATTCTCACTTTGTGTTCTGGCTAAGCAGGAGTGTGGGATGATGGCTCATCACGGTGGTACAGTATAGAGCTGGGCACCCAGAGCAGAGAACTGGCAGAAGCTTACGGAGAGAGAGAGAACCAGAGAGAAGCCTTTGTCTCTCTGTCTCTAAGGCCAGTGAATGTGCCCTAGAGCAAAAATTTCTTAAAAAAAAAGAAAAAATAATTCAGCTTTAAAATACAAATTATCTAGGTTTATCCCTTTAATAAAGCAAGTATTAAGGCTGGACAGTGGCCCAGTGGTAAATCACAGTGCTCTGTGAGGCTGGTCAACATGGGAAGGTTTCAGGTTCACATCCCAGGACCTCTCTGAATATGCAAGGCACTTGTGTGCCCATAATCCAGGGCTAGATAATTCATCTGCTGGGGGTGAACTGCAGCATCAGAATCCTGTTAGGAGTAACTGTCTCTCCCAGAACTAATGAATGAATAAATATAAATTTGAAAAAACAATTATGGAATAAAACACATTTCATCATCTGGATGAAAATCCATATTATTATTTTTTGACTAGTATCAACTTGTGACTTCTGTCTTCCATTCCAAATCTTTAATATTGGGTTGTTGGAAAAGTTATGATGTATTTTTTCTGTATTTCCCATGCAAAAATATGCCAGGACTTTTCTGATAACCCAATAGTTTGAGTCCTCTTGTAGAGTTTAACCTTGTAAAATAGGAGAGTTAAGGACACAGACCCCCACACATAATAGAAAATCTACATATAATGTTTGGCTCTCCCAAAACTTAAATACTAACAATGTCCTGCTGACTGGAAGTCTTATCGATAACCAGAACAGTTGATTGACATATGTTTGTACAACACAGGTACTATATACTATATGCTTGAAATAAGTCCAGTCCGCAGGCTACATTATAGTACTATCCACCAATTCAACAGTTTGGAATTTTGACCTTTTTAGAAAAAATTCCATAATCAATAGTGGCACTTTCTATGGGTCTCATAGTGTTGTTCAAGCTTGACATTATTACAACCTTAAAAAATACATGAAAACAAGGAGAGAGCATTTTTTTCTTTTTAAAATTATTGTTCATACATTAAATTGCTATACATAGTTTGGATTGTGAAGAGACTTTACCCAGCACACCTCAGACCAGCCCAGTTGAGATCGCCATACACATCCTCATCAACGGATAATAAACCTTATCTGTGTCCCACAAGTGTCTTACGTTTCCATTTCCTCCCAAATTTCCTATGCTCTTCCCCTCTCACACTCTTTTCACTTTTTCCACTTTGAGTGCCCATTACAGTTTTTAATACTTTTATGTTTTCCAGTCTTTCATTTTTTACCATAGAGTGCAGACATTTGGGATATGTTAAGTGGAGACATGCAATGTCTCTCTTTCATAGCCTGACTTGCTTCACTCAGCAACTTTCTATCAGATTTCAAGGCCTTGTTGTTTTTTATGGCTGAATAGTATTCCATGGAGTATATGTGCCACAGTTTTTTAATCCATTCATCTATTTGTGGACATTTGGATTGGTCCCATGTCTTAGCAATCGTGAATAAGGTTGCAATAAATATAGATGTGCAAGCGCTTTTCCGACTGAGTGCTCTCCTGTCTTTTGAGTAAATACCCAGGAGTGGAATTGCTGGCATATTGTAGTTCTATTTGAAGGTCTTTGAGGAACCTCCATAATGTTCTCCACAGTGGCTGGACAAATTACATTCCCACCAACAGTGTAGGAATGTTTCCCTTTCACCACATCCCCTCCGGCACTTATCATTATTATTTTTTTTTAAATCTTCACCATTCTAACTGGGGTTAGGTGGTATCCCATTGTGGTTTTTGATCTGCGTCTCCCTTACAATGAGGGATGTTGAGCATTTTTTCATATGCTTTTTGGCTGTTTGTATATATTCCTTAGAGAGCTGTATATTCAGCTCATTTTCCCATCTTTTATTTGGATTTATCATTTTCTTCTGGGTAAGCTGCTTGAGTTGCCTGTGTATTCTGGTTATTAGTCCCTTATCTGAGGCACAGTTAACAAAAATTCTCTCCCATTCTGAGGGTTGTAGATTTATACTAATTACAGTGTCATTTGCTGTGCAGAAACTCCTTAGTCTGATATAATCCCACCTGTCTATTTGGGGGATTATTGTCTGTGCTTTGGGGGTCTTGCTTAAGAAGTCTTTGTCTACCCCAGTGTCTCCCAGAGTTTTCCCATTGTTTCTAAGTTTTCAAAATTGTTGCAAATCTTCAAAAATGTTTACAATATATTTATGGAATAAAATCAGTATGTAAGTGGACCCTTATATACTTCAACCTGTGTTGTACAAGGGTCAACTATATTCTCGTATTTTTGTTAATCTTTAAACACATATAATAGCAGTGATAACATGTTCCTTTTATCCATCGTATTTCCCCAGATTTTGCAGCTGTCCCTATACATAATAAAGTTCAGGGATGCAGTTTCCGTAATGCTATGCAGAGACCTGAGAGTTTGCACACAAGGACCCCTAAACAATCCCTGCTGACCTGACTCATTTACACATGGGAACTTCCTCTCTCCAATCCATGTCTAGGTGTGAAGTTCTTCCTGTGACTATCCCCAAGTGGAGCTTCTTCACATGCTCCATGTCAATGACAGAGAATGAGATAGAACCTACCTAGAGATGGGAGGGGCTGTGAGAAGATCAAGGGTGAAAGTGAGCAAATGTCTGAGGCCAGATACTTGTGAGTCAGGGTTTGACAAATCCTAAAAACAACATTTTAGGAAGAGAACAGGAGAATCCACAGAGAATATGATGTTTTCCTAAGGAAGAGCCACTTCTGACTCCTGCTCATCTTGCTCATTTTCTTAGCTGTTTTCATGAGCAAGATTGGTCTTGAGAGTTCAGTGCTGAGCGTTGAGAATGTGCCTTTCAGGGTTTTAAATCAGCAACCCATTTCCTGTGCCCAAATCACTTTCCTGATGAAGAATTCACCACATGTGTAAGAGCGTCCTCTGTTGTCACTGAAACACCAAGACTCAGCATCTTACTTTTTTTTTTCCTGAATAAGTTCCATCCCTAGGAAACCCCCAGGACAAATTGTAGCAGAGGATGAATCAGCTGGAGAGGCATTCCCTTGAATTCAGAGACAGCCCCCCCACCCACACACACACACACACGCACACTTTCTTCTTTCCCTCACCAGATGAGGGTGGGCAACAATTTTTATTACTGCTGATCTTAAGCTTCTGAGTCCCTCTCCCATTCCTGGATCCTTAACCCCCAAGCAGCATTCTTTTTATTTGCCACCCTCTCCTTACTGAGCCCACTGGCCCTTTCTGGTTGAGGAAAAAGCATTGTTTTCTGTTTGCTGTAAAAAGTTTTCACCTAGAGCTGGCAGTTTGCTTGGTGGTTAAGGGTTTTGGACTCCCATAAGGCCGAATGTGGTTTGAGTCCCAGACATCTGTCTCTCTATTCCTCTCTGGTCAAATTGAAATAAATAAATGAATAAATAAATAAAGTTAAATAAAATAATTAAAAAAAAAGTCTTCACCCTCCCCTCTTCAGCTGCCTTGGGATTCTGTGCCTGCCTACACATTGGGACAGGAAAGGAAGTCAGTAGGTTAGGCCAGTGGTGAGTAATTATCACTGTACTCACAGGAATGAACTGGCCTGGAGGGGAAGTGGCAGGGGATGCCTTTTTCAAGCCTGGCCCTAAGATTCCAGACCTGAGTTAGTACTCCTTAGTAGGAGCAACTGCTCTCCTGGATTTACTCACAATGCTCTCTCAAGTATTTAATTCTAGAACATTATAATAGCTAATGAAAACTATGAATGTGTATAATTATTGGTACTGGAAAACAAAAAAGGTAAACTATGGAAGTTCCTCATGAGATGGATCTAAGGGAGCTAAAAAAATGGTTCAAAATCTTTGAATTCTTAAAATTTTTCCACAAAAAATCAATTGGTCCATTATAAAATTGTGAAGATAAAGATGAAGTTTCATATTGCAGAACTCATTTAGAAACACTTTTAGTAAAACATTCTGGGCTAAAAATACACCAAAGAACATCTTCTGAAATGACAGAAACAGTTGCACTATCTGTAAATGGACTCCATCCTGAACTTAGTAGTTTAATTAAAAACCATAAAGCAGGATGGGAAGTTACTGATATGGTTGAACTAATTGCCCTAGCTGAACATTTTGACAGAACCCTAGAGAAAGAAAAAACTCAGAAAGTTAATAAGCTATGTCTCTCCAAATACAACAGTTGCAGGGAACAAGAGTAAAGGGACCTTCTCATTCTCATTTTAAATCATAACCAAGAGGTCCCAGAACTAGGAATTCTGTACCCCGAAATGTCTGCCTTCATTGCAAACAACCAGGACACTGGAAAAGGGATTGTCCTCTCCTACATCAGTCCATCAATAACCTCCCTCCCTTTAAGTCAGATTCTTGACCCACTCAAGAGAATCCAAGAGATCTTAACTCTCATAAAACTGCACATTGACAAGACTCTGAGGGATTCTCCATTGTCCCATAATTTCCTAAAATAAACATGAAGAAACAGAGATTAAAATAATTGGGGAATCTTGTAAATCTTAGTGGATACCAGAGTGCACTTTAATAGGTCAACAAATCCCTCAGAGTAAAAGGTAACTTCAGTAGTAGAGGTATCATAAACCAAGGTCACGAGGTTCCCATACCTGAACCCATTCAATTGACTTTAGGGCCATTTTCAGAAAAAAATATATATTTTTTCTCTTTTGAGAGGTTTTTGCTATAGGGCTCATATGCTCACCAGAAAGACAGAGAGACAGAAAGTGAGAAATCACCCCTCAGGGGGGATGGCCATGCCACAATTCCTTCTCCTCCATTGTCCTCTTGGGATCTTGGGCATGCACGCAAACATACCCAGTGTGAATTTAAGCCACTGGGCCCAGGACTTGAACCATGGTCAACTACATGGGAGTCCAGCAACATAGCCATCACACCAACTGCTGGTCCCAAAACATACTTTTTATTATGCGACACTGCTCTGGTAAATTTACTGGGGTGAGACTTATTTTCAACACTAAAAGGAAATATAAAATTTTCCTCAAAGGGGGACCAGCAGTTAGTATAATGGCTATGTCGCTGGACTCCCATGTAGTCGACCGCAGTTCGCTTCCCGAACCTGGTGGCTTAAAACTCACGCTGGGCGTGTGTGTGTGCGTGCCTAAGATCCTGAGAGCAGAATGGAGGAGAAGGGATTACTGCATGGTCATCCCCCCTGGGGGGTGATTTTTTGCTTTCTGTCTCTCTCTGTCTGTCCAGCAAGCACATGTGCCTTGTAGCAAAAACCTCTCAAAAATTTTTCTTTCCTCAAAGGGAGAGATAATCCTAGAATTTTCTGACTCTCCAGATCCAGAATTATTATGCTCCCTGAGGGTAGAAATTGATAAAACTGAAACACAGGTCTATAATAACTCAGACTTTTCTAAAATACCTGAATATTTGTGGGCCTCTTTGTCAACTGACAGAGAGGATTAAAAGTGTGGAGCCTATAAAAGTCCAAGTAGATCACTCTAAACCTTTACCTAAATTAAATTACCCCAATATACCTTAAAGCCTGAAGCAATTCAAGAGCTCTCACCAATCAGAAGATCTAATTAAATGAGGGCTTATAATTCCATGCACCAATGTTTGTAACACTCTAATTCAACCAGTTCAAAAACCAAATGGATGAGGATGGAGATTTAAGATTTAAGAGCAATTAATAAAATTGTAATAACAAGGTGTCTTGTCATTCCAAATCCTAATCCTTTATTATTTAATGTACCTGATGATTGAAAATGGTTTACAGTGAGTGGCAGACATCTGCTCAGCTTTTTATCTTTATTTTTTATTTTAGCATATCAGTTGATATAGATAGTCAATATTTATTTGCTTTTACTTGGAAAAGTCATGCCACAGAGCTTCTCTGAGGCACCTTCATATTTTTTCTCAGGCATTACATCAGATTTAATGACCTTAGAGTTTCCTAGAAATTCTACTCTTATTCAGTATGTAGATGACCTATTATTATCCTCTCCTACCAAGGAGTGCTCTGAAATGGACTCCATCTACCTTTTATAACTACTTGAACATTAGGTCATAAGGTTTAAAGGGAGAAACTTTAGTTTTCAAGAGAAAAAGTCCACTATTTGGCACATTACATGATTGTTAAGGGAATTTTCCTTTCACCTGAGAGAATAAAAACTTTCAAAGTTTTTTTCAGCCTACAACCAAAAGACAGTTGAGAGGTTTTCTTGGACTTGCAGGATATTGCAGGCTCTAGGCCCCCAATTTTTCCTTAATAGCCTCACCATTGTATAAACTCACGAGAAACTCAACACCAGAGACTTGACTTTGGGAAAAAAGTCAAGAACAGGATTTTAACCAAATAAAATTAGCCTTACAACAGCCTCCAGCTTTAGGACTTCCAAATTACATTAAACATTTTACCTTGTTTGCTCATGAACATAATAATCAAGCATTAGGAGTTCTTACACAGGAACATTTGGGAAAACATAGACCCATTGCACACTGTAGTTTATAGCTCTATCCAGTAGCTAGGGCATATCCTAATTGTTTAAAGGCAGTAGCAACAACAGTTAAAGTGGTAGAAGCTTCCTCTGAGCTACTTTTAGGAAATGAACTTAACTTACAAGTTCCACATGCTGTGAAAAATTTATTAAATTCCAATCAAACTCAACATTTTTCAGCAAGCAGGCTAACATGTGATGAGATCTTCCTCCTATCTCTAAATCTCCATCTAAAACACTGCCCTAGTTAACCCAGCTACTCTATTACCTATACCTGATGATAGTAAAGGTCACAATTGTATAACTGTAATATCAGAAATGGTGACCCTTCGTGTTGATTTATGAAATACTCCATTAGATAATCCTGACCTAATACTTTTTGTCAATGGGACCTATGGTAAAAATTCAGAAGGAAAATATCAGGTAGGTTATGCTATTAACACGCAATATGAACTATTGAACTTGTCAAATAGCTAAAGACAGGCCAGTGAATATATATACAGGTGGTATATATGCCTTTGGAGTAGTCCATGATTTTGGTATGTTTTGGAAATAAAGAGGGTTTCTGATTTCTTGTGGGACCCCTCCTCTTCCTCTTCCTCCTCCTCTATTTCTCCATCCCATAGGGATTTAGGATATGCATGCATATGTGTCCAGTGTGTTTTTGGGTTGTCAAGGCAGGGATTCAACTGTGTGGTTGGTAATGTAGGATCTGGTTTTCTTAAGCACTAGATCACAGGGTCAGCCTTAGTAGATCTATTTTTAAGTGCATAAGGAATTCTGCATACAAATTGTGTATCAGGGACATACATTTTAAAATGCATCTTTTTAATTTTTTTGGAGAGGTTTTTGCTATAGGGTGCATGTTCTTGCCAGAAAGACAGAGAGAGGTAGAGATAGAAAGTGAGAAATCACCCCCCAGGGGGGATGGCCAATGCCACAATCCCTTCTCTTCCTTTTTCCTCTCAGGATCTTGGGCATGCACGCACATGTGCCTGGTGTGAATTTAAGCCACCAGGTTCGGGACTCGAACTGTGGTCGATTACATGGGAGTCCATCAACATAGACATTATGCCAACTGTTGGTCCCTAAAAATGTATCTTAAAAGGAAATATATAGCAACTGGAAAATACTGTAAAATCAGAAAATATGTCAATCATACAAGATGCAGTCTGTCAACTAAATTAAAATGGAAAAAATTTGTTTTTGAATAACCAAACCACAATTTTTAAAAGAATACTTAAGTGACCAGCAGATGGCATAGTGGTTATGCCGCTGGACTCCCACTTAGCCACAGTTCGAGTCCTGGACCCTGAGGCTTAAAACTTATGCTGAGTGGGTGTGTGTTCATGCCCAAAATCCTGAGAGGAGAATGGACAAGGGATTGAGGGATGGCTATCCCCGGTGGGTGACTTTTTTGCTTTCTGTCTCTCTGTCTCTTGAGTGAGCCCCACAGCAAAAAATCTCTCCCCAAAAAAAGAACACTTAAAAAATGTGAATATATTTTGAAAATATTTGTTTATTTTAATTTTATTTATTCACTCATTTCATTTTAATTTGACCAGAGAGAAACACAGAGAGAAAGAAAAAGAGGGAATGTGAGAAAGCAAGCCACCAGATCCGGGACTTGAACCATGGTCAGCCATGTGGGAGTTTCTAGCACCTTAACCACCACGCCACCTGCTGGTCCCCTACCACTCTGATTTCAGATCTTTAGCAAGCATTTGGGCCTGGTATTTTGAACACAATCCTGAATCTTAATGGTGTTCTTTTTCATTGATTGAGCTGGATATGAGGTAAACCACTTTAATCTGAATCTATCTCAATAAATTAAAGGAATAAAAATATTCATATGGCAATATAAATAAAGAGAATTTCATACAGAGAAGCAGAATACAAATGATTTAGAAGACAAAGGCTAGAATGAAACCATAAGTTGTTGATTAACATGCCCAATAGATGTTTCTGTGGTGAAAGAAATGCTCTATATCTGTGTTGCTCAATATAGTTGCTACTAGACATATGCAGTTACTGGACACCTGAAATTTGACTAATGATACTAAAGACTTGAGTCTAATTTTTTTTGGGGGGGGGGTTTGCCATAGGGTATGCACTCTCGCTTGAGAGAGAGAGAGAGAGACGGAGGGGAGAAAGTGAGAAATCATTCCCTATGGGTGTGGACATGCCACAGTCCCTTCTCCTCCATTCACATCCTGGGACTTTGGGCATGCACAGGTACTCTGAGTGACTCTCAAGCTGCCCAGTTTGGGACTTGAACTGTAGTTGACCATGTGAGAATCCAGCACCTTAATTACCATGGCACCAGCTGGCACAGTGAATCTACATTTATACTCATATGTGACTAGCAGTTATTGCATTGGACAGATCAGATCTAGAATCTCAGGTAAAACAATGAAATCGATTCAAGACAAAAATGGAAAAGGATACTAATAGTCAAAGTTAGGAAATGAGAGTGGTGAATTAAAAGTTGATGCAGTAAAATTGACAGGTTATACAATGCTGCTTATGGGACCAGCACATGGTTAGTTGCTGGACTCCAACATAGCCTACCATGGTTTGAGTCCCAAACCCAGTGGCTTGAAACTTAAGCTGGGCACAGGTGCATGTATGCCCAAGATCTTGGGAGCAGAATGGAGGAGAAAGAGTGGTGGTATGGTCATCCCCCCTTTCCCTCTCATAATGTCTGTCTGTCTCTCTCTCTCTTTGGCCAGCACACATGCCCTAAGGCAAAAACCTCTCAAAAGTAAGTAAATAAAATGCTGCTTTTATCTGACAAATGTTTAAAGAAAGATAGGACTTATAAGGGAATTATTCCTGCTAGGATCTTAATGTTTAGAAGACTCACCAGAAACCAAAAGTTGGAGGAGACAGTGATGCCAGGCAGATTTTGAGGTAAGCTGCACAGGCAAGTAGCAAAGTGGGAAAACAGTTGTATAAACCCAAACAGGGCTACATTCCAAGGGATATGCCCTGATTTTACAGATTCTGAATCTAATTGTAGCTTCCTTTCAGTGCATGCACATTATTCAATTTGATTGCATCTTCCAATTACAAAAATAGAATGCTCACGCAAAGTTTGAGGGCAGAGTGGAGGCCATTTTGAAGGGAAATGAGGAAGAGTCATTCAGTTAACTATTCTTCAGTATTCATGAGTATTCACTCTATGGACCAGTATAGATCTGGGGCATACAAAAGACAACTAAATACATTGGAAGTTTATATACATAATGCTGGAATATCAAGGAGGAAAACTGACTCCCCAATATAATGGAAGATGAATAAAAATAAAAAGAAATGATAGATTACATAATAATATTAAAAAAAGTTACTGGAATGGAAAAGGGAGTGATAGAAAACTAGCCAAAGAGTGCTTTTAAGAACATATGAAGAAACTACTAATCATAAGGCAAAAAAAAAAAAAAAAAAGAAAATTTAAACTTTACACTTGCTTGGTAATCTGGAAATTGCTGGTGTTCACAGGGAGGCCTTGTGAATTGTACCTCTGTCCTTTTTTTATTCTTTCAATCTTTACTTTTGCTATGGGACTCATGTGCTCACTGGAGAGACAAAGACAGAGAGAAAGAGAAAGAGAGAGAGAAAGAAAGAGAGAAAGTGAGAAAGCATCTCCTGGGGAGAATGGCCATGACATAATCATTCTCCTTCTTTCTCCTCTTCAGCTTTTGGGCCCACATGCATATGTGCAAGTGTATTTTTCAAGCCACTGGGTCAGGAACTTAAACAGCAGAGTTGGCCATGAGGGATCTAGCTGCTTTATCCACCATAACACCCCCTATTTATTTATTTATTTTTTGGAAAGGGTTTTTTTTTTTTTTTTTTTTTTGCTACAGGACACGTGCACTTGCCAGAAAGAGAGAGACATAGAGAGAGAAAGTGAGAAATCACCCTCTCCCACCCGCCACAGGGAGAATGGCCATGTTGCAATCCTTTCTCCTCCATTCTTCTCTCGGAATCTTGGGCATGCATGCACACATGCCCGGTATGAGTTTAAGCCACTGGGGCCAGGACTCGAACCGCGGTCGACTATATGGGAGTCTAATGATGTAACCATTACACCATCTGCTGGTCCTGGTTCTGTCCCTTTTAAGACAGCAAAATTTTTCTAATTCAGAAGCTTTAGTCCCTACTAGGAAAACTAGAGAAGAAGAAGCAGTAGATGGCATAATTGTTATATCACTGGACTTCCACATGGCTGACTGCAGTTTGTGTCCCAGACACAGAGGCTTAAAACTCACATGGGAGGCATGTGTGTGTTTGTCTAGAATCCGGAGAGGAGAAGGGATTGTGGAGTGGCCATACTCCTGGGGGGAAGGGGAAGGGCGAGTGAGGTGTGAAGGTGTGAAGTTAGCTTCCAAGGCCCACTTGTGCCTCTAGAAAAGTTTAAAGTCATTGTGGATGCCCTGAAAGAGCTGGCACTAGACTAGAAAACAAAGACCCTGCAGGGCTGAGTCTTCAGGGAATCTTCCAAGTCCTGCAGAAGCTTGGGAAGAGCTTATGCTGCCTAGGGGAGGAAAGGGAATGACAGTAGCAGATATCTATTGAAAGCCCCAAACACAGAATCTTTTTTTTGTTGTTGTTGTTGTTTTTGTTTTTTAGAAATTACTTATGGCAGCCAGCAGGTGGCATAGTGGTTAAGCACTGGACTCCTACATAGTATACCACAGTTTGAGCCCCTGACCCAGTACCTTGAAACTCATGCTGGGCAGGAGTGCATGCATGCTCAAAATTCTGAAAAGAGGAGGAAGAAAAGAGATTGAGGCTTGACCATCTTTTCTGATGGGGTGATTTCTCACTTTCTCTCTCTGTGTTTCTGGTAAGCATACACACCCAATGGGGGAAAAAAAACCTATCTAAAAATTACTTATTCAATTTTATTTATTATTAATATATTTTGTAATTTGCTATAGGGCACATGTGCTCACTAGAGACAGACTGAGAGACAGAGTGGGGAATGTGAGAAAGCAACTCACCAGGTTCAGAACTTGAACTGTGTTTGGTCATATGGGAGTTCACCACCTTAAACACCATGCCACATGCTGGCCCCAGAACCATACTTCTAACTGTAGACTAGAAGTAGCAGTGTGGGGTAGATGGTGCCTAGTGCACCAAACAGCCAGGACTGAGAAAACACAGAAGCATTAATGATCAGTTAGGGTTTTGGAGGACCCTAGGGAGAGGGTCTCAGTGCAATCTCTGATCCTGGCCTTCTTTCAGGGAGGCCAACCCCCACTAGTAACCCACATACATTTCAATGAACCAATATAATATGAGGAGTCTTTCAAAGTTTATATACAGTATGTCTGTGAAAGAAACTATGCATAGAAAGAAAAGGAGACTGACTCCTCAGAAATGAAGATTTTCTGCTGGGAATTGACTCTCCGGACCCCATCCTCGAGTGGAAGAACCCCCTGTATCCTTCTCTCTGTCTCTTTCTGTCTGTCTTTATCATATCCTTTTAAAATTTTTTCTTTTTACAATTTTTTAAAGGTAAAGTACTTTCTTGGCTCTCAGAACCTCCTTTATCTTACAAATAATCCTCTTCCCCCCCCTCCCATTTAGGAGAGGCAATAGGGCATGGTTTTCATTTTTTGCTTTTTTTAAAAAAATAAAATTTCTGCTGTTGCTGTTTTTTTTCTTTTTTCTTTCTCTTTTCTTTCCCCCCCTCTTTCTCTGTTTTCTTATCCTTTTTCTTTTACTTCATCACTTTGCTGCTCAACCTCCACCTATTGAGTATCTAGATATTCTAAGTGAACCACAGTCAAATATCTGAATACTATTAGGGTCAACATATTCCTCATTTCCCACTGAATCTGTCACACAAAGGGAGAAGAAGTGGAATGGTAAAGAGATTTTTGATCACCTCCTTCTGCACAACTCTGAACACTTGGATTACACTAGAAATTAGGAAGAAATTATAACACTTCAGATGAATAGAACTCACCACAGAGGCACAAGAAATATGAGAAACTAAGAAACTATCTCCCCCTCCTCAAGGGAAAAGAATAGCTCCCCTTCATCCACAAGAAATACTAGATACCATTAAATGTCCAAACAGCTGGATAATCAGTATCCCAGAAGATGAAGAGATTCATAAGGCCATTGATAATCTATTCCATGAAATCCTGCAAGAAAACTTTCCAAACCTAGAGAAGCACTCAAGAAATACAAGGGACCCCAAATAAAATAAACCCAAGAAAATCTTCTCCAAGACACATTATAGCCAGATCGACTAAAACCACAGATTAAAAACAAGATATTAAAATTGGCAAGAAAGAAACATCAAGTTACCTACAAGGGATATCCCATCAAGTTAACAGCGGAACTCTCATCAGAAACAATGCAAACAAGGGAAGAATGGGAAAATATACTCAAAGTGTTGAGTGAAATATAATTTCAACCAAGAATAGTATATTCAGCAAGATTATCCTTCATATGGGAAGAGAAGACAAGAACATTCTCAGATAAACAAAACCTGAAAGAATTAACCAGCATCAGACCAGTTCTCCAAGAAGTTCTGAAGGGAGTGCTATATGAGGAAAATTAAATACAGACACACAGAAATAAGAGCTCAAAAACAACTAGGAAAATGGCCAGCTTAATGGTAGGGACAAGTATGGAGCTGAATGTTATCTTTCAGAATTTAAACAAAAATATTGGACCACAACAGAAGATAGATTAAGTACATTTGACTGAACTGGTAAAATAGAATTTCATGACTTTTGACTGAAACTTCACTGATTTTCTTCTATGCTTTTTGTTTTCCAGTGTTAAGGATTTTTGTCTACTCTTGAGTTGTTGATAGGTTCATGTACCTACTATTTGTAAAGAATCCTAACCTGTTTTTTTGATTTACGTCTTAAGCGAAGTACTCTTAACATTTTTAAATTTTGATTTATTAAAGTGAAAACTGCCTTTCTTGAAATTAAAAAATATATTAAAAAATACCTATTTAATGACCATGATAAGCTATATAGCCTCAGTTAGGTGCTACTTTAAAGTATATTCAATTCTTGGGAACCAGCAGTTAGCGTAATGGCTATGTCGCTGGACTCCCACGTAGTCGACCGCGGTTCGCGTCCTGGACCCAGTGGCTTAAAACTCACATCGGGCATGTGTGCGTGCATGCCCAAGATCCTGAGAGGAGAATGGAGGAGAAGGGATTGTGGCATGACCATCCCCCCTGGGGAGTGATTTCTCGCTTTCTGTCTCTATGTCTCTCTCTGTCTGTCTGGCGAGCACATGCGCCCTATAGCGAAAACCTCTCAAAAAAAAAAAAAGTATATTCATTCTACTCAAAGAGTTTTATTCCTACAGTCAAGCATGTGTCCACACCCATGTATAAATCAGCTGGACTAGCTATTGAAAGTAGCTATATTAATTAAGATATTTTGTGAATCAATAAAATATGAGGGGAAAAAAGGAATGGAAAGCTACTGTAGATACCAGAGACAGTGTGGTAGAAGAGTGGGAAATGGCATAGGATGAGAAATGGGGGGTGGTGGTATATATGAAACAAGAAACGGAAAATTATTTATTGACAATAACATGTATGATAAAGTCACTATATAGTGTATTTTGGATGGGAAATTGCATTTTGTATGCTGTGATGATGTTCAGTGAATGAATGTAAAATAAATTTTAAAAAATAAAGTAAAATAAAAATTTTATAACCTTTGGAAAAAAAGAAAATTATGCATGGATTTAAAAAATTCTGCACCAAAATAAACTCATACTTTAATTCTATTTTGCATTCACCTCTTTGAAATTCACTTCTCATTGTCTATGAATAAAAGATTGTTCTCCAGATACATTTTTATGTCCAGTCACTTTCTGCTTTTTTGTATTTCGGCATTTGGGATGTTAACATGTATACAAAGAAGTATACATCCTATTTTTAAGAAAAATATCTGCACTCTCTGGAAGAAGTGGAAAGATCTGAAGCTATGAGAGTAGAGAGGATAATAATAGATACTAGAGACTATGAGGGAGGGGAGTGGGTGGTAAAAGTAGGTGGTAGTGGGTGGGTGGGAAGGGAAAGAAAAGAAATATTTAACAGACAAATAAATGTAAAGTTCTCTGTTAAAGAATCTCCAATTTTGGGACCAGTAGTAGTGTAATGGCTATGTTGCTGGATTCCCACGTAGTCGACCGTGGTTCGCGTCCCGGACCCAGTGGCTTAACACTCACGCTGGGCACGTGTGCGTGCGTGCCCAAGATCCTGAGAGGAGAATGGAGGAGAAGGGATTGCAGCGTGACCATCCCCCCGGGGGGGTGATTTCTCGCTTTCTGTCTCTATGTCTCTGTCTGTCTTTCTAGGGAACACATGTGCCCTATAGGAAAAAAAACTCTAAAAAAATGTGCAATTTTTTTTGGACAAGCAGATGGTGTAATTGTTATGTCATTGGATTTCCATGTAGTTAACTACAGTTTGAGTTCCAGACCCACAGGCTTAAAACTCACACCACCACATATGCATGCATGTCCAAGACCCCAAGAGGAGAATGGAGGAAAATGGATCATGGCATGGCCTCTCCTCAGGGGTGATTTCTTGCTTTCTGTCTCTCTGTCTCTCCAGTGAATTTATGTGCCTGATAGCAAAAATCTCTCTCTAAAAAATGTAAAATCTGTCATTTTTGCTTTATAAAAATAAAAATATAAAAAAGTAGTAGTCTGTTTAACATGACTTTGGAACACATGAAACCATAGCGACTCTCTATTTGTAAAACATATTTTCTGCAATAAGCAAAACCTAGCTAATAAGTAACAGACCATTTGAAATCTATGTTATAATAAAATTTTGAAGACTCTTCTACATTAAATTTGATTCTTCCATTTGTCACTTGGTCTATTTGACAGAAACTGTTTACTGAGAGTCTCTGTTGCATCTAAATACATATACTGTGTGCCATTAAATCAGATTCCAATATTATCTGATAATATTTTATTATTTGCTAAATATTATCAAATAAAAAATTCTTAGTTACTGAGCCTTATATTATCTTAGATAAGAGATTAATCATTTCATAGGTTTGAACTCTCAGAAAGAAAACCTATAAAGTTGCCATTTTAATTTTTATTGTTAAAAATCTGCAATAAACTCTGTGACATTATACAAGTACCTGAAGAACAAAAAAATTACAGGGCCAGCCAGTGACATGGTAATTAAGGAACTCAGATACACATGGTGGATTGCATGGTTGTAAAGTCAACCAGTTTAAGGCTTTACCAAGACCAAAGTCATTTTGAATCTAGAAAGGACCTCAAAAGAAAACAATCCAGCCAGGGACCAGCAGTTAGTGTAATGGCTATGTCACTGAACTCCCATGTAGCCGACCGTGGTTCAAGTCCCCGACCAGTGGCTTAAACTCACGCTGGGCGCCTGTGTGTGTGTGCCCAAGATCCCGAGAGGAGAATGGAGGAGAAGGGATTGTGGCATGGCCATCCCCCCTGAGGGGTGATTTCTCGCTTTCTGTTTCTCTCTCTCTCTTTCTCTCTCTTTGTCTCATGAGCGAGCGCACGCACGCTACAGTAAAAACTCACACACACACACACACCCAAAAAACAAAAAACAAACAAACAAAAAACAACAACAAAAAAAACCAATTCAGTCAAATGCTGGGTCATAAGGAGATCTGTTTGAGGAATGGTCAGATGAGAAACCAGGAATGGGGTTAGAAGGAATCAGGATAAGGCATGTGGCACAGGCAGGGACCTGAAAATAAACAGCCACTGTGGTGCACGCTGCCTGCCTGGCCTGCTCCAGTCTCCACCACAGCCGCCTCGGGCTGCCCAGAGCGAACAAAGATCTGACTGCAGCCATGAGCAACAATGAGTGCTTCAAGTGTGGACGCTCTGGCCCCTGGGCCCGGGAGTGCCCGACAGACATCTGTTATCGCTGTGGTGAGTCTGGTCATCTTGCCAAGGATTGTGATCTTCAGGAGGATGCTGAAGCCTGCTATAACTGTGGTAGAGGTGGCCACATCGCCAAGGACTGCGAGGAGCGAGCGAGAGCAGTGCTGCTGCAACTGTGGCAAGCCAGGCCATCTGGCTCGTGACTGCGGATGAGCAGAAGTGCTACTCTTGTGGAGAATTTGGACATATTCAAAAAGACTGCACCAATGTGAAGTGCTACAGGTGTGGCGAGACTGGTCACGTAGCGATCAACTGCAGCAAGATGAGAGAAGTCAACTGTTATCGCTGTGGCAAGTCGGGGAACCTGGCTCCGGGAATGCACTACTGAGGCTACAGCCTAATTCTTTTCCTTTGTCACTCCTCCTTTTTCTGGTTGATGGTTGTATTATTTTCTCTGAATCCTCTTCACTGGCCTAAGGTTGGCAGATAGAGGCTACTCCCAGGCCAGTGAGCTTTACTTGCCGTGTAAACGGAGGAAAGGGGTGGAAAGAAACGATTTTCTGCATTTAACTACAAAAAAAAGTTTATGTTTAGTTTGGTAGAGGTGTTATGTATAATGTGTTGTTAAAGAACCCCCTTTCCACGCCACTGGTGAATAGGGATTGACGAATGGGAAGAGTTGAGTCAGATCAGTAAACCCATTATGGGGTTCTTGAATATGTTCCCATGTAGGAGGTAAAACCAATTCTGGAAGTGTCTATGAACTTCCATAAATAACTTTAATTTTAGCATAATGATGGCCTTGGATTGTCTGACCTCAGTAGCTATTAAATAACATCAAGTAACATCTGTATCAGGCCCTACATAGAACATACAGTTGAGTGGAAGTAAACAAAATAAAAAGACAAACGTGTGTTCATGGCTATGCGAGAGAAATTGGGATAAAAGCCTAAGAAATAGCTTCACCCCAGCGTTGATGCTGGGCATGTAGATGGTGATGGCAAAGGTTCAGAACACATTTTTTTTCAAAGACAAAATCTAAAACACAGAGTAACATCGATGCTCAGAGTTAGCAAAATTTGGAGCTATTCAGGAATTGCAGAGAATTGCATTTTCACAGAAATCAAGATGTTATTTTTGTATACTATATCACTTAGACAACTGTGTTTCATTTGCTGTAATCAGTTTTTAAAAGGCAGATAGAAAAAGCAACTGAAGTTCTAGAAAATAGAAATGTAATGTTAAACTATTCAATAAAGCTGGAGGAGGAAGGGGGAAAAAAAAAACAGAAGGAATTAGGATAATTACCCAGGAGAAAGGAATCGACTCTGTTGACTTTAACGAGGAATGATTTGCATGTGCGTGTATCTCATACCTATAAATACTGAAAGCATATTGAACTTTTCAAGAGTTTGATGATACTTTTTCAAGACAATTTTTTTTTTAAAGAGAGATTTTTGCTATAGGGTGTGTGCACTCACTTGGAGAGACAGAAAACAAGGGACCAGCAGTTAGCGTAATGGCTATGTCGCTGGACTCCCATGTAGTCGACCGCGGTTCAAGTCCCAAACCCAGTGGCTTACACTCACGTTGGGCGCGGGTGTGTGCTTGCCCAAGATCCCAAGAGGAGAATGGAGGAGAAGAGATTGCGGCGTGGCCATCCCCCCCTGGGGGGTGATTTCTTGCTTTCTATCTCTCTGTCTCTCTCTGTCTGGCGAGCGCACACACCCTATAGAAAAAAACCTCTCCAAAAAACAACAACAACAACAACAACAACAACAAAACAAAAAAAAGAGAGACAGAAAACAAGAAATCCCCCTCCCCCCCCAGGAGAGATGGCAATGATGCTTCAATCCCTTGTCTTCCATTCTCCTCCATTATGCTTTTGAGATTTTGGGTATGCAAAAATATGTGCCTAGCGTGTTTCAGGCTTTCGGGTCCAGGACTTGAATTGTGGTCCGCCAGTGGGAGTCCAGCGACGTAACCATTACATCATCTGCTGGTCCCTTGGTTGTCTTCTGGTAACTGGTTACAGAAGAAAACT
This sequence comes from Tupaia belangeri chinensis, assembly GCF_000334495.1. Taxonomy (NCBI): domain Eukaryota; kingdom Metazoa; phylum Chordata; class Mammalia; order Scandentia; family Tupaiidae; genus Tupaia; species Tupaia belangeri. The sequence goes on along the minus strand of NW_006159862.1, from coordinate 231,123 downwards.
CCCTTCTTTTCCAGCTTCTGCCTCTCATTTCATTAACCATGAGAAGCAGCAGCCAGATTTAGCTGGCCAATAGCAGTTGCAGTCCCATATCTGGCAGCTTGAAAACCATGCTGGCATTTGTGCATATGTGCTCAAAAATCCTAAAACAAAGGAGAAATGGAAGAGAAGACTTTGCAGTGTGACCATCCCCCACGGGTGGGGGGTGTCTTTCTCACTTCTCTCTTTCTGTCTCTCTGCAGCAAGCACACATACCATTTGGCAAATTAAAACAAAAAAGAACAAAAAAATTACAAGTGGAAACATGGGTATTATATATTCCAAGCATAGGTTAGGCACAAAAACATGATATTTACAAATGTGTATGTAACTAAACAGATGATTAAATAGAAATATAGACATTCATAGAAATCATTAATTCATTAAACTTCAATTAGCGATTTAATAGCAGCATGTTATATCTGTATGTCTATAACGAATAGCAAAAGAAAGAACATTAATGATTTACTGTATCTAAGCAAATAAATGTATGTATTAAACAAGTTATTGCCAGAGGATACATGTGCTTACTAGAGAGAGAGAGAGAGAGAGAGAGAGAGAGAGA
>NW_006159862.1:217102-229816 GCF_000334495.1 Tupaia belangeri chinensis | reverse complement strand
GCTGGGCGCCTGTGTGTGTGTGCCCAAGATCCCGAGAGGAGAATGGAGGAGAAGGGATTGTGGCATGGCCATCCCCCCTGAGGGGTGATTTCTCGCTTTCTGTTTCTCTCTCTCTCTTTCTCTCTCTTTGTCTCATGAGCGAGCGCACGCACGCTACAGTAAAAACTCACACACACACACACACCCAAAAAACAAAAAACAAACAAACAAAAAACAACAACAAAAAAAACCAATTCAGTCAAATGCTGGGTCATAAGGAGATCTGTTTGAGGAATGGTCAGATGAGAAACCAGGAATGGGGTTAGAAGGAATCAGGATAAGGCATGTGGCACAGGCAGGGACCTGAAAATAAACAGCCACTGTGGTGCACGCTGCCTGCCTGGCCTGCTCCAGTCTCCACCACAGCCGCCTCGGGCTGCCCAGAGCGAACAAAGATCTGACTGCAGCCATGAGCAACAATGAGTGCTTCAAGTGTGGACGCTCTGGCCCCTGGGCCCGGGAGTGCCCGACAGACATCTGTTATCGCTGTGGTGAGTCTGGTCATCTTGCCAAGGATTGTGATCTTCAGGAGGATGCTGAAGCCTGCTATAACTGTGGTAGAGGTGGCCACATCGCCAAGGACTGCGAGGAGCGAGCGAGAGCAGTGCTGCTGCAACTGTGGCAAGCCAGGCCATCTGGCTCGTGACTGCGGATGAGCAGAAGTGCTACTCTTGTGGAGAATTTGGACATATTCAAAAAGACTGCACCAATGTGAAGTGCTACAGGTGTGGCGAGACTGGTCACGTAGCGATCAACTGCAGCAAGATGAGAGAAGTCAACTGTTATCGCTGTGGCAAGTCGGGGAACCTGGCTCCGGGAATGCACTACTGAGGCTACAGCCTAATTCTTTTCCTTTGTCACTCCTCCTTTTTCTGGTTGATGGTTGTATTATTTTCTCTGAATCCTCTTCACTGGCCTAAGGTTGGCAGATAGAGGCTACTCCCAGGCCAGTGAGCTTTACTTGCCGTGTAAACGGAGGAAAGGGGTGGAAAGAAACGATTTTCTGCATTTAACTACAAAAAAAAGTTTATGTTTAGTTTGGTAGAGGTGTTATGTATAATGTGTTGTTAAAGAACCCCCTTTCCACGCCACTGGTGAATAGGGATTGACGAATGGGAAGAGTTGAGTCAGATCAGTAAACCCATTATGGGGTTCTTGAATATGTTCCCATGTAGGAGGTAAAACCAATTCTGGAAGTGTCTATGAACTTCCATAAATAACTTTAATTTTAGCATAATGATGGCCTTGGATTGTCTGACCTCAGTAGCTATTAAATAACATCAAGTAACATCTGTATCAGGCCCTACATAGAACATACAGTTGAGTGGAAGTAAACAAAATAAAAAGACAAACGTGTGTTCATGGCTATGCGAGAGAAATTGGGATAAAAGCCTAAGAAATAGCTTCACCCCAGCGTTGATGCTGGGCATGTAGATGGTGATGGCAAAGGTTCAGAACACATTTTTTTTCAAAGACAAAATCTAAAACACAGAGTAACATCGATGCTCAGAGTTAGCAAAATTTGGAGCTATTCAGGAATTGCAGAGAATTGCATTTTCACAGAAATCAAGATGTTATTTTTGTATACTATATCACTTAGACAACTGTGTTTCATTTGCTGTAATCAGTTTTTAAAAGGCAGATAGAAAAAGCAACTGAAGTTCTAGAAAATAGAAATGTAATGTTAAACTATTCAATAAAGCTGGAGGAGGAAGGGGGAAAAAAAAAACAGAAGGAATTAGGATAATTACCCAGGAGAAAGGAATCGACTCTGTTGACTTTAACGAGGAATGATTTGCATGTGCGTGTATCTCATACCTATAAATACTGAAAGCATATTGAACTTTTCAAGAGTTTGATGATACTTTTTCAAGACAATTTTTTTTTTAAAGAGAGATTTTTGCTATAGGGTGTGTGCACTCACTTGGAGAGACAGAAAACAAGGGACCAGCAGTTAGCGTAATGGCTATGTCGCTGGACTCCCATGTAGTCGACCGCGGTTCAAGTCCCAAACCCAGTGGCTTACACTCACGTTGGGCGCGGGTGTGTGCTTGCCCAAGATCCCAAGAGGAGAATGGAGGAGAAGAGATTGCGGCGTGGCCATCCCCCCCTGGGGGGTGATTTCTTGCTTTCTATCTCTCTGTCTCTCTCTGTCTGGCGAGCGCACACACCCTATAGAAAAAAAACTCTCCAAAAAACAACAACAACAACAACAACAACAAAACAAAAAAAAGAGAGACAGAAAACAAGAAATCCCCCTCCCCCCCCAGGAGAGATGGCAATGATGCTTCAATCCCTTGTCTTCCATTCTCCTCCATTATGCTTTTGAGATTTTGGGTATGCAAAAATATGTGCCTAGCGTGTTTCAGGCTTTCGGGTCCAGGACTTGAATTGTGGTCCGCCAGTGGGAGTCCAGCGACGTAACCATTACATCATCTGCTGGTCCCTTGGTTGTCTTCTGGTAACTGGTTACAGAAGAAAACTCCCTTCTTTTCCAGCTTCTGCCTCTCATTTCATTAACCATGAGAAGCAGCAGCCAGATTTAGCTGGCCAATAGCAGTTGCAGTCCCATATCTGGCAGCTTGAAAACCATGCTGGCATTTGTGCATATGTGCTCAAAAATCCTAAAACAAAGGAGAAATGGAAGAGAAGACTTTGCAGTGTGACCATCCCCCACGGGTGGGGGGTGTCTTTCTCACTTCTCTCTTTCTGTCTCTCTGCAGCAAGCACACATACCATTTGGCAAATTAAAACAAAAAAGAACAAAAAAATTACAAGTGGAAACATGGGTATTATATATTCCAAGCATAGGTTAGGCACAAAAACATGATATTTACAAATGTGTATGTAACTAAACAGATGATTAAATAGAAATATAGACATTCATAGAAATCATTAATTCATTAAACTTCAATTAGCGATTTAATAGCAGCATGTTATATCTGTATGTCTATAACGAATAGCAAAAGAAAGAACATTAATGATTTACTGTATCTAAGCAAATAAATGTATGTATTAAACAAGTTATTGCCAGAGGATACATGTGCTTACTAGAGAGAGAGAGAGAGAGAGAGAGAGAGAGAGAGAGAAAACACCCTCTAACAGGATGTGGTCATGTTGCAATCCTTTTTCCTTCATTTCTCTGTCATGATTTGGGGCATGCACACACATGTGCTCAGTATATTTTTCAAGCCAAGAAGACCAGGATTCAAATCTCAGTCAGTGGTGGGATCTGGCTCCCAATTCACAGCAGTTAACAATGCATTCCAGAACTGGCCCCATCTAATTTTTTAAAAAAATTCTTTTATTTATTACTTCCCAAGAGAGGGAGAGAGAAAGAGGGAGAGGCAGACACCCTCAATAGGAATTTTATACGATGATCTACTCCAGCATTATCCAGGCTTAGAACATAGGGGTGGCCCCAATCTTGGACTGGATCACAGGTACAGCATGGATCACAGGTACACACACCCAGTGTGCATGGGGAGAATCAGGACAGATTCTTAGCCATTTCCCATGTGGCCTCAGCATCTAAGATCATGGCATGATGCTGGCCCACTAGGGTTGACCTGAACATGTAATATTAAATTGAACCTTGATCCAAAATATAAAGACTTTGCATTCTATTGTAGCACACATATTAGCATCTATCAGACATGAATGTAATAGACTGGCCATAGACAAAATTTAGAAAAAAAAATAGTGCACATATACTACAGGTGATTACATCACTAAAATAAAAATAAAAACAAAACTACACAATTGAAAGCCAAGATGGTTTAATCAAAATGTTACAGTAAAAAGCATCGCCACTAGAGCAGTGAACACTATGAATGATAAACGTAGTCAAGAGCAGGGAATCAACCCAAATATCCAAGAGCAGATGAATGAATTGAAAAGAGTGTAGCACATATACACTATGCAATACTACTCAGCCATAAAAACCAATGAGACCCTGGCATTTGATAGAAAGTGGAGGGATATAAAAGATTTAAAGCTAAGCAAAGCAAGCCAGACTGTGAAAGAGAGGCACTGTATGTTCCCACTTAATATGGACTGAATGTCTGCACTCTATGGCAGAAACTGAAAGCCTGGAAGGCATAAAAGCATGGAAAGCAACTGTAAGCAATTATGGATACCAGAGACAGTATGAAAGAAAGGGAGGAAATTGGTGGGGAGTGTGGGGGGGATCAAGGGACAAGAAATATTCAATGGAGAAAAACATTAAAAATTGTTGATGAAATGTGCATGGTAATTTCTGTGACTGGACTTATATACAGAGTATTCATACTGGGAAAATGCATTTTCATTGTCACAAAGTTATACAGTGAATGAATGTAAAAAAAGAAAAAAGTAGTCAAGGGCACAGAATAGGCTACAGCTGGTATCTGAAGGAATGAGTAACTTTAGAAACACAAGCTTGAAAGTGAAAGGGTTTAAAAAAGAATAACTTCTGAACTGAATTGTGTTCTCTCCCTCCCAATTCACATTTGAATCACTGAACCCTGGTTTCACAGAATGTGACTGTGTATGGATACAGGACCATTAATGAAATAATTAATTGAAATTGACGAACCTATTCCATTCTGATTGGTCTCTTTAGGAGGAAGAGAAAACAAGGACATGTGCTCAGAGAGAACAGGCCACATTAGGACACAAGAAAGCGTTCATCTGCAGGCAGAGAGGCCTCAGGAGGAGCATTCCTGGGGACACCCTGACACTGTCGCTTATAGACTCCAGAACTGTGAGAAACTAAATTTCTATTGCTTAAATCATTTAGTGTCTAATATGTATGGCAACCATAGCAAACTAATATACCAAATGTTTGACCTCTAAATCAAGAGAAAAAATAAAAACAAAAGCAAAATCAGAAATAAACTGATATTTCAATTTGTTACAAATTAATAAGATATTTAAAAAGAATTATTTTATTTATGTTTATTTGTTTTATTTATTTATTTTAATTTGACCAGAGAAAGATAGAGAGAGAGGGAGAGAGAGAAAGAGGGAGAGAGAGAGAGAGAGGGAGAGAGAGAGAGAGAAAGCAAGCCACCAGGTCTGGGACTTGTACTGAGTACTGAGGTCAGCCATGTGATAGTCCAGTGCCCTTAACCACCACGCCACTTGCTGGCCCAATAAGAGATTAAGAAAGTAAAAAAAAAAAAAAAAAAAAGAAAATAACATTTTATTTGAGATACATATATTAAATAACTATTGAAGTCAAATCAAAGCAGTAAAGAGAAACATTAGGAGCTAGCAGATGGCAGTGTGGTAAAGGTGTTGGACTTCAACAGGATCAACTGTGGCTTAAGACCTGTCACCTTGGGGCCAGCAAGTGGTGAGGTGGTTAAGTCACTGAACTCCTCCTACATGGCCAACAAGGTCTGAGTCCTGGACCTGGTGGTTTGCTTTCTCACTTTCCCTTTTTCTCTATCACTCTCTGGTCAAAATTGAAAAATGATAATAAATTAAAACAAATACATCTTTAAAAACAAACAAAGACCTGGCACCTTGAAAAGTCACACTTGATGCGTGTGCATGTGTGCCCCAAATCCCAGAGGAAAATGAAAGAAAAGGGATTGTAGCATGGCCAAACCCTCTGGAGAATTTCCCACTTTTTTGCTCACCCTATCTTCTTTGTCTTTGACAAGCACACACACACTTTGTGAAAAAACTTTAAAAAATATATGAAAAAGGGAACTAGAAGTTAGCGTAATGGCTATGTCGCTGGACTCCCACGTAGTCGACCGTGGTTGGCATTCCGGACCCGGTGGCTTAAAACTCACGCCGGGCATGTGTGCGTGCGTGCCCAGGATCCCGAGAGGAGAATGGAGAAGGGATTGCGGTGTGACCATCCCCCCTGGGGGGTGATTTCTCGCTTTCTTTCTCTATGTCTCTCTCTGTCTGTCTGGCGAGCGCATGCACCCTATAGCGAAAACCTCTCCAAAAAAAAAAAAAAAAAAAGAAAAAATGACACTGCTGTTATGGTTTGGATTGTGGTTTGTCAACCCTTGGTTTCATGTTCTCGAATCTGGTTTTAGGGGGAAGGGATTGAATGTTTCCTGGAAATTTATATGTTGAGTTGTATCAGTTATATTGTAATGATATAAAATAAAAATTTATAGAAATAAACATCTCTCTCTCTCTCTATATATATATATCTTAAAAATTTGCCTAAAAAATCAGGTGTTATACATCAAGGAAATGGAAAATGAAGAATTAATTAAGTCCTAAGTGGGCAGAGTGAGGGAATTAACAAATGTAAGAACAGAACAGAAATGATAAAATACAGGCTAGAAATTTAATAGAACTGGGACCAGCAGTTAGTGTAATGGCCATGTCGCTGGACTCCCACGTAGTCGACCGAGGTTCGAGTCCCGGACCTGGTGGCTTAAACTCAAGCCGGGCGCGTGTGCTTGTGTGCCCAAGATCCCAAGAAGAGAATGGAGGAGAAGGGATTGTGGCGTGGCCATCCCCGCTGGGGGGTGATTTCTCACTTTCCATCTCTCTGTCTCTCTCTGTCTTTCTGGCGAGCACACGCGCCCTATCGCAAAAACCTCTCCAAAAAAAAAAAAAAAAAAGAAGTTTAATAAAACTCATCAATTTAACTACAGTCTGGTGGATTTAATATTCAGTTTTTTAAAAAAAGAATTATTTTATTTAACTTTATTTATTCATTTATTTATTTATTTGACATATTAATTTGGCCAGAAGGAACAGATTGAGAGTAAGAGAGAGAGAGAAAGCAAGAAAGGAAGCCACCAGGTCTGGGACTCAAACTGTGGTTGGCCATATGGGAGTCCAGCACCCTTAACCACTAACCACCTGCTGGCCCCAATATTCAGTTTTATAATACAAATTAATTATGGAGGTTTATTTATTTATTTATTAAGAATACATATTTTATATATCACATCCAAGAAACATATTTTTGTGTATGGGACATAGATCACTTACATTATGAAGAGAATATGTATAGTTTATAGTATTAAATACCACAGTTGCATGTCTTCTAGCCTAAATTGTGTACTTCACTCAGTAATCAACTCTCTCTTTGAACCAAGCAAAATAAAATACACAGCAAACAGTACACCTACCATACAAGTATTTCACTATTCACTAAACAAATCTGTGATATCTTCCAGTTTACATTCATGAATTCTTTGTCAGTAATAGTAGCAGTAATGGTATTTTCAACAATGCAAAATGAATCTAAAATTTCTTCATTGAGAGAAAATAATACATACTACACAGTGGTTCTCAATTGTAAATTTAATATTAAGACTCATTTGGCCAGATTTTTAAATAAATATGATTTTTAAATGTGTTCAAATTTTATGTAGATCATTAATATTACTTCCTATTTAAAATGGTAGTTTATCTTTTCTTTCTTTTTTTGAAGAGGTTTTTGCTATAGGGCGCGTGCTCTTGGTAGACAGAGAGAGAGAGACAGAAAGTCAGAAATCACCCCCCAGGGAGGATGGCCATGCTGCAATCCCTTCTCCTCGATTCTCCTCTTGGGATCTTGGGCACGCATGCACATGCGCCTGGCGTGAGTTTTAAGCCACAGGGTCCGGGATGCGAACCGTGGTGGACTACGTGGGAGTCCAGCGACATAGCCATTACGGTAACTGCTGGTCCCTAAAATGGCAGTTTATCTTTTCAAAGTGTAACTATTATGTAGCATTGTCTAAAGTTTGTTGAAATACATTATACTATATATCATGTGTGCCAAGCACACAAATCCATTACAGTGAAATTTCAACTATAATATCATGGAATTCAAGATAGATTAATATGTTACACTGTAATTCAAAGCACATGGAAATCATAAAAACAACAGTGTAGTTAATTTATAAAGGGGATAGATGATGATTAACTCCAATTTGTTAACTTGAAAGTCAGCTTAGTTAACACCAAGACGGTGCCAATATCATGTACTTTATTTTCAAAGGCTTAACCATGACCTGTTTAGATTATATCACTAATATAAAGCCTTTGGCTGAAAAATTCTTCACTTGTACTATAATTCCATTAAATGCAAAATGTACAAAAGCTTTATAGAAACATTTGTTTCTACATGAGGCCATGGATGGATAATATACAGGTTGGTCTGCACACATCATCTGTGATTTAATTATTCTGTAAAAATTTTGGCACCAACCATATCAGTAAGCTTATATTAGCACACATGTAATTTGTTTTGGCACCAAACTACTGTTTTCATTTTAGTAACTACAGACAGTCAAAATGAATGGAGTCCTTTGGTTGTGCACAACAAATATATTCTACAATACTTGTTTTTCTTAGAAATAAAAACTACCTTTCAAGATCTGATATTAAAAAAATGCTGACATTATTTGGCATTATACTATGATATTTGCATCTTAATTGTTGGTAATGATTCCCCAAATCATTATTGTATGAAACTAGAAAAAATATAAAAGTAATTTTATTTGAAAGAAATTTTAGAAATTAGTGTGCAGAGAAGTTATTAGGACTTTATTAGGACTTTGTGGACACTGATTATGTGCTTAAATAAACACTTGGACATTACTGCAAAACAACATACTATGAATATTGTGGACCTGTGTGTTTTTATTTTTAAATTTCATTCCTCCTAACAGAGGAACTTAGAATATTCAAGTAATATAGCAGGAAACAATGCCTTTGATATAAGATTAGGCAAAAAGTCACACATTTTTAAAAGAATGATTATTTTTAAATTTTATTTAGTCCTTAGTTTATTTTAATTTGACCAGAGACACAGAGAGTGAAAGAGGGAAAGTCAGAAAGGAAGCTACCAGGTCTGGGACTTGAACTGTGGTTGACTATGTGGGAGTGTCCAGTGCCTTAGCCACCATGCCACCTGCTGGTCCCATAAATACTTATTTTTATTTAACATTATTTATCGTTATTATTTTCCAGATCAGAGAGAGAGGGAAAGTGAGAATGCAAGCCACCATGTCCGGGACTCGAAGTGTGGTTGCATATTTAATCTCTTCTTCATCCAGTTTGGCTGAGTAACACTACAAATCTTTTTTTTTTTTAAATTTTTATTTCAACATTACAAATCTTATAGGCCAGTTGATGTTCACTTTTTCATCTCTGTTGCCAAGCTAAGCAGCGACAGGCTCTAAGACTAGTTGAAAGGTCTTGTGAGTTAGGGCGGAATATGTGGCAACCAAGGCTTCCTTAATGACGTGTGATACATCCTCTCTTTGGCTGATCATTTGGCAACTGGTCTCTGTGGGATATCCATGAGTGCTTTAATATTTGTTCAGTAGTATACCGCTGATGTGGGTCCATATGAAGCATATGGGAAAGCAAATTCTTTGCTCCTTCCTAAATATTGTCCCTGTTTCCACCACTCAAAGAGAACTTTCCATTCTCCATTTGCAGCAGGAGCTCATCAGGAGTATCACTGGGGCCATTAACAAGGAGTGTAGCCAGTCAACATGGTATAAAACAGGACTCTGAAACTCTAAATATCACAAGCAGCATCATATCTCTGTTGGATAAGAACTTCAGATGCTACAAAGTTTGCTGCATAATATGGAGTTAAGAGAAGTCCATTTTCTCCTTGAAGTTGTTTTGCAAACCCCAAATCACAGATCCTAATTGAATCTGCACTAGCTGATTAATCCATGTATAAAACATTACTAGGCTAAGATGACAATGAACAACTCTTTGACAATGAAGATAGTCGACTCTCTTAGTTATTACATATATTACTAGCCACCTGTTCTGAGAAACATTTTTGTTTGAGAATGTGGTTAAGTAGTTTTCCTTTCACCAAATCTGTGACAAGGTAAACGTATCCACCATCATCAAAGACATCCTTTAAAGTGATAATGTTGGGATGTTGTCCACAGCACATCAAAATTTTGATTTCTTCTGAAGAGTCTCGCTTACTTTTGTTGATGATCTTCACTGCAAATTCCATGTTAGTAGTTGTATGTATGCATGGCTTACAAACTGAATAGGAGCCAACACCAATATCTTCTTTCAATTCATATACTTCACCAAATTGTGCTGCATTTCCCTTTATCTGAATGATTGGTAATACATTTGCACTTGTGATAGGAGAGATTTTATATTCTTCTGCAATAGCGGTTGCAATGAAGCTGAATCCTTTGAAGAGATGATGGGCATTTGCACTGGCTGGCAAACCAGGGGAATCTTTAGGTGCTTTTGCAGTAAATTCAGGATCAAAACAAAAAGTAGCATCTGGTTTTCCAGAAGCAGGTGTGAAAGGAGGTTGAACTTCTCTTTTATATAATTTATTCTAGTTAATATTTGCAAGAAAAAGATGTCTTTAGATTCCCTCAGCTCCTTCTGAACCCAATCTATTTGATGGGTTCATTTTGAATAACATCCTTAGAAGACGTGCTTTAGCACTAAGAAACTGAGGCATTCCAAGCTTTGCTTTTAATATCATATTTGTGATCTCATTTCTATCTTTACCTTGAATTGGCAGAGTTCCGATAAGCGTTTCAAACATAAGTACACCATATGACCACCAATCAGCACTCTGGGAATGACCTCTCCTATTTACGACTTCAGAAACCATATACTCGACTGTACCACAAAATGAGTAGACTTTGTTTTCTTGATCTACTGACTCCTTGCTGAGTCCCACGTCTGTTAACTTGATATGTCCTATTTCATCAGGCAAAATGTTTTCTGGTTTCAGATCTCTATATACAATTCCTAATGGAATGGATTAGGAGCAGATGATCCAAAGCAAGGAAATTCTACCTCATTTTCCTCTGTAAATGGAATCTCTTTGGACAATCTTGTGAAAACATCTCCTTCCTTGAGAAATCCAGTATTAACTACAGTTTCCCTTCAGTCTAAAAGGCATAGTGCAAATGGACAATAAACAGATGATTTACTTCAACCAGTATATCCCTTTCCATCTTTGTCTGAACTCTGTCTCTAACTTATAAACTCTTTTATAAAAATTATTCATTTTATTTTATTTTTTCATTTATTTTAATTTGACCAGAGAGAGACATAGAGAGAGAGAAAGGAAAGTGAGAAAGCAAACCACCAGGTCCAGGACTCGAACTGCAGTCAGCCATGTGAGAGTGTCCAGCACCTTAATCACCACACCGCCTGCTGGTCCCCTAAAGAAACGTTTTTTAAACACTTTTACTATGTACAGCTGCCCAGCATCTGGATTAGTCTTCTTTCTAACAAGAAAAACCTTTCCAAGTGATCCTTGACCAAAAATCTTGAGCAACTCAAACTGAGCAGGATCTGCTTTCTCATATTCTTCCTTAATATGAGTAATGGGGATTTCTTTAACAACTCTTTCATGATGGCAAGAATCTGCTTATCCTTCTTTCATTGGCTTATCAACTATTTTAAGACCATTTACCTGGACCAACTGGTGGAGAGGTGGTTAAGGTGCTGGACTCCCACATGGTTGACAATGGTTCAAGTATCAGACCTGGTGGATTGCTCTCTCACTTTCTCTCTTTCTCTCTCCTTATCTCATCAAATAAAATAATAACAAATAAAATAAAAGTATTTTTTTAAAAAAGACCATTTACCAGTGAGGTGCCTGGAAACCCCCACTGTGGTGGCACAGCAGCAGGCATCACCAGAATGTCAATGGAGATTCCTCAGCCTGGGATGAAGGGGAAGGGAGTGGGAAAGGGGTGGGGTGGATGCCAGAGAGACCTAGAGACAGAAAGTGAGAGATCATCTCCCCAAGAGAGTGGCCACATCTCAATTCCTTCTCCTCTATTCTCATCTTGGAATTCTGGGCACACATGCACACATACCTAGCATGAATATCAAGCCACTGGACTGGGACTTGAACCACAGTCAGCTATTTAGGAGTCCAGTACCATAACCACTACACTACCTATTGACTGCAAGGTTGATCCTTTTAATAAAGCAATTATGAAGACTAGACAGTGGCACAGTGGAAATCACAGTCCTCTAAGAGGCTGAACAACATGGGAAGGTTTCAGGTTCATATCCCAGACCATCCTTGTCCCGACCCGGGGGGACAGCCGAACAGGTTTCCTGAGTGAAGGAGTGAGAGCTGGGATAAGCGGCGTAGTGTTACAGCATGGAGACGACAGTGTTGTCCATTTATTGTGGGCAGCACGGTACAGCACAGAGACAATTCTGTGTCACAGCTCTTAAGGGTCGTGTCGTCTACTGTGAGCAGCACGGAGACAATGCAGTGTCACAGCTCTTCAGGGTCGTCCGGAGATGATGTAGTGCTATAGCTCTTCAGGGTCTCCCAGGTCGTCTGGAGATGATGCAGTGTCAGCTCTTCAGGATCTTCAGGGTCGTCTGGCTACTGTGGGCCAGGCATTGTGGTTATATACACTCTGGTGGGTTGTAAACGGTGGGCCGTGATTGGTTGTAAACGGTGGGCCTGATTAGTTGTAAACAGTGGGCTGTGATTGGTTACTTTTGGACCAATCATGAGGTGCCGGATATGCAAATTTGAGGGATTCTAGTGGCCAATCAGAGCAAGGTTTCGAAGGTCAGGTTTTTGGAAGGGAACCAATCATGGCAATTGTTTGCTCTCTGAGAAACCTCAGCAGACTCGCTGGTGTGCAGCCTCCTACATATCCCCCCTCTCTGTTTTAATTTGAGAGATGAGGAAAAGGCCTGGGGGAATCGTGCCTGTCTTAGGTTGGAGTC
>NW_006159862.1:194041-215434 GCF_000334495.1 Tupaia belangeri chinensis | reverse complement strand
GTCCAGAGACGATGTAGTGTTACAACTCTTCAGGGTCTCCCAGGTCGTCTGGAGACGATGCAGTGTCAGCTCTTCAGGATCTTCAGGGTCGTCTGGAGATTGTGCGGTGTTTCAGCTCTTCAGGCTCTTCAGTCGTCATCTTCCTGGTCGTCCTCGTCATCTGGCTACTTTGGGCCAGGCATTGTGGTTATATACACTCTGGTGGGTTGTAAACGGTGGGCCGTGATTGGTTGTAAACGGTGGGCCGTGATTAGTTGTAAACAGTGGGCTGTGATTGGTTGCTTTTGGACCAATCATGAGGTGCCGGATATGCAAATTTGAGGGATTCTAGTGGCCAATCAGAGCAAGGTTTTGAAGGTCAGGTTTTTGGAAGGGAACCAATCATGGCAATTATTTGCTCTCTGAGAAACCTCGGCAGACTCGCTGGTGTGCAGCTTCCCACACATCCTGAATATGCCAGCACTTGTGTGCCCATGAACTGGAGCTAGAAAATCTATCTGCTGGGGGTGAACTGCAACAGCAGAACCCTGTTGGGAATAACTGTCTCTCTCAGAATAGATAGATAAATAAATAAATAAATAAATAGAATTTCTGTAAAAAGCAATTACAGAATAAAACTTGCTCCATCATCGGCATGAAATTCCACATTACTTTTTCACTAGTATCAACTTCTGACTTCTCCCTTCCATTCCAAATCATTAATAGCTTGAGTTCACTTGTAGAGTTTAATTTTGTACAACAGGAGAGTTAGGTATGCAGACCCCCATGAGCAATTGAAAATCTACAGATAATGTTTGGCTCTCCTAAAACTTAAATACTAGCAACATCCTACTGACTAGAAGCCTTACTGATAACCAGAACAGGTGACTGACATGTGTTTGTACATCACAGGTGCTATATACTCTATGCTTACAATAAAGAAAGTTCCCACCTGCAGACCACACTACAGTACTATTCAATTCAACATTTTGGAATGTCAGAATTTTTCTACTTTTTTAGAAGAAAATGCAGCATCAATAGCAATATGGGGCCCCTTTCTATGGGTCCCATAGTGTTGTGCAAGGTTGACATTATTGCACTAAACATGGTGAAAAATACAAGAAAACCAGGAGAGAGCATGTTTTAGTGTACTATCCAGTTTACTGAAAAGATGAACTGCTTATGTGGGTCTGACTGGCCTCATGAGGCATTTGAAGTGGACACTTGTGACCCTTGAACTCACCACAGTGAAAGATCGAGGTGGCTATGAAATTAGTGCAGTAGTGCAGTGTGTGCTACAGTTACTTTACTGCAGCTATGACTTAATACTGCAATTTTATGTTTGTTCACATTTCTCTAGTCTGTGAATGCTGCTGTTTATGGTAGTAAATGGAATAATGGACTAGTATCTACAAATATTTTATGCATTCATTTTATACATAACCTTTTATTTGTGTGATTTTTTTTTAATTTAGAGCTTTTATTTTCTTCATATACTCTTTTTTTTTTTTTTTTTTGGAGAGGTTTTTCACTATAGGGTGCGTGTGCTCGACAGACAGACAGAGAGAGACATAGAGACAGAAAGTGAGAAATCACCCCCCCAGGGGGGATGGTCACGCCGCAATCTCTTCTCCTCCATTCTCCTCTTGGGATCTTGGGCATGCACGCACACACACCCAGCGTGAGTTTCAAGCCACTGGGTCCGGGATGCGAACCGTGGTCGACTACGTGGGAGTCCAGCGACATAGCCATTACGCTACCTGCTGGTTCCCTTCATACACTCTTGATGTTGCTGAGAGGAAAATGAAGTTTGTGCAGCAGCAGCAAAGTCTAGTCAGTCATGGAGGTATGCTCTTTCAGAGCACATACCTAAGTCTACATGAAACTGCATTGAAACAACCCACTCATGTATTGAAGATCAAAGTACAAATTTGCATGTCTATTGATTTGGCAACTTTGCTGATGGAGAAATTAATGTACTAATTGCCAGTACATTTTTATAATCGCTCTACACATAAACATTCACCACTTGTCATTCAGTTATGGAAGTGCTGTTGATTCCAAAAATGTGCCCAATGATATAATCTAAGATGATATAAGGTAAACTTCTCCAAATGGATCCTTCATTCTGTTACATGAACAAGTATACCACCACTTAACAGATAGAAATGCAGTAATTTATCTTCACACAATGGCAAAGATTTTCTGATACAATTCTTGACTTTAGAACACAGGAAAACAGTCCCTTTATTAAAGTGGAAAAATACCTTCTCTTTATCAAGAGATGGCTGAAAAGTTTGAAAATCACAGGAATGTTCTCTGTACCCTTTGATCCCTCTCATAAATGGGCAGTGAAAAACAGATCAAATTCCTAAGTACAAATATGTACTATTAGCCACACATGATGCTTTTTCATCATTTCTGATTGTTATCAACTGCTTCCATTTCACTAAAGTTGTGCTTTTATTCTCCTTTGGAATGGCAGTTCCAGGAATCATTAAATAGAATACTAACAAATGTTGATATCAGAGTTCTAGAAATAAAAATACTCATCTACTGTAGTACAAGTCCAATCTTTCCAGAATCTGTTCCTGGACACCTCGAGTTGTATAAGTAATACTGCAAATTGCCATTTTTCTATAGCAAACTTGAGTTTTCCCAAGAATGTCTTATTTTCCATCAAATCTAGAGTACTGAATACATCAAATCCTTTCAATTTGGCTAGAATGAGCTCATCATTCATGAGCTCCAGCAGGGGCGTCTCAATGTGGATGCTGTAGGAGTACACAGCTCTGAGGCTCTTGTGAGCAGGATGGTGCATGACTGTCAAGAGGAAAGTGTAGAAGCTCAGGAAACCTGTCAGTTTACAACCAGACAAATGTGTCAATAATGTGCTCCCTGGGGAGGGACCAATGGGCTGCTTCCTTTTCATCCATCACGGGTGCTAGATGAAACTGCTTCAGGTAACTGTTGATTAATTCTTTTTTTTTTTTCTTTTTTCTTTTTTTCTTGCTATAGGCGTGCGCTCGCCAGCCAGAGAGAGACATAGAGACAGAAAGCAAGAAATCACCCCCCAGAGGGGATGGTCACACCGCAATCCCTTCTCCATTCTCCTCTCGGGATCTTGGGCACGCACGCACACACACGTGCCTGGCATGAGTTTTAAGCCACTGGGTCCAGGACGTGAACCATGGTCGACTACGTGGGAATTCAGTGACATAGCCATTACGCTAATTGCTGGTTCCCACTGTTGATTAATTCTTGAACCGCTTTGATATCTCTCGGTTTCATGGGTCTCAAACCTGAAGTTTTTGGAACATCTGGAAGTTTGTAGAGCTTCGTTGTTCTCTGTAAAGTCATGTTTCTGCTCAAGTGAGAAAATTTTACTTCCACCAATTTTCTGGGGTTTAGTGATTGATGACAGTATCTGCATGTGGCCACTGGCTTGAGAAGAACTTCTCCCGCAGTGTACACAGCCTGAAAGATTCCTTCCAGGTTCACTATTCTAGTTATTTCCCGAATTAACACAGGTGTTACACGTTTTGATCTCAAATTTCTTATGAACACAAAGAAAATGGATTTCTACCTGTGCTTCGCAGCCTTGTCAATGTTCCTGGCCGAGCCCTGGCATGTGGATAACAGCTCCATTGCTCTTTGGATATCCTGCAACTTCTGCATGGGGACAGTGGAATTTTTTTGAAGGCTGATGAATTTTAATCCCCTGAGAATCAGGTGCAGAATCTGACTTGGGGGAACCAGCAGTTAGCATAATGGCTATGTCGCTGGACTCCCACGTGGTCGACCGCGGTTCGCGTCCCGGACCCGGTGGCTTAAAACCCACGCCGGGCGCGTGTGCGTGCGTGCCCAAGATCCCAAGAGGAGAGTGGAGGAGAAGGGATTGCGGCATGACCATCCCCCCTGGGGGGTGATTTCTCGCTTTCTGTCCCGGACCTCAAAATGGTCTGGAACCCGGGATGAAGCCATCGCGGGGCAGAACGGCCGAGGTCCTCCGCGTCCCAGGAGCTGGCGCCGGGGCGGGAGCCGTGAGGCGCGTGCCGTCCCCGCCCTGTCGCGCCCGGGGGCGCCCGCGCGCCGTGTCCTACCCTTTGGCGTGCTCCGTCTCCTCCTCATTGTCCCCGTCTATCCCACACGTGTCCTGGTCGTCCAGCTCCAGGCTCTGTCCAAATCCCTCTGGGACTTCCTTTGGCATGCTCTATCTCCTCCTCATTGTCCCCATCTATCCCACACGTGTCCTGGTCGTCCAGCTCCAGGCTCTGTTGGCTGGCTGTGGACTCTGTCCTCCACTGGGGAGTCGCGGGCTGGGGAGGCAGTGCTCAGGCTATTTGTGTAATATTTCTCAGCCATAGTGTTTGTGAGTTTTTTCAAAACATTTCAAATCTTCAAAAGTATTTCAAATATAATTACTGAATAAAAATAGTATATAAGTGGACCCTTGTATTTCAAACCTGTGTTGTACAAAGGTCAACTATATTCTGATATTTTTGTTAATCTTTAAATGCATAGAATAACAGTAATAACAAGATTCCTTTATCAAGCTTTTTTTCTATATTTTCAGCTATTCCTCCACATAATAAAGTATAGGTGTGAAGTTTCCTTAATGCTGTGCAGACCCTGACAGTGTGCACACAAATAGCCCATATATAATCCCTGCTGACCTGACTCATTGACACCATTGACTCCCACTCTCCAATCTACATCTGGGTGTGAAGTTCTCCCTGTGATGACCCCCAGGTGGAGCTACTTCACACATTCCATGTCACCGATGGAGGGTAAGATGGAACCTGCCTAGAGATGGAAGGGGATTTGGAAATGTTAAGGTTAAATTTGAGCAAATGTCTGAGGCCGGATACTTGTGAGTTGGGATTTGGCACATCCTAAAGACAGCATTTTAGGGAGAAGAGGACAGAAGAATTCTGTCTTCTGGACAGAATATGACAGAGAATATGACATTTTGCTAAGGAAGAGCCACTCCTGACTCCTGCGTATTGCTCCTCTTCTGAGCTGTTTTCATGAGCAACATTGGTCTTGAGAGTTCACTGCTGAGTGGTGAGAATGTGCCTTTCAAGGTTTCAAATCAGCAACCCACTTCCTGTGCTGAAATCGCCTCCAAGATGAGGAATTCACCCTGTGGATAAGAGTCCTCTGTTGTCACAGAAACACCAAGACAGCATTTTTGTTTTGTTACCCTGGATAAAGTCCTGTCCTAGTGAAACCCACAGGGTAAATTAAAGCGGGAGGTGAATCAACTGGACAAGCCTTCCTTCAAATTCACAGACCCCACATTCTCTCCTCGTACCTGTTGAGCACAGGATCACCAGGTGATATTGATCAAATTTCCCCACCTGTTCTGCCTTCCTGCCTTTTTCCTTATTCTCTCTCTCCTTTAATATTTTGCTAGAGAGATCATGCACTAGCTGGAGAGGTAGAGTCAGAAAGTGAGAAAGAACCACCCATGGTGGATGGTCACATCACAATTCCTTCTCTATTTCTCCTTTAAGGATTTAGGGGCACACACAGGCAGACAGGTGTGTTTTCCAAGCTGTGCGTCTGGAACTCAACCCTGCAGTCAGCCAAATGGTATCCAGTCACCATACCCACCAAGGTACTGGCTGACCCCCCCCCATTCTCTTTTCCTCTTTTTCCTTGTGTCTCACTACTTCTTGCCCACGTCACTCACTGTTGTATCTTCCCAAGTCCCTAGAGCCCATTCCATTCAAGTGCAATGTCACCATCTCTGTCTCTCCCTCAGGTTCCTTTACTCACTTAGGTTCTCTCAGACTCTCTCTGTTATCTGAATCCCTCCCACGCCACATTGGCAGTCACAGGCATAGGATGAACCCACCTCTGCCCAAGACGAGCTCACTTCCCTGGGGACATCAGGCATGTGGACACACCTGTCAGACTCAGCAAGTGGGATGGAACCTGGGACAGAAGGACACAGGGTGTTCCTGGGCTGTGGCTGGTGAATTCCCAGTTCAGGGTCCTCCCTGAGTCAGTGACTATGAGGGAGGGAGTCGTTGTTGGGTCCAGCAGGACCCCAGGATTGAGAGGGCTCAGGGAGGACAGAGGTGTACAGAATCCCAGGGCTGGGTGAAGGGGTGGCACCAGGTACATTCAGCAAGGGCAAGAGCCCGTCCCTGTGTGTCAACCATGACAGGTTCAGGCTGTGGAAGACGACGGTGAAGACTGAGGTAGAAGGCAGGAAACAGAAATGACCAGGGAGGCTTTAATGAGAGATGGACCTGAGTCCCAGCTCAGAGCATCTCCTGTCACCAGGATCAGGCTGTTGGAATGTGGGTGCACATTGTGACGTCCACAAAGACTCCAGACCCTAGGTGTGGAAGACGACGGGGACACTGATCTGAGTGGGAACTACAAGTGCTGAAGCTGGCTCTATCACCAAAATCCGACTCCTGGTCAACCAAAAACCAAAAGTTCATTGTGGGTGCCTGGAAGGCGAGTCACTGTGAGGACGGGGCCTGAGCTTCACCCCATCCCTGATCTGCTCAGCAGAACCTGAGTGTGGATGTTTCATTCCCCTCTGCCCCTCCCAGAACCTGGCTTCATCCCAGGGTCTGTCTTCCCAAAGTGCCTCTTCCCTGGAGGTCAGCTCAATGCCTGCAGGGGCCTGTGGGGTCTTCTGTCAGAGCCCTGCCTCACTCTAGGTCTGGTATTTTCAGGAGCAACCTGGTATGTTTAACAAACTTTTGTCTCCTGTCCATTAAGCCAGTGAGCAGGACTCAGAGCTAAGCAGCCCTGAGTTGAGTTAGTGCCATGAAACCTGTTTTATACCAGTTCCTTATATTTATTTAATTTTCTTGCTCCTCCTCTGCCCATTTCCACTACTCCCTTCCTTGAACAAGATGTTTATTACTCATTGCCAAGGTGCCAGAGAATTAGCTACCACTGTGTTCAGGTTCTCAGCACAGTTCCTGACACTCAGTACACCACAAACTGCATTTAATCAAGAAATGCTTACAGTTTCTTAAGGCTGCCTTCTTCAGATACCTCTTTCTTTGTTCTCTCAGTACAATAAAGATCAACAAATAAAGTGATCTTTTGGGGAGGTAATAGGTTAGCTATATGGGAACCTGCCATGTTGTTGTGAGACATATTGTTGGATGGCAGGGACTTGTGTGTGCTGTTCTCTCTGTTCCCAGCTTAGTGGTACTGGAAGGTGGCTCTCAGGACCACCATCAGCCTCACCCATCACCTTGGTAAAAATGAAAATCATGAGTCCACCCTAAAGATTCAGATTCATCGCTTCTGAGATGGGAGCCCTAGAACTCTGAGAGCTTTGTTCACACATTACCATTCCAGAAGTAAGATTGGCTAAAGTTGAAACATGGGACAAGGAGATCCTAAGCAGCTGAGAGGCAAAATGTCATCATAAGCATTCTTTGTGCAAATTTGCTAGGAGTAACACAAGAAAAAGCATCCAGATGGTTCAGTTAAATTTTCAGAGTTTTCTAAGAAGGGCTCAGAGACATGGAGACCATGTCTGCTAAAAAAGAAATGTGAAGATATGGCAAAGGTGGACAAAACTTGTTATAAGAAGCAAATGAAAACCTATATCCCTCCTAAAGGGAAAAAAAACATGAAGATCAAAGATTCCCATGCACCCAAAAGGCTTTCTTCACTCTTTTTCTTGTACTGTTCTGAGTATTGACAAAAATCAAAGGAGAACATCCTGGCCTACCCATTGGTGATGTTGCAAAGAACTGGAGAGATGTGTAATAACACTGCTGCAGCTGGTACACAGCCTTATGTAAAGAAGACTGCATAGTAGAAGGAAAAATACGAAAAGAATATTGCTGCATACTGAGCTAAAGAAAAGCCTGATGCAGGAAAAAGGAAGTTGTCAAGGCTGAAAGAGCAAGAAAAAGGAGGAGAAAGATGAGAAAGATGAAGTAAATGATGATAATCAATAAGTAAATTCTAGAACAGTTCCTCCCTTTGTCTGTAAAACAAGAACACAACTCACTCCTTTATGAGAAATAATTGGAAGTTAAAAATAAAAGTAGAAAATGCTGAAGCTTCAATCAGCAGAATTATTCATGTATATATTTTGAGGCAGTGGGGTTGAGTTTTGCCAGAAATTCCAAATTTTATAGAAGCAAAGATATTGAAAAAGTCATTACTTTCCACAAATAAAGTTTTATGCCTAAAAATAACACAAATATCATTTCTATTGCTACAAAATTAAAACACAATACAATATGTTATATTTGGAGATTTTATTTCAGTTCAGTCAACTTTCAGAAATATGTATTTATAATTACTTTACATCATCACAGCGCATGAGGCCAAGAGAATGTTTCCCATAATAATTTCCACTGAAACATTTTCACAGAGAAAAAGTTTCATCTCAGGGCAAGGCACTGCTGAAAGGACGAGAATTCCATTTCAAGTCCTTAATCAGAATTTTCCAGAATTCTGTCAACTGGACACCAACTACAGATGAACTGCATAGCTTCCTAGTAATGTTATACTCCAAGATTCCTTCTTGCACATTCTAAGTTATTGTACATAAAATACAAGAATGCCTTTATATGACCACCTACGGAGGTCTATTTTAAATGGAATTGAAGTTTACATACTTCAAATAGGTAATGGGTGTGTTCTCACCAGTATCTGGGGCTCCACCATTTGCACATGCACCACAGATAGGGCAGATTAGGATGCACCAGACACAGCTGCTCCCTTCAGTCAGTCTCTCCAAGTAACAGGAGGCTGGAGGCCAAGCCTTCCCTTCCATGCGGTTTCTCAGTCCCAGTCACTATCCTCGAATGAGGAAACCTGAAGGTCCTCATACAGGACACTCAGTGGAATCTGGGAAGAGTGTCTCTCAGATTTTTCTAGGACACATGGGATCTGAGCAGGCAGGGTTGGCATTTCAGGACAGGCTGAGGGAGAGATCATTAACTTGGAGCTCCACCATCCATTACCCAACATCCTGAAGACCACTCTGAGAGGCTGGTCTGAAATGTGGCTTGATGGTAGAGGATAGGGCATGGGGCAGGCATGGACAATGTTCAGGTGGAGTCTTTACTATTCAGGCTGCAGGTCAGAGTTTGGCAGGTGGGCTAGTATATTCTTGGTTACTTGTGGGGACATTGCTTGTCCCAGTCTAGTTGTATTTGACTGAGGTGGCAGAGTCTGTACAGACTCCAGCTGAGGTCTCTTTATGGGGTGTCTGGAAGGAATCAAGCCTGTTTTTAAGGGAGATTATGGCAAGCCTGGATGGGAATCTCAGCAGGTCTCTTGCCTGGTGCCTTGATTCTGAGATTGGAGTCCTGGCCCAGCCATTGTGTAGCAGGTTGTGGGCTGGCCTGTGAGTTCACACCAGGACACTTGGCTTGTGCTCGGGTTAGGTGTGTACCAGGACAAGGGTATTGGAAGGAAACTGGGGACCTTTCAGGGAACCACCAACGGGACTGTTGTCTGCCAGCTTCCCAAGGGGGAGGTCCTGGCTGAAGTGACTTAATATAGCCTCCGGGGAGTTAATACTAGTTACTGCCTGTCTCTTATTTGGTTCAAAACTTGAGAAGGAGCTCAGTCTGGGTCTTTTGATGGGAGACACTGATAGGCTGATGAATTTCACGTCCAATTTCTTCACAGGTAGGTGACTTGTGAGTCTGGAGTCAGGACAGATATACTCTTTGTTGTGTAGAAAGACATTTGCCCGCTTGGATGCTGTAGGAGAAGAGAACACAACTATCATACCCATTAGGAGTTTCTCACCATCACTGAAAATGAAAATCACTCAGGTGAAAAACTGTGGGGCATATAAAACTAAGTTTAACAATACATTTTTGCAAGCAATACTTTTAAATACAAATGGGTACAAGCTCAGAAGAAAACAAAAATTTCAACTGCTTTGGTTTTTATGTACAACTGAATACTAATCAAAACATTCAGTCTTGTTACTTAAGTTGAAAAAGCTCTTTTGGTTAAGCCTGGTGGTTAAAGTATGTGCCAGAGCCCACATGACTGACTGAGCGATTCTAATCTCAGACTCAATGGTTTGAGAAGCACACTGGGTGTGTATGCACACATGCTTGAATCCCATGAAGGGAGAGACAGAGGAGATGGGATGCATCACCACCATTCACCATGGGGTAGCAGGTGCTTTTTCCTCTCCCTCTGTCTCTGTCTCTATGTTCCCCTCAGGAGAACACACATGCACTTAAAATATAATAAAAAAGAACAGGAAAAGCACATGATGCACTCCATAGTGGAGAGTACAAGGCTAACACAGCTCAAAGGCAGGGTGCTGGCTAAGGAATACTGATGAATGACTCAGGAGTATTCATCTATTTTTTAAATTTTTTATTTTTTGGGAGAGGATTTTGCTATAGGGCGTGTACATTTGCCAGAGAGACAGAAAGCGAGAAATCATCCCTCAGGGAGGATGGCCATGTCACAATCCCTTTTCCTCTGTTCACCTCTCAGGATCTTGTGCATGCACACACACGCACCTGGCATGAGTTTAAGCCACCAGGTCCAGGACTTGAAGCATGGTCGACTACATGGGAGTCCAGCAACATCGCCATTACATCAACTGCTGGTCCTGTTTTTGTCTTATTTGTTGGGTGTAGGAGTCTGTGTTTTTGGAGTCATCTGATTAATGGGAGAATTTAATCCATTACCATTTAATGTTATTATTGATAATTGTGGTATTATCCCTGTGATTTTCTTTGCCATTTTTTTCATTTGATTTTTGCTCTTTTATTTCTGTCTCCCTTTAGTTATCCTGATACAATACTCCCCTTAGTACTTAGCATTGGTGAATTCTAGCATTGGTGAATTCTTTGTTTTTCTTTATTTGAGAATACTTTGTTTTTCTCATCTGAAGGATAATTGTGCTGGATCAAGTAATCTTGGTTGAAATTCTCTTCTTTTAATATTTGGAATACATCTTCCCATTCCTTCCTTGCCTGTATTGTTTCAGCTGAGAGGTCTGTCGTTAGTCTAATGGGATACCCTTTAAGTAACTTGAAGTTTCTTCCTTGCCATTTTTAGAATATTGTCTTTGTCTTTTTACTAATATGGTTATGATGTACTGGAGGAAGTACCTTTTTGTGTTGAGTCTATCTGGGGTCCTTCTTATGTCTTGGTTCTAAATTTCTCCATGTTTTTCTACATTTGAAAATTTTTCAGATAGTAATTTGTGAAAGAGGTATTCCTTTAGCATATTCATCACTTTCTGGAATACTCATTATGTGGATATTTGGGCATTTCTTGGTGTCTAGAAATCCCCATATGGTGTCTTCATTTTTTGAGGTTGCTTTTTCATTTTTTTTTTTTGCTTATTTGGTCTATGTTGCAGACTTTGTTTTCAAGGTCAGATATTCTTTCTTCTGCAATGGTCCAACCTGTTGTTAATGCTTTCTAGGCTAAATTTAATTTCTTGTATTCTTCATTTACAGAAGTTCGATTTGATTCTTTTTTAGGGTATCTACCCTTTTATGGAATTCCTTTTATGTCCTGAAACAATTTCCTCATTTCCTGGAACTGAGTCTCTGTTTTCTCTGGCATCCCAGAGTTTTTCCAATATAAATATTCACAATTCTTTTTCTGACATCTTCTGTATTCCTGTGTCATCCATTGTTGGTGAGGAGGTACTGGGCTCATGTCTGGGAGAATTACCTCCTTGTCTTCATATATCATTGAGATCTGTGCTGGATTTTGGTCATCCGATGCAGTGTTCACTTTTTCCTATTTATTGAAGATCCTGGAAGGAAAAATAAATTTCAGCCTTAGTTTCCAGGTGTGTTCCTACTGGAAGTCTGTGTCTACCAGATTAGAGCAGTTATGGGCAACGTGGCTCCTACACCAAATGTTCAGCTCTTGATAAGGTGATAGCAAGCTAAGGAGACAGAATTTAGTGAAGAGGATCAAGTGCAGCACATGGTGTGGTGTGCTAAAAAATTCCAAAGTTACTCTCAGGGCCTGAGACTGTACTCACTTGAGGACACCTGCCAAACTCAGGCCTCTAGAGCACTGGGAGGTAAAGGTTCTCGAGTTACTCCTAAGGCCTAGAGTGCACCCATGAGAGGAGGCCTACAGTGTCCAGACGAAAGTCTCCAAGTGGGTGGGGTGAGCCCAGGCTGCCAGAGTCCTAGACAATCAAGTGGTGAAAGTCCCATCGTAACTGGCAGGGTCTAGGAGTGCACTCACAACAGGAGACTTGTCAAGCCCAGGTCAGTCTTCCAGTGTGTGGGGCAAGCCCAGGCCACCAAAGGAAGGATTGGTAAAAGTTCCAGAGTTACTCCAGGGCCTAGGGTATATAAACAAGAGGAGGCCTCCTGAGTCCACCCCACTCACTAAACTATATATATATATATATAGTCAGAAAGAAAATGAAAAGGAACAATTGAATCCCAAGTTTTCATAAGCAATATGTTTTCATAAGCAATATAGAGAGAAAGATGGTCAACTGCAAACCCAGACATTTCTTAAGGAAAAAGAATATGAACTTGATGAATAACAAGAGCGCAGAGGACAGAATGAAGAAGCTAGAATCATGTTTTCCAGGAACTAGGACTAGCCCCTAATCAAGAATGGAGGGGACCAGCAGTTAGTGTAATGGCTATGTTGCTGAACTCCCATGTAGTCGACCGTGGTTCAAGTTCTGGACTTGGTGGCTTAAACTCATGCCAGACACGTGTGCGTGTGTGTCCAAGATCCTGAGAGGAGAATGGAGGAGAAGGGATTGTGGTGTGGCCATCCACCTTGGGGGGGGATTTCTTGCTTTCTATCTCTCTGTCTTTCTGGTGAGTGTATGTGCCCTATAGCAAAAATCTCTCTCTCAAAAAAAAAAAAAAAAAGGAATCAGGTGCTAAGTGGTACTTCCTAATTGTTCAGACCAGAGCCTGCAGGGTGCCTCCAGCATTGCACAGCCTCTGCTAAAGAGATGTGCCACCATGTTCATGCTAGTCTCCTTGCTGTGTGTAGATGAAAGGCCAGGAGGACTTGATTTAACTGGGCTTTCAGTCAGTGCCATAATAGAGATGAGGTTCTTCAAAAAGGCCAAATGAATTTGACTTGTAGAATAAAAATATTTTATGCATAGAGACAAAACTATGGTTTATTAATGTTTGTGGGAGTTCTTATGCCTTCCATTGAGAAGTGGAGTCTAATTATCTTCCCCTGCAATTGGGGATGGTCTTGGTAAAGTTTTTGAAGAGATGCTTTCAGACTTCTGAGGGAAGATCGTAAGAAGCTTTGCAGCTTCTGAGTGTGTCTATTGGAAATCAGATGTGGAACAAGTCAGCAAGTTTGAATATTGAGACTTTAAGACTGACAAGTTCATGCTGGCAACTAAGAGAGAGCTGGGTTTCTGTTTGATGTCCACAGTCACTATTACCTTTCTGGCTGAGATGAAAGGAATGGGGTAGCAGACCACACTGTCGTCAGGCAGACCAGAGACATCAAGAAGAGGTCAACACACACTGTTCTTTCCACTGAACCAACCCATAAACCTGTGGCATGTGATTAAAAAACAAAAACAAAAAACTTAAAAAAAAAGGTATTTCAATGCCAAAAGGCAAGTTTCTTCTTTTTTTTTGGAGAGGCTTTAGCTATAGGGCACGTATGCTTGCTGGAAAGACAGAAAGAGAGAGAGACAGAAAGTGAGAAATCAGCCCATGGGGGGATGGCCATGCTGCAATCCCTTCTCCACCATTCTCTTTTTGGGATCTTGGGCATGCACACACATGTGCCCAGTGTGAGTTTAAGCCACCGGGTCTGGAACTTGAACCACAGTCAACTACATGGGAGTCCAGCGATGTAACCATTATACCATCTGCTGATCCCCAAAAGGCAAATTTCAACAATACAAAGACCACAATTAATTTTGCACCAACCTATACTTGCTCACTGGTCTTGCTGTGTTGGACATAGATATACTGAAATGAATCCAGGACCTACCTTGCTGGGAAAATAGATCTAACCAGGAGTTAGCATGAACCACCACAAATGTGAATAAAGCCATCTCAAACCAACCCACTACAGCCACCAGGTGACTAGAGCCTCATGTGTGTTCCCTGACAATACCAGTATTAAAAACTTTACAATGAGCCTAGCCCAAATGCTGATCAATAGCAATGGGGTAAAATTAAGTGCATCTTTCAATAAGCCAATACATTTATTGAATGGTTATATAACAAAGTCAGTGACATCTAAGCCTTAGAAGTTAATGCTTAACATACTAGGAAATAGAGCAAACTAACTTTAAATATATGTGAAATGCAATAACTACAAGTTAATAATCACATGTGAAAGTTTTGAAAAGCACAATAAATATGAAGTGGGTGGACTTTGATATGGTTAAGCCATGAGAATAAAAAACAACTCTCTGGACAGCAGAAGAGTACATTGTAAGCTTTTTACCTAATATGGAGTTTGGTATATATATGCAGCCCCTGTACTGTGCTTTTATTTATTAATATATCTTCTTGGTTTTGAGCACAAGTATGATGCAGACTTTTTATTTAATTTAAATTTATTTATTTACATTCATTCACTGTACATCATTACAGCATACAAAATGAGATTTTCCATCCAGAGTACACTGTATATTGGCTCAATCAAGCACATCAACATACATGTTATCATCAACAAATAATTTTCCATTTCTTGTTTCCTGTATGTTTTGCTTTTTTTTTTTTTTTCATTCTTGATTCCCTATTTCTTACCCTCTGCCATCTCCCACTCTCCTTCCACACCATCTCTGGTATCTATGTTTGCTTTCTACACTCCCCCCCCCCACACTAAAGGTCTTAATTCATCTAAGTATTTTCATAGCAAGCACAGCTGATATATACATTTCCATGAACACAAGTCCAACTTTAGGCATAAGCCTCAGTGAGTAGAATGAACATCTTATAAAGTAGCACAGAACCGAGCCTATATACCTTACTGCAGTCATCGAATAGGTATTCTTTATGCATTTTTTTTAATTTCAAGAAAAACAGTTTTAGGTTTTTTTTTTTTCCTGAACCTTTTTTTTTTTTAAAAAAAAACTTAATTAACATACATTCCCTAAGTATCATCACAGCATACAAAATGTGGTTTCCCATCCAGAATATACTGCATAGTGGCTTAATCATGCATGTTATTTTTTTAAAAATTCCGTTTCTCGTATTTTCTTTTTTAACCCCTATTTCTCACCATCTGTCCTTTCCCAACCTCTTCTCACACTATCTCTGGTATCTGCAGTTGTCTTTAATTTCTTTCCCCCCCACATTGTACTGACCACACAATTTCTTAAATAACCCAACTATTTCCAATAGCTAGGTCACTTGGTACTATTAAGAAAACCAGTCTTAATTTAAATCAAAGAAATGCTAAGGAACTTTGCTTAAAACTTAAAACCAGGAAACAGGTTAGGATTCTGTGCAAATGGCAGGTACATGAACCTATCCATATCTCAAGATAGGATACAAATCCTTACAACCAGATAACAAAGGCTACAAGGAAATCAGCAATGTTTTAGTCAAAACTAATAAAATTATACTTCATCAATTCAGTCTCATGTACTTTATCTTCTGTTGTGGTTTGATTTTCCCGATTAAATTCCGGGATATAATATTCAACTCCAGACTTGTCCCTATGATTAAGTTGACCATTTTCTTTGCTTTTGAACTCTCATTTCTGTGTATCTGTACTTAATTTTCCAGATATAGCACTCCCTTGAGAACTTCTTGGAGATCTGGTCTGGTGCTGGTAAATTCTTTCAGGTTTTATTATCTGAGAATATTCTTGTCTTCCCACATGAAAAATAATCTTGCCAGGTACAGTATTCTTTGCTGAAATGCTTTTCTCTTAACACTTTGAATATATTTTCCCATTCTTTCCTCGCTCACATTGTTTCTGATGAGAGGTTTGCTGTTATCCTGATGGGATATCCTTTGTAGGTAACTTGATTTTTTTTTTTTTTTGGAGAGGTTTTTGCTATAGGGCATGTGTGCTCGCCAGAAAGACAGAGAGCGACAGAGAGACAGAAAATGAGAATTCACCCCCCCGGGGGGGGGGGGTGGCCATGCAGCAATCCCTTCTCCTCCATTCTCCTCTTGGAATCTTGGGCATGCACATACACTTGCCCAGTGTGAGTCTAAGTCACCGGATCTGGGACTCGAAGCACGGTCAAATACATTGGAGTCCAGTAACATAGCCATTATGCTAACTGCTGGTCCCGGTAACTTGACTTTTTCTCTTGCCAAGATACCCTTAGTATCTTGTCTTTGTCTATGGTTTTGGTCAACCTGGCTATAATGTGTCTTGGAGAAGATCTTGGGTTGATTCTATTTGGGGTCCTTTGTATTTCTTGGGACTGGATCTTTCAGTGCCTCTCTAGGTTTGGAAAGTTTTCTTGCAGGATTTCATGGAATAGATTATCAATGTCCTTATCAATCTCTTCACCTTCTGGAATGTCAATTATCCAGATGTTTGGATGTTTGATAGTATCTAGTACTTCTTGAATATTATTCTCATTTTTTTTTTTTTGGCAATTTTCTCAGTCTTTGTGATGGATTTTTCTAGGCCAGCAATTTTCTCTTCTACGTGTGAGATTCGATTTTCTGTACGATCTAGTCTGTTTTTAATACTTTCAAAGGGGATTTTGACTTCCTGTATTATAGCCTTCATCTCTAACAGTTTCGTTTGATTCTTTTGTAAAGTGTGTAATTCCTCTTTTAGATCTTGCAAGCATTTCCTCACTTCCTGGAACTTGTCAGATTCTTTCTCCTTTTTCTTCTGCAGTTCATTGTCTCTCTTCTCTCCCATCTCTGTTAGCTTCACCATTATGAATGTTCTAAATTCTTTATCAGACATTTCCATGATTTCCATTGAACTGCCTGTGGATGAAGAGGAATTATTCTTTTCCCTTGGAGGAGAGGTATTTTCTTGCTTTCCCACATTTCTTGTGGTCCTGCGGTGATTTCTAGTCATCTGATGGATGGTGTGTTTCTTCCTAATTCTTGAAGTTCATTCCTGAAATCACCACTTTGCAGGAGCCATGAGGAATCTTTTCCTGAAGGTCCACCTCTCGCTTCTCCTGCCACTCTAGCTTGTTTGCTGGAGGCTGAACTATCAGTAGGAAATCTTCATTTCTCTTTTACCCTTGAAATCACTACTTTGCAGGAGCCATGAGGAATCTTCCGATGCAGTGTTATTATTCCATTGTAAATAATGTAAAATAGGCTTCTATAATTTTCCTACTCAACTCATGACTTTTAAGAACTTTCATTATATGGAAAATACTCATGTTCTTAATCCTCTGAGGTCACATAATCTACAGAAAGTCTTGAAGACAAAAAGAGGCATGGTAGGGGCCAGCTGATGGTATAGTGGTTAAGGTTTACATGCTCAATGATTGTTTGAATCCTGGTCCTGGCAGCTTGAAAATCATGTTTGGCATTTCTGTATGTTTGTGCTCAACATCTCAAGAGGAAAATGATGGATACCTTCCTAAAATTTCTCTTAAAATCACCTCCTGAACAGGGGGATGGTCACACTAAAATTCTGATTCCCAGTCTCCTCTTGAGATTCTGGGTATGCACACACACACATCCAGCATGATTTTCATGTTGACAGGTCCAGGACTCAAACCGCATTCGGCCATATGAGCATCCAGCACCACAAAACCTTACACCACCTGCTGGCCCAAAGACAAAATATTTTGAAGCAATGTTGGTTCCAAGTTCACTTCATGGTCCCCAAAATGATCTCAGAAATAAATGAATGGTTGTTTTGAGTTAATTGTGGCAAAATGGAAAACACCAAGCAAAAAGTCAGCATGCCTGACAACTACATATCATGCAATCCTGGGGAAGTTACTTATCTTGTCAAATCCAAACTTTAGATCTTTCTAACAGACAAAAATACCTTGACAAACTCTCTCCCAACTACCAGGGGAAACTATTAGGATAGAGAGATAAGTAGCATATCTCTAGATGCCAAGTTTGAGGACAGATTAGGATCTAGAGACCTCAGACTCTAGAAATAATCAATGCGTGGAGGCTGAAGGAATGGGAGCTTATTTAGAGAGCAGTATAGATAGATCCTCTCAGCTGTGATAGGTATTCACCACAGACTCACATCTTCAGGACTACTTTAACAAGTAACATTTCCTAGGTTCTTGCCTACTCTTCTGGACACAAATGACCTTTCCCTTCTTCTTCTTTCTTTTTTTTTTTTTTTAAGAGTTATAAATATCTCATTTATTAGATGGCACAGAAATAACAGGTTTAGATTACATTACAAAAAGAACTCAAACTGCTCATAAACAGCCACTGGCCTGCTTTAAAAGAGGGTGAGGATTCTTCAGACTACTACACAAAGACACAAAAACTCAGCATCCTATGCAAAATAGTAAAGGGTACACAGACAAGTTCTTTTTAAAACAGAAAACAGAGAAATCCACATACTCAGTAACATGTCTATGGTGATTATAAGGGGATAAGCCTGTATTTGTAGGAGGCAAACAAAGCTTTCCATAGAGAAACAACTTTCGCAAGATGATTAGATGGACTTGCAATGAAGAAAATACATTTCAAAAGATGGATTCAGACTTACACTGTCTTCACTGAAATATTTAAAAATAAGGCCCTTCTCTGTATCAAAGAAATTTGTAAAATACACATCATGGATAAAACAAATTTTCAAAAAAGTTCTATCCAGAAACACGTATTTGCAAATAATAGAAATTAAACCTAAAGTTTGACAACAAAAATACTACTTGGGGGGAACCAGCAGTTAGCGTAATGGCTATGTCGCTGGACTCCCACGTAGTCAACCGCGGTTCGTGTCCCGGACCTGGTGGCTTAAAACTCACGCCGGGTGCGTGCGCATGCGTGCCCAAGATCCCGAGAGGAGAATGGAGGAGAAGGGATTGCGGCGTGACCATCCCCCCTGGGGGGTGAATTTTCGCTTTCTGTCTCTCTGTCTCTCTCTGTCTGTCTGGCGAGCGCACGCGCCCTACAGTGAAAATCTCTCCAAAAAAAAAAAAATACTACTTGGAACTACCTAGAATAGGCCAAGTTTGTGTTCTGCTTTAGAGCTTACAATGAAGTGAATCTGATTTTCACTGTAATACTGTAATTCTTTCCTTTTTAACCTTAATCACCAATGGCTGGGCAACTGAAATGGACATAGAACTATATAAACATCAGAGAAATAAGTAAACCTCATTAATACTTTCAAAAATTCATTTAGAGATAGAAACAGGTCCAAATAGATGCCTATCTAAATGTACTGCAATTACATTACAATTATTTTTCCAAATACACAGATATGCTCTGTCTTTTCTCAGCTCATTACCAACTCAAACAATTTGCCCTTCTAGGATCAATTGTTTGCTAGTAAATAATTGTTTACAGTCACAAAATGATGTTAGGAGGTTTTCTTATTAGTTTTCTTTCTGCACCCTTATAAGATTAAAAACTAGCTAATTCCAAGAGTCTAACATTAACCTCGCTTTGTTTAACAGCCCAGGAAATGATGAACCATCTGCTTCAGAAAATAACATACAGCCAAGAGGAAATATTGTTTAATTGTAGATTAACCTCCTTGTGAGGCAGTCTGAAGCAGCTTTAGAATTAGCAATTATAACCAGCGAAAGAAACAAATGGCTCAAGAATCTTTTTCTCTCTCTCAAAAAAAGAAAAAAAAAAAAGGACCAGCAGTTAGCATAATGGCTATGTCGCTTAACTCCCATGTAGCCGACCACGGTTCGACTCCCAGACTCGGTGGCTTAAATTCATGCCAGCTGCATGTGCGTGCATGCCCAAGATCTTGAGGGGAGAATGGAGGAGAAGGGATTGCAGCATGGCCATCCTCCCGGGGGATGATTTCTCACTTTTTGTCTCTGTCTTTCTGGCAAGCGCATACGCCCTATATCAAACCCCCCCCCAAAAAAAAAGCCTTTTCTTCTCTCATTTAAGGTCCAGAAAGAATGCAAAGCGATTTCTATTTCCTTTATTTATTTACATTTATTTCCACGGTAGAAACAAAAATCAAGGTCAAAATTGATGCTTGAAAGTGTAGTTACTGCCCTCCAATTTTGTTTGTCCAAATACCTTTAACGCAGCAAACCATCAAACCATCTCATGTACATAAAGCATCCATTTAAAAAAAAGAAAAAACAAGGGGCCAGCAGATAGCAGGGTGGTTAAGAGTGCTGGACTCCCACATGGCCGACTGTGGTTCAAGTCCTGGACCTGGCAGCTTGCTTTCTCACTTTCTCTTTTCCTCTTTCCTCTCTTTTTCTCTCTCTGGTCAAGTAAAAATAAATAAATAAATAAATGAAGTTAAATAAATAATTCTTTAACAAAAAAGAAAAAAATTAAAACCTCTTTTCCATTATTTTCTGATTCTTATATTAAAATTAATTTTTCCCTGGTTTCTTTGTTAATAATAATAAATCTACCATTGGGGAGTAGAAATTGTTTTATTATCATCAACACGGCACTTAAGTAAACAAAATCTTGTCAAGTTCATGGTGACTTGGGTTTTGTTTCTGCATCTGTAACTTGGTGAATGAAGATACCATCTTCAGGATGTTCAGTGTCATCCATCTCATACACATATGAAGATGCTATTGCAAGCATAGTGCCATCATTACTTAAGGCAAGGGGTGCGATGCTGGTGGGATATCGATGGAACTGGCACTGTCGCTTTTTGTTAAATGGATCCCAAATATTTACAAATCCATCAGAACCACCTGTGGCAAATGTATTGTGACTATTGTGAAAGAAAATGGCGTTAGCTGGGTAAATCTGCTCAATATTATTTTCTTTTAGTCTGTGACATTTGGGGACATACTTCTTCTGTACCTCAGGGCTTGGATCCAAATACTCAACTGCAACTCAGCCTTCAATAGAACTTAATACATAACCCTGCTTGTTTGGAAATCCTCATATACAGCCAGTCCGATATTTTAGGCTGGACTCCCAATGCTGCTGCACCTAGCCCACGTTCCTTAAGTCCCATACCAACACTCTGTGGCTGGCTGTTCCCACAATCAGCCAGTCCCCAGACACTGAGCGGGTATACACCCTTTCAGGCTGAGAAAAGGTCCTGGCATTACAAGGAGTTCTGGGATCCCACAATTTAACTGTCTGATCCAACTTCCAATAACAATCATGCTAACTTCTAGACAGTATTCAACACATCTGATAGGGGCATCATGAGTTCCAACAAGATTTTCTTCATTAGTGTTCACATCATGCATTTTCAGCTGATGATCTAATCCCACACTCCAAGCATGGGTTGGATTGTAGAACTAGCAATCCAGGACAGCACCAGTGTGCTGGTACTTAAGCCGCATGGAGATGGTTGGCACAACATAGAGGCACACAGATGTGTCCCAGGAGGAGACCAGCAGGA
>NW_006159862.1:133887-194010 GCF_000334495.1 Tupaia belangeri chinensis | reverse complement strand
GAGGTGTTGGGACTGAACTTCACCAAGGTGATGACATCCTCAGGTGGCTGCTTCAGCTTGAACTTATTAGAACCAGTCATCTCACTACCTCCAGCTCTGCTCCAAAGTAAAGTTGATGCCGCTGGGTGTCGCCACCTTGTTCACTGAGCGAACTTGCTGGTTGGGCTGACCTTTCCCTTCTCAAAGCAGGTCTAAACTTTCTGCCCAGTAACACCCACTTGTTGATAGCTTTAGAAGGCGTAACGTTCAAATATGTTCACTCCAGACACTGAAAGAGTAGCTGGGTGGTCATGCACAGGTAGGATCTTCCTCTTTTGAAGATTGTTCTGCCTTGGCTCTGAAACACTAGTGAGAGGGTTCAGGCCATACCAGTGTTCTTTCAGGTGGGATAATTCCTATTCTTAGGCCACCCTCCTTCAAACTTCGTAAAACCTACTTCATACTAAAGAAAACAAACCATCAACAAGTACCCCATGTCTCAGGAAACAAGGTTTTACACAAACTTCTGTGAACCCTCAACAGAAGTGCTAAGGGCAGAAAATGATTTTTATGGCCCAAAGCCTCTAGACAAAGAATCTCCTTTGGTACATCTATTCTCTGTGTCTGTGTTTCTATCTTCCTGAGCGTGTCTCACTGCGAGTTCCCGACCTGATCCCCCTGCGACCCTGTGCTTCTAAGGCAAACTCACACCTAGCCCTCGTGTGTTCATGTAGTCACATCTCCTCCCATCACCATCATGAAATCAACCACTCGTTTGTGAGGCTTTTGGAAACAGGTTTCGCTCATATGGGCACCCACTGGCGTCTAGCAGCACACCGTCTTCGGAAAAGCAGTCATTAACCTCATGGTCCTAGTGGACTGGGACCTGTGGATCCCACAGTCAAGGTCACCCTCCCAGATGCTGCCCCAGTCCAGGGCTCATACCTGCAGGAACTCATTGCTTCCCGTCGGAGATCCACTTGTGTTTCTTCTCCCACACCAGTCAGGCTCTCCGGAGTACCCCGTGGCCAGGGAGCGCATCTCTCACCCTTCACCGCCATTCAGGAAAAGGGACAGCAAACCACAACCTAATGAACACTGTCTGAAGGGGCGCAAAGAAATCAACTTTCAACTCAAGATGGCGGCAGGGGGCTAAAGGCACATGCGCACAAGGAACACGGAAGGGTTCCCTGGTCGTGTACAGGTCACGTGACCGGAGGGCGGGACTTCACTTCCCACAAGGCTCTGCGCCCATTCCTCAGCAACCGGTGTCCTAAACTTCCTCTGTTCTCCAGGAAGCAGTCTCGCTGTCTGTGGACCGTGGCTGCGTGGGTAAGTGCCGGGTTCTACCCTCGTGGTAGCGATATGTAGTTCTACTTCTTTATTAAATCCTGGTTTGACAACGTTACACAATGTGGGAGGAATGTGGAAATTTGTAGGCGAATGTTTTGAAATGACTAGGTTTCATTTTATTTCGGTCGAAAGTATTTTAGTTATAGGACCCACGACTATATTTTACAAATGTATTCTTCCTTTTAAAAAATCATTTAATTTTTATTTACTCATATTATTATTACTGCTTGCTACTGGGCACATGGGCTAGCCAGAGAGAGACAGAGATAGGGAAAGTGAGAAAGTCAACTGCATGGTTTGGGATTCCAATCAGGGTCGCCCATTTGGTATCCCAACACCCATTACCACGCCTTCTGCATTCCCCACAAATGCATTTTAAACTGTGAGAAATCATGTCTGTATTTTGCTTCTTAACTAAGTGTAAATTAATATATTAACCATCTACCTGAAGCTATTAAAAAGATGTTTGTTCTCACCCATTAAACTGTTGGATTGGATGTTTTCAATGGCTTCTATTACTCATTTGGATTAACTGTCTCATGTATATAGTCAAATGAAATAATAGGGTCAAGGGGCCTGCAGGTGACCTGGTGGTTGGGACACTGGACTCCTGCTCCCACTGGCTGACCAATTTGAGTCCTAGACCTGGTGACTTGGTTTCTCACTTTCCCTTTGTCTTTCTCTGTGGCCAAATTAAAAAAAAAAGGGGGGGTAAAATATAATAAAAATAAATAGTTCTTTAAAAAAAATAATCTTGTAGTCTACTCAGTGAGAAATAAGAGATAACAGGTTTCACGGAGATTGTTCTCAGAGCTACCAGTAGCACTTCTGTTTTTTTCTTTCTTTCTTTCTCTCTCTCTCTCTCTCCCTCTCTCCCCTTCTTTCCCTCTCCCTCCCTCTCTCCCTCCCTCCCTCCCTCCAAGTTTTCACCTTAGGACACATGTGCTCACCGGAGAAAGAGACACAGAGCCAGTGAGAAAGTGAGAAATCACACCCCTAGGGGGATGGCCACACCACACTCCCTTTTCCTCTATTCCCTTCCTGGGACCTTGGGCATGCATGTACATGTACCCAGTGTAAGTTTCAAGCCACTGCATGTAGGACTTGAACCACAGTCGACCATATGGGAGTCCAGTGATGTAACCACTATGCCATCTGCTGGCACTCCACTATAACTTCTGCTCGTCTTTGAACAAGGAAATGCTGTTATCCTGTCATCCAGGTTGATAATCCTTTGAGTGTGTGATGGCAAAAATAGAGTATAGTTTGGGGCTGGGAGAATAGGGGATAGTTTTGACATTTGCTGAAGACATATCTGTGGTTTATTCTTTTGCTTTTTTTGATTTTTAAAAATTATTTTATGTTTGTTTATTATTCAATTTTACTAAAGAGAGACATAGAGAAAAAGAGTGAGAAAGCAAGCAGCCAGTTCTGGGACTTGGACTGTGGTTTACCAAGTGGGAGTTTAGTGCCTTAACTACCACGCCACATGCTGGCCCCTTTTTCTAATATATGCCCTGCCTTGTTTAAATTTCTTATTCTTCTCTAGTCTGTTCATTAGTGTCTCAGGTCTGCAGATTCAGGGAACTCATCCCTGGCCTTCCAAGACCCCTCCCAAGCCTTCCTTACCCTCCACCCTCAACCCTGACCCCTGTTGCCTCGGATGTTGGAATTTCTGGTCTCCCTTATTTATACCTCTGGATCCCAGCTCTATCTCTTAAACACATATTGACATGGTATCAAGGGATCCATGACTATATAATACAGAACACTTGACATTCATTGAGTGAAGAGAGTCTGCTTGATATTCTAACCTCTAGGATAGGAATTGTGATTCCTTTTTGTGTGGGCCTCAGTCTTCCATCCAGACAAATAGACATTGTAATATACATTAGGATATATAGACTCCATTGTACACCCACATCTGTATAATAATATAAAGGCCAAGAATGTGGTCTCTTTCCTCCCTCTATGAAAGTCCACAGAAACAAGGAGAAGAGACTCAGGGATGATATGAGGTGTTTCCAGCGCTAGCCTTGTATTGTAGATCTTAGTGTTTAAGTTCATGCTTTTTAAAAAAATTGCCAGAGGGCAATGAAATACAGGATGAAGATACAAGAGACAGAGTGAAGAGTGGGACTTGGATATCCCATGGGAAACAGTGAATGGGAGAATCTTAACAACAGGAGGAAGTCTGGCTAGGACCATCATTAAGTATAACAATCTAGGAAGTCCTGGCTTGTGCTTCTGAACCATGTGTCTTTATACCTTATAATGCACACCTGAGTTGTGTAGCAATGTGAGAGGCTGCACCTGCTGACTGCAGCTATTCTGTGTCTTGTTTAATTTTGCAAAATGCTAAGCATAGCTTCTAATTTTTCTGCCATTTTACTAATCACTAGTATTATTGATGTAGGCTGCTTGTGAGCACGTTACACATTAACATATTGGATCTTCTCAACATTCCTAAAATGTGTTATACCATTTTATAGAGGGGGGACTTCAGATTCAAGTGGGGCAAACATCCTGTCACAGTTGATAAGACACAGACCGTAGATACTGCTCATCAAAGGATGACTCTACATTGACTCAAAATTGATTAGGAATTATTATATTAGGAACAGGCTAAGGAACGTGAAGCCAAACATTGAAAGGGATAGGAAAGAAGTTTATAAGAGGTGAAGCTCCATCACAGTGACCAGACACTCAGGTAAAGGTCTGGTGCCCCTCAGCGGGGCAGCGGGGCTTTTATACAGGCAAGTAAACAAGTTGCATAAGGTACACCTGACAGAAGGGTTGCTAGGTACTCCACTGTAATGGCAGGGTCATAAGTGCATATATCTCAGAAGAATAGCTTGTGCCTAGGAGACAGGCCCACATCCTTGTTTCTGTTTGATTCTCAGTGCTGGTTGCCTAGGCTGACATTAAGATAGCCACCAACACAGAGAAAATGGAGGAACAGTTGTCAAGATAGACTCAACAGGAATATACTTTATGTACTGATGTTAAAAAATTAGGATCAGGAGTCTGAAAGTTAGAATAAGCACATTTATGGGAAATATCAAAATTATTTCACAAAACACTGTGATAATACTCTATAGTGAAGCTGTGTACTCAGAGTGTACAAATATCTGTCTCTGTGAGTATATGTGAAAGGTGGCATGCCTAGTCAGCACAGAAATATTTGACTGGAGCCACAAACAGCACTTTAACTGCTATCTATCTATCTATCTATCTATCTATCTATCTATCTATCATCTCTCTCTCTTTCTCTCTCTCTCTAACACTGTTGTGTCAACCATCCTCCCCTGTATACTGGCAGGGATGACCCAGTCTGAACCTGAAGCACATAATGTTTGAGGAATTAATGAGATTCACCGATGTATCTTTGGAGAAAGCCATAAAGAATGGACTTTACTATTGATAGATAAATCCAATAGAATACTATTTAGAAATGTAATGCTGTGGAAACTAACACAATAAAATGGTATGGAGCACATAAAATTAAATTTAACAGGGGCTGGCAGGTGGCATGGTGGTTAAAGGTGCTGGAGTCCCACATAGCCAACCATGGTTCAAATCCCAGACCTGGCAGCTTGCTTTCTCACTTCCTCTCTCTCTCTCTCTGTCCCTCTCTGGTCAAATTAAAAATAAATAAAGTTAAATAAAATAATTCTTTAAAAAAAATTAAATTTAACAGCCAAAAAAACCCCCCACCATTTTAATATGAAAAGCAGTTCTACTTCAGTGGTGGTAGGGAGAAAACAGTTTGCAATATTAAGTATATTTGATAAGTCTTCCCATTAGATTGTAGATTATAAAGGTTATTGATATTGTCCTGATTATTAAATTGAACCAATGACTTTCTTTTTTTTTTGGAGAGGTTTTCACTATAGGGCGTGTGCGCTCGCCAGACAGACAGAGAGAGACAGAGAGACAGAAAGCGAGAAATCACCCCCCAGGGGAGATGGTCATGCCGCAATTCCTTTTCCTCCATTCTCCTCTCGGGATCTTGGGCACACACGCACACGCGCCCGGCGTGAGTTCTAAGCCACCGGGTCCGGGACACGAACCTCAGTTGACTACGTGGGAGTCCAATGACATGACCATTATGCTAACTGCTGGTTCCCTGAACCAATGACTTTTATTGGCTGTTGTAGGCAATATAGATGGCTAATGCTGTTTTTTTTTTCTTTCCTTTTTTCAAAGAATGATTTCATTTAACCTTATTTATTTATTTACTTATTTTAATTTGACCAGAGATGGGGGGAGAGAGCGAGAAAGAGAGAGAAAGTGATCTGCTAGGTCCAGGATTCAGACTGCAGTCGGCTACGTGGGAGTCCAGTACCCTTACCCATCATGCCACCTTCCAGTCCCACTAATGCTGTGTTGAAAGCAGAGAGTTAATGTGGGTTGACAGAAATGTTGGGAATACTTATTATACTTTAAAAAAATGTTTTCTTGCATATAGGATTATGGCATTTGCAGGCATGTGATAAAATCACTTCCAATGCCCCTGCCCATATATTGTTGTCAGTTTTGCAGGTAATCAAACAACGAAGAAATGAAGGCCTATGGCTCAGAAGAGTGCACGAAGAAGTTGCAGTCCCATTGGCAGCAATCAAATTTTAGCAAGTCCCACACAGAAGGGGTATGGCAATGAAGCAGATCAGGGTGACTAGGGAGGAGATCAGGGAACTAAGGAAGAGTCTCCCTTTTACAGTCACCAGATCCTATTGATTTCCATTTTTCTACTCTCTCCCTAGGATTGTCCTGGAAATTTTTGGAGTAGCCACCTCTTCTGCTCTTGCCTTCACGTAAGAGTCATGTTAAATGGATGAACCTGATTTTTTTTTTCCCCAGCAGGATAAACATTTTGGGCCTTGATATCTACAGTGTTCTAGTATGAGGAGAGTACTGAAGTCCTGTGATCTTCACAAGATTGGCCTTTCCCTCATCTCAAATCCACCTACTTAACTGTATTGGTCTGCCAGGTGCTCCTATTTTAGTCATTTATTTAGAATGTGTTCCTTTTTTTTCTTTTCTTTCCTTTTCTTTTCTCTTTCCTTTTCTTTTCTTTTCTCTTTTTGTCTGTCTTTCTTTCTCTCTCTCTCTCTTTCTTTCTTTTTTTTTAAGAGATATTTTTGCTACAGGGCACGTGTGCTCCCCAGAGAGGCAGAGACTGAGAAACAAAGTGAGAAATTATCCCCCATGGGGGATGGCCATGCTGCAATTTCTTCTCCTCCATTCTCCTCTCGGGATCTTGGGCACACACGCACACGCGCCCAGCGTGAGTTCTAAGCCCCCGGTCCCGGGACGTGAACCGTGGTCAACTACATGGGAGTCCAGCAACATAGCCATTATGCTAACTGCTGGTTCTCTTTCTTTCTTTTTTTTTAAGAGATATTTTTGCTACAGGGCACGTGTGCTCCCCAGAGAGGCAGAGACTGAGAAACAAAGTGAGAAATTATCCCCTTGAGGGGGATGGCAATGCTGCAATCCTTTCTCCTCCATTCTCCTCTCTTGATCTTGGGCACACACACAAATATGCTAAGCATGAGATTTTAAGCTGCTGGGTCTGGGACTCAAATCATGGTCAAATACATGGGAGTCCAGCGGTGTAACAGTTATGCCATCTGCTGCTCCCTAAAATGCATTGATTTTCTGCATGTCATATACTAAGTTTGAAGAAGTCCCCTGCTCCTTTTTTTCTTGCATATGGATCCATGGAGGAAATGGAGCTCTCATCTTTCTTTTTTTTTTTTTTTGAGAGGTTTTTTGCTATAGGGTGCCTGCGCTTACCAAAAAGACAGAGAGATAGAAAACGAGAAATCACCCCCTAGGGGGATGGCCATGCCGCAACCCCTTCTCCTCCATTTTCCTCTCGGGATCTTGGGCATGCACGCACACGCACCTGACGTGAGTTTAAGCCACCTGGACTGGGACTTGAACTGCAGTCGACTACATGGGAGTTCAGCGACATAGCTGTTATGCTAATTGCTGGTCCCATGGAGCTCTCATCTCTTTACATCCAATTTCCCTGTCCTTATCTACAGGTGGAGAAGGTTCTGGTAAATATATATTTTATAAAAATAGTATAATTTCCTACAGAAAATGAGATAAATTCAGTTACAGACAATGGACGTAAATATAGCAATACTCTTGATGACTAGGAGAGAAGAGGTAACCAATGGGTATGAGTACAGTAATAGTTATAGATATGGTTGTAAACCAGAGTATTTTGACATATTATGTAATCCACCAAAATTCACTTTGGGAGAATAAATTCTGCACCTCAAATATTTCTGTTG
Organism: Tupaia belangeri chinensis; assembly: GCF_000334495.1. NCBI lineage: Eukaryota > Metazoa > Chordata > Mammalia > Scandentia > Tupaiidae > Tupaia > Tupaia belangeri. The sequence goes on along the minus strand of NW_006159862.1, from coordinate 186,367 downwards.
AAAAAAGAAAACCCTCAGGACATCTGAATGTGACTGTACTTGGACATGTGGTCTTTGAAGCGGTAGTTAAGAAGAGGTCATTGGGGTGGGCTCTAATCCAGTATGACTAATGTCCTTATAAGAAGAGGCAATCAGGACATTTCACATGACACAGGGAAGGGCATGTGAAGATGCAGGGAGAAGGTTGCACAATAAGCCAAGCAGGTGAGTCTCAGAAGAAACCAGCTCTGCAGACTCTTTAATTTCAAGACTCTTAGACTTTAGAACTGTGGGAAAATACGTTTGTCTTTTTCCACTACTTAGTTTCTGATTATTTCGTTAAGGTAGCCTTAGATGTTATTTGTAGATTGTAAACTATTACAATTTTATTTTGAAAGTGAAGATAGAGTGGGACTGTTTGAGGTTCAGAAGTCATAGGAGAGCTCTGGAATATCTATGGAGCATGGAAAATTTTTTATTTAGCAAGATATTGTAGAGATGGCAGGTGCTTTGAAAGTCACTGATTACATAGTTGTAATTGTGCTAGCTGCAGGAGCAGCACGAGCCTGTTAGCTGTGTACTACTCAAGTGGCAGCTGTTGGTGGAAGATAAGGTAGCTTTATTCTGTAAACTGGTCTTCTGGGAAGATGGTGAACTAATATTCAAAGACCGACTCTGAAATCATAGACTTGGATAGGGGATTTCAGGGGCAAAGAAGTAAAATATGGAGGAGGTGCTACATGTCCTTTGTGTAGCTGGAAGGAGCCTTGTGTGCTCTGGGGTTGCTATGCACAGGGTCACTTCACCTTGAAGGCCAGAATCTCTTTCCTCTTTGTTTTCTTAGACATATCTGCTCTCTGGCTTGTGGTTTCAAGGGCCAGCTCCTGTGAAAATTCAGCAATGCTAAGGTTAGTTTTTTTGCTACAAGTTGAACAGTGAAGCAAGGGCAGTTAGGTAAAGGGAAGCAACTCATTTTTAAGAGTAAGTCTCTGACCAACTGCAGTTTGAATCTTGGACCTGGCAACTTGAAACTCCTGCTGGGCACGTGTGCATGCATACCTTCTCAATATCCTGAGGGGAGAGTGGAGAAGAAGAAAGGAATTTTATTTCAAGGAATATAAAGGAAATGTAAACCATTATAAAAGTCTTCAGCTGAATGTACCTGATGCCTGTATTGTTCTTTCACTTCAGAATACTTCATAAAAACAGCATTGAAAACAAAATGGTCTGTTGCTTATTAGCTAAGTTTTGCTTATTGCAAAAACTATGTTCCAAAATAGGGAGTCACTATGGTTTCATGTATTCCAAACTCATGTCAAATAAGCTACCACTTTTTTCTCTTTTTAAATTTTTAATACTTTATACATTCAATCGCTGTTCATCACCACAGCTTATAAAATGAATTTTCCCAACATGAATACACTCACTGCACACCAGTGCAGTTAAGGTTACAATACACGTTATCATCAACAGACAGTCCTGTATTTCTGCGCCCCTTAAGTGTCTTCCCTATTTTTCTGATTCCCTTCTTCTCACACTCCCCCACTTCTCAATCTCCTCCCATACTGTCTCCAGTATCCTCAACTGTTTTCCATGCTTCTATATCCATTAACCTTTCAGTTTCCACTATTAGAGTGTAGACATTTGATATGTATTAAGTGGGGATATACAACATCTCTCTTTAATAGTCTGGTTAGCTTCACTCAGTAGTAAATCTTAGATTTCATAGTAAATATTATATATTCATCAACTTTCTATCAAATGCCAGGGTCCTGTTGTTTTTTTATGGCTGAGTAGTATTGCATAGTGTGTATGTGCCACACTTTTTCAATCCATTCATCTATCTGTGGACATTTGAGTTGGTTCCATGTCTTAGCAATTGTCAATAGTGCTGCAGTAAACAGATGTGTAAGCACTTTTCCAACTGAGCATTTTCCTGTCCTTTTGGTAAATATTCAAGAGTAGAGTTGCTGGGTTATATGATAGTTCTATTTGTAGGTCTTTGAAAAACCTCCATAAAATTAGACTTTTAACAGAGACCATTACATTCTTTTGTCTGTTAAATGCTTCTTCCCTTTTTCCTTCCCACACAACTTCTATCACCCACCCACTACCATCTACTTTTTACTACCTACTTCCCTTTCTCATAGTCTCTGGTATTTCCCCATGTCCTCTCTACTATCATAGCTTCAGATCTTTCTATTTCTCCTACAGAGTGCAGATATCTAGGGAAGAAAGCATACTTCTTTGTATGTGTGTTAATAGTTTCCAAATGCTGAAATAGAAATGAGCAGAAAGTGACTAGGCATGAAAATATACCTGAAGAACAATCTTTTGTTCAGAGACAATGAGAAGTGAACTTCAAAAAAAGTGAATGCAAAATAGAATTAAAGTACAAGTTTATTTTGGTGCAAAATTTTTGAAATCCAAGCATAGTTTTTTCAAAGTATACATTGTATATAAAATTTTAACAATTCTCATGTAATATTGGTTCATTTACATGTAAGTATCTTCCTGGTGAGGGTTGGCCTCCACAGAAGAAGGCCAGGCTCAAGAGACCACAGCAAGACTCCTTCTCTAGGGTCCTCCAGAGCCTTGACTAATCAGTAATGCCCCTATGCTTTCTTAGCCTTTCCTGCTTGGTAACCATCTTTCCCACTCTGCTATCTCAAGTCTAGAATTAGGAAGTATGATTCTGGAGCCAGCAGACAGCATGGTGGTTAATGTGCTACATTCCCTTATGGCCAACCACAGTTTAAGTCCTAGACCTGGTGGCTTGCTTTCTCACTTCCCCACTTCCCTCCCTCCCTCCCTCTCTCCTTCTCTCTCTCTCTTTCTCTCTCAGTCTCTCTCTGGTGAGCACATATGCCCTACAGGAAAATTTAAATATAATAACAATAGTAAATAAAATAAAAAATAATCCCTTTTTTCTTAAGAGTGAGAGATTTTTGCTGTAGGGCTCATGTGCTTACCAAAAAGAGAGAGAAAGTGAAATTGCTCACCCAGGTGGGACAGCCTCAAGATTTTGGGCACTGTGTGTGCTCTTACCTGGCATGAGTTTTAAGCCACTGAGTCCAGGATTCAAACCATGGTAGGCCATGTGTGAGTCCAGCACCTTAATCACTGCCATCTGGGGACCAGCAGGTGGCATGGTGGTTAGGGCACTGGTAGTTAGGGCACTTTCACATGCCAGACCATGGTTCAAGTTCTGGACCTGGTGGCTTGATTTCTCAATTTTTCCTTTCTCTCTTTCTCTCTCTTTCTTTCTGGTCAAATTAAAATAAATTAATGAATAAATAAAATTAAATTATAAAAATTCTTTTAAACCACACTTTTTCAATCCATTCATCTATCTGTGGACATTTGAGTTGGTTCCATGTCTTAGCAATTGTCAATAGTGCTGCAGTAAACAGATGTGTAAGCACTTTTCCAACTGAGCATTTTCCTGTCCTTTTGGTAAATATTCAAGAGTAGAGTTGCTGGGTTATATGATAGTTCTATTTGTAGGTCTTTGAAAAACCTCCATAAAATTAGACTTTTAACAGAGACCATTACATTCTTTTGTCTGTTAAATGCTTCTTCCCTTTTTCCTTCCCACACAACTTCTATCACCCACCCACTACCATCTACTTTTTACTACCTACTTCCCTTTCTCATAGTCTCTGGTATTTCCCCATGTCCTCTCTACTATCATAGCTTCAGATCTTTCTATTTCTCCTACAGAGTGCAGATATCTAGGGAAGAAAGCATACTTCTTTGTATGTGTGTTAATAGTTTCCAAATGCTGAAATAGAAATGAGCAGAAAGTGACTAGGCATGAAAATATACCTGAAGAACAATCTTTTGTTCAGAGACAATGCGAAGTGAACTTCAAAAAAAGTGAATGCAAAATAGAATTAAAGTACAAGTTTATTTTGGTGCAAAATTTTTGAAATCCAAGCATAGTTTTTTCAAAGTATACATTGTATATAAAATTTTAACAATTCTCATGTAATATTGGTTCATTTACATGTAAGTATCTTCCTGGTGAGGGTTGGCCTCCACAGAAGAAGGCCAGGCTCAAGAGACCACAGCAAGACTCCTTCTCTAGGGTCCTCCAGAGCCTTGACTAATCAGTAATGCCCCTATGCTTTCTTAGCCTTTCCTGCTTGGTAACCATCTTTCCCACTCTGCTATCTCAAGTCTAGAATTAGGAAGTATGATTCTGGAGCCAGCAGACAGCATGGTGGTTAATGTGCTACATTCCCTTATGGCCAACCACAGTTTAAGTCCTAGACCTGGTGGCTTGCTTTCTCACTTCCCCACTTCCCTCCCTCCCTCCCTCTCTCCTTCTCTCTCTCTCTTTCTCTCTCAGTCTCTCTCTGGTGAGCACATATGCCCTACAGGAAAATTTAAATATAATAACAATAGTAAATAAAATAAAAAATAATCCCTTTTTTCTTAAGAGTGAGAGATTTTTGCTGTAGGGCTCATGTGCTTACCAAAAAGAGAGAGAAAGTGAAATTGCTCACCCAGGTGGGACAGCCTCAAGATTTTGGGCACTGTGTGTGCTCTTACCTGGCATGAGTTTTAAGCCACTGAGTCCAGGATTCAAACCATGGTAGGCCATGTGTGAGTCCAGCACCTTAATCACTGCCATCTGGGGACCAGCAGGTGGCATGGTGGTTAGGGCACTGGTAGTTAGGGCACTTTCACATGCCAGACCATGGTTCAAGTTCTGGACCTGGTGGCTTGATTTCTCAATTTTTCCTTTCTCTCTTTCTCTCTCTTTCTTTCTGGTCAAATTAAAATAAATTAATGAATAAATAAAATTAAATTATAAAAATTCTTTTAAAAATTCACTATGCCATCTGCAAGCCCTTGTAAATAATTCTTAAAAAAAAAAAATAAAAGAAATGAGATGATTCTGAGTCTGGAGTTTTCAGTAAGTGATTGATTTAGCCCTTTCATTTCCTCCTCTAGGCAGCACAAGATCTTCCCAGACCTGTGTAGGACTTAGAAGAATCCCAGATGGCACAGCCCTGCAGGGTATTTGTTTCTGGTACAACACCAGCTTTTTATGGGCACCTACAGGGACTTATTACTTTTCTAGAGGCACAGATGGGCCTTGAAAGCCATCTCCTCACCTCTTTTTAACAAGAGGGCCCCTAAACTCCTGATCTCAGCATATTCTATAGAGGGAAAGACTGGTGAAGATTTTTCCCTAGTTTTTCTAAGAGGCACGAAAGTTCCTGACTCCCAAAGTGACTTAGAACAATTTTGGAGTCTTAGAAGGAACAGAGGCCCAGTGGTTAAAATAGCTAGATCCCACATGGCTAACTGTGCAGTTCAAGTCCCTGACCCAGTGGCTTGGAAAATACACTGGGTACATGTGTATGTGTCCCCAAAATCTACAGAGGAGAATAGAAGAGGAGGAATTGTGGCATGGTCATCCACCCTGGGGCATGCTGTCTCACTTTCCCTCTCTGTCTGTCTCTGGTGAGCACACAAGTCTCATAGCAAAACTAAAGGGAAAAAAAGGCAATTCACAAGCTCCCTGTCAACACAATTTACATATCACTAGATAGGCTCAAAGTTTAAATTTTCTTTCTTTCTTTATTTTTTTAAGACTTCCAGTTATGGTTTTAAACTTCTGTTAATTTTTTTCCCTAAATTCAAGTAACCCAAAATATGAAGCTCAGAAAATGTTTAAACAATATTTAATTATAGTCAGGCAAATGTGCACAATTTCTCACATATCCTATTGCCAAGTAATTATGAGGAAGAGTCCACAACCATGGAACTTACCATCGATGTGATAGTGACTATGTCCTTCCTGAGATGTTGCATGTATTACCACTTCTTGTTTTTATGTGCACTTTCTTTGCCTGTAAGAAATGCAAAACAAAGACCAGCAGATGGCATAAGGGTTATGTCCCTGGGCTCCCACATGGCCAACCATAGTTCAAGTCCTGACCCAGTGGCCTCAAACTCACGCTGGGCTAGTGTGTGTACATGCCCCAAATCCCAAGAGGTGAATGGAGGAAAAGTGATTGCAGCATGGCCATTCTCCCACAGGGTATGATTTCTCATTTTCTGTCTCTCTTTCTCTCTCTGTCAAGTATACATGCCTCATAGCAAAAACAAACAAACAAACAAAAACCAAAAAAATCCCCTCTCCCTCCCTCCAAAAAAAGTAAAACAATATTGTTCTTCCATGCTTTGAAAATATCTCCAACCTTTTCTATACCTTTTGAAACTCACACCTTCACACTTTATCATCACTTTCAAAATGAAAGTATATCTAAGTAAGAGGGCTGTGTTAGTTTATGTTCTGTGAATAGCTGCTATGGCAAATTACCACAGATAAGGTGGCTTAAAAAAACAGATTTTCTCATAATTCTAGAGTCCACAAGTCTTAGATCTAGAAGTCTACACAGCTGGTTTCTTCTAAGACTTGTCTGCTTGGCTTGTACATACTAGCTGCCTTCTTGTGTTTTCCTAAATCCTTCTCTGTATACATGCCAAGGTTATAGTTCTCTCTTCTTATAAAGAAACTAGTCGTATTGGATTAGGGCTTACCCTAAAAAAATAATAAAAACTTTTGAAAGGAGTAGAAATAAGTTAAAATCGGGGCTGGCAGGAGGCGTGGCAGTTAAGGGCACTGGACTCCCACATGGCCGAATATGGTTCGAGTCCTGGACCTGGCGGCTTGCTCTCTCACTTTCTCTCTCTCTCCCTCTCTGGTCAACTTAAAAAATAAGTAAATAAATAAAGTTAAATAAAATGATTCTTTTTTTAAAAAAGAAATAAGTCAAAAATCTATGGAAGATAACCCCCTAACCCATGACATTCATCTTACTTGTAAATATAACCAATGGAATTATATTTTCAAAGTATAATTTTATTCCTTGAAAAATATTAAAACAAATGAAAATGGAATTTCAGAGTTCACCAACACTCAGTATTTGGAATTTACACACAGACACACAACACATGCACACACACACATACAGAAAAGTCACCCATATAACCTAAATACAAAGAGGAAAAATTATTTGAGGATCATTATAAAAACTCAAGGGTTGCATGGAAAGATATTCATTAACAAAATGATAGAGAACATCTGAAAAGCCTAACTTGTATTACCAAAATAACTCTTCTTCAAAATAGCAAAAGGATTAGAGATCACCTGTGTATAAGTATGCACATAGATGAACTAGCAATAATTTAGTCACACAGAGAGTGTACCAGAAAAGAACACATATTTGAAAAGATACACAAGCTTTTTTCAGAAATGTCTCTAGCATTGAATTAGTTGAAGCCATCTCAGAAAATGGGGATTGAATATATCTCTGAAAATACAGCAATACTAGCAATCTTTAGGATAACTAATAAAACCTGTATCTTGGATCTGAATTACTCATTACTGCTGCAGAAATATATCAGCTAAATTCTCTTAAGAGTAGGAAGAGATATGTCTCTGGTAAATCAGCATGGCTGACTGCCCAGCATGGACTGCAGATCTTATGAAGAGCCACCTGAAAAGAGGCATTCAACTTGCTCAATCTCACCTTTGGTTTTCAAGGCCATCCCTCACACTTCTAATTTCCCAGCTTTCCCCAGAGTATTTGGACACAGTACTCTAGTTCTAGGGTGTAATGTTAGGGACCTTCATTCTCCTATTCTCAACTATGTCCTCCAACTGATGTGCCAATATGACTGATGTTACATTATCAAAAGACCATTAATGGAAGCTGGCAGGATATCAAGATTCTTGGTAAGGGATTAAAAGATAATAAAAAAATCTCTCTTAAATCAGAGACAGACATGCAGGTTATATACTATATTCTAGTTAGCAACACTGTTGACTGCTACAACTTGAAAAGTTAAAAGGGTTTCTCACCATTTGAGAGGTTTGACTAAGATTTCAGGGGGAAATGTACAAAGTGCTACTTAGCCTCCTCTCTCTGTTTTTGGGATAACAGAAGAGGGACAGTGAAGAATGTTAAATTTCAAACACTTAGAGAAAATATAAAGGAGGTAGGCTTTTCCAGGATTGAAAGAAAATTACGTTCAGTTTTTCCTAGCAAAACCTTTCCACCTTTTCAAAGCAAAGAATAGATTGGCTGTAAGGATCAAACTTTGTTTATGGAAAAAAGGTAACACCAGAAACATGCATATTTGAAGTGTTGTAGAGTGTACCACATAAGTATTGCCACTTAAACAATAAGGCTTCTAAGTCTCATAGCAGTCTTTGAGAAGGAAAGGTCAGAAAACAAAAGACTTGCCTGTATCAAAGAGGGTACAGGAGTGACCTTCATCTAATTAATTTTGGTACAAAGTTAGGTTACACTTTTTTTTTTTTTTGAGTGGTTTTTGCTACAGGGCGTGTGCACTTGCCAGAAAGAGACAGAAAGTGAGAAGTCACCCCCCTCCAGGGGGGATGGCCACGCTGCAATCCCTTCTCCATTCTCCTCTCGGAATCTTGGGCATACACGCACACGCACCTGATGTGAGTTTAAGCCACCGGGTCCATGACTTGAACCATGGTCGGCTACATACATGGAAGTTCAGCGACATAGCCATTACGCCAACTGTTGGTCCCAGGTTACACTTTTCTTTGAGATAGAGATTTTTCCTATAGGGCACAAGTGCTTGCTGGAGGGACAGAGAAATAGAAAATGAGAAATGACTCCTAAGGGGAAACGGCCACACCTCAATCTCTTCTCCATTCTCCTAGGATTTTGGACACACATGCACATGCTCCCAGCATGATTTTGAATCCTCCGGTTCCAGGACTCAAACCACAGTTTACTATGTGGGAGTCTAGAGATGTAACCATTACACATATGCTGGTGCCTAGGTTACACATATTAAAAGAGTAATTTTGGGGCCCATAGGTGGCATGGTGACCAATGTGCTAATTCACAGGTAGTCAGTTCAGCAGTTTGAGTCTCAGACCTGGAGGTCCGAAAAACATGCTCAGCATGTATGTATATGCATGCCCCAAATCCCACGAGTAGAATGGAGAAGTAACTGGTGTGGCCATCCACTTTGGGGGGCGGGGGGCGATTTCTTTCCCTCTCTGTCTTCAGTGAGCGCATGTGCCATATGGTGAAAAACTAAAAAACAAAACAAAACAAATTTCACTTTTTAAACTTATATTTAATCACTATATATCTTTATAGTACATAACATTGTTTTTTCCAGCATGAATATGGTACATATCATTATTGTGTCAATTAAACATATTTTTCCCATTTCCCTCCCTCTCTCTTTTTTATTACCCCATCCTTACTATCTCTAGAATCTACATTTGCTCTCCCTATTACAATACCTTCCAAACTGTCAGTTTCTGCTATACAGTCTAGACATTTGGTATCTATTGAGCGGGGCATACAAGTCTGTCTTTTATAGTCTGCTTTGCTTCGCTTAACATTAAGTCTTCCATATTTGTCCACTTTGTAGCAAATGCCCTCAGGATCTCATTGTTTTTCATGGCTGAGTAGTATTGCATAGAGTACATATGCCACATTTTTTCAATCCACTCATATATTTTTGGACTTTGGGTTGATTCCACGTCCTAGCAATTATAAATAATGCTGCAGTAATCATGGATGTGCAAGTGTTTTTCCAACAGAGCGCTTTCCTCTCCTCTGGGTAAATACCTAAGAGTGGAATTACTTGGTTTATTTATAAGTTTCTGAAGAATCTCTATACCATTTTCTGTAGTGGTTGTACTAATTTGCATTCCCACTAAATGTAGGAGAGTTCCCTTTCACCACAGCCTCATCAGCACTTACCATTATTTATTTTTTAAATTTTAGCCATATTGACTGGGGTTAAGTGGTATCTCATTGTGGTTTTGATTTGCATTTCCCTTGTGATAAAGAGATGTTGAGGGACCAGCAGTTAGCGTAATTGCTATGTCATTGGACTCCCATGTAGTCGACCGCGGTTCGTGTCCTGGACCTGGTGGCTTAAAACTCTTGCCGGGAGCGTGTGCATGCATGCCCAAGATCCTGAGAGGAGAATGGAGGAGAAGGGATTGTGGCGTGGCTATCCCCCCTGGGGGGTGATTTCTCACTTTTTGTCTCTCTTTTTCTCTCTGTCTGGTGAGCACACGCACCCTATAGCAAAACCTCTCCAAAAAGAGAAAATTAAAAAAAAAAAAAAAAAAGATGTTGAGCTTATTTTCAGGCCATTTATGTGTCTTAGGAGAGTCCTCTGTTCAGTTCATTTTCCCATCTATTAAAAATTGGAATGATTTTTTTTTTTGTGCATTGTGTAAGCTGCTTGAGTTGCCTGTATATTCTGGATATCAGTTCCTTATCTGAGGTATAGTTTGCAAATATATTCTCCACTCTGACGGTTGTCTTCTCTTTCTAATTATTGTTTCTTTTGCTGTGCAGAAGCTTCTTAGCCTAATAGAGTTCCATTTGTCTGTTTTTTGGAACTATAGCCTGTGCTTTGAAGGTCTTCTTTAAGATGTCTTTGCCTACTTCAAGGTCTCCAAGAGTTTTGTTGTGGTTTCTATCAGTATTTTTATAGTTTGAGGTTTTATGTTTAGATCCTCAATCCATTTTGAGTTGATTTTTTTTTTGAGAGTTTTTTTTCGCTATAGGACGCATGTGCTCACCAGAACACCAGAAACATGCATATTTGAAGTGTTGTAGAGTGTACCACATAAGTATTGCCACTTAAACAATAAGGCTTCTAAGTCTCATAGCAGTCTTTGAGAAGGAAAGGTCAGAAAACAAAAGACTTGCCTGTATCAAAGAGGGTACAGGAGTGACCTTCATCTAATTAATTTTGGTACAAAGTTAGGTTACACTTTTTTTTTTTTTTTTGAGTGGTTTTTGCTACAGGGCGTGTGCACTTGCCAGAAAGAGACAGAAAGTGAGAAGTCACCCCCCTCCAGGGGGGATGGCCACGCTGCAATCCCTTCTCCATTCTCCTCTCGGAATCTTGGGCATACACGCACACGCACCTGATGTGAGTTTAAGCCACCGGGTCCATGACTTGAACCATGGTCGGCTACATACATGGAAGTTCAGCGACATAGCCATTACGCCAACTGTTGGTCCCAGGTTACACTTTTCTTTGAGATAGAGATTTTTCCTATAGGGCACAAGTGCTTGCTGGAGGGACAGAGAAATAGAAAATGAGAAATGACTCCTAAGGGGAAACGGCCACACCTCAATCTCTTCTCCATTCTCCTAGGATTTTGGACACACATGCACATGCTCCCAGCATGATTTTGAATCCTCCGGTTCCAGGACTCAAACCACAGTTTACTATGTGGGAGTCTAGAGATGTAACCATTACACATATGCTGGTGCCTAGGTTACACATATTAAAAGAGTAATTTTGGGGCCCATAGGTGGCATGGTGACCAATGTGCTAATTCACAGGTAGTCAGTTCAGCAGTTTGAGTCTCAGACCTGGAGGTCCGAAAAACATGCTCAGCATGTATGTATATGCATGCCCCAAATCCCACGAGTAGAATGGAGAAGTAACTGGTGTGGCCATCCACTTTGGGGGGCGGGGGGCGATTTCTTTCCCTCTCTGTCTTCAGTGAGCGCATGTGCCATATGGTGAAAAACTAAAAAACAAAACAAAACAAATTTCACTTTTTAAACTTATATTTAATCACTATATATCTTTATAGTACATAACATTGTTTTTTCCAGCATGAATATGGTACATATCATTATTGTGTCAATTAAACATATTTTTCCCATTTCCCTCCCTCTCTCTTTTTTATTACCCCATCCTTACTATCTCTAGAATCTACATTTGCTCTCCCTATTACAATACCTTCCAAACTGTCAGTTTCTGCTATACAGTCTAGACATTTGGTATCTATTGAGCGGGGCATACAAGTCTGTCTTTTATAGTCTGCTTTGCTTCGCTTAACATTAAGTCTTCCATATTTGTCCACTTTGTAGCAAATGCCCTCAGGATCTCATTGTTTTTCATGGCTGAGTAGTATTGCATAGAGTACATATGCCACATTTTTTCAATCCACTCATATATTTTTGGACTTTGGGTTGATTCCACGTCCTAGCAATTATAAATAATGCTGCAGTAATCATGGATGTGCAAGTGTTTTTCCAACAGAGCGCTTTCCTCTCCTCTGGGTAAATACCTAAGAGTGGAATTACTTGGTTTATTTATAAGTTTCTGAAGAATCTCTATACCATTTTCTGTAGTGGTTGTACTAATTTGCATTCCCACTAAATGTAGGAGAGTTCCCTTTCACCACAGCCTCATCAGCACTTACCATTATTTATTTTTTAAATTTTAGCCATATTGACTGGGGTTAAGTGGTATCTCATTGTGGTTTTGATTTGCATTTCCCTTGTGATAAAGAGATGTTGAGGGACCAGCAGTTAGCGTAATTGCTATGTCATTGGACTCCCATGTAGTCGACCGCGGTTCGTGTCCTGGACCTGGTGGCTTAAAACTCTTGCCGGGAGCGTGTGCATGCATGCCCAAGATCCTGAGAGGAGAATGGAGGAGAAGGGATTGTGGCGTGGCTATCCCCCCTGGGGGGTGATTTCTCACTTTTTGTCTCTCTTTTTCTCTCTGTCTGGTGAGCACACGCACCCTATAGCAAAACCTCTCCAAAAAGAGAAAATTAAAAAAAAAAAAAAAAAAGATGTTGAGCTTATTTTCAGGCCATTTATGTGTCTTAGGAGAGTCCTCTGTTCAGTTCATTTTCCCATCTATTAAAAATTGGAATGATTTTTTTTTTTGTGCATTGTGTAAGCTGCTTGAGTTGCCTGTATATTCTGGATATCAGTTCCTTATCTGAGGTATAGTTTGCAAATATATTCTCCACTCTGACGGTTGTCTTCTCTTTCTAATTATTGTTTCTTTTGCTGTGCAGAAGCTTCTTAGCCTAATAGAGTTCCATTTGTCTGTTTTTTGGAACTATAGCCTGTGCTTTGAAGGTCTTCTTTAAGATGTCTTTGCCTACTTCAAGGTCTCCAAGAGTTTTGTTGTGGTTTCTATCAGTATTTTTATAGTTTGAGGTTTTATGTTTAGATCCTCAATCCATTTTGAGTTGATTTTTTTTTTGAGAGTTTTTTTTCGCTATAGGACGCATGTGCTCACCAGACAGAGAGAGACAGAGACAGAAAGCGAGAAATCACCCCCCAGGAGGGATGGCCATGCCGCAGTCCCTTCTCCTCCATTCTCCTCTCTGGATCTTGGGCACACATGCACACGCGCCCGGTGTGAGTTTTACGGTGCAAACCATAGTCAACTGTGTGGGAGTCCAGCGACATAGCCATTACGCTAACTGCTGGTCCCCTTGAGTTGATTTTTGTTAGTGGTGAAAGATAAGGGTCCACTTTCATCCTTCTGCAGGTTGCTATCAAGCTTTCCCAGCACCACTTACTGAAGAGATTTTCTTTTTTTCCCACTGAATTGTCTGTGCCCTTTGTCAAAGATCACTTGGCTGTATGTTTTGGGGCTTATTTGTGGGTTCTCAATTCTGATCCATTGGTCTGTCTTTATGCCAAAACAATGCTGTTTTTCATTATCACAGCTTTGTAATATGTTATGAAGTCAGGAAGTGAGATATCTCCTACTTCATCTCCTTGTATAGTACTGCTTTGACAATATGAGGCCTTTTATGCTTCCAGACAAATTTTATGATTTTTTTTTCTATTTATGTGAGGAATACCTCTGGTAGTTTGATCAGAATTGCATTGAATTTTTAGATTAATTTGGGTAGGATTGACATCTTGATTATATTAATTCTTCCAAGACAGGAACATGGGAGTTTTTCCACTTTTTGTTATCAATTTTAATTTCTTTCTAAAAGTGATTTATAGTTTTCCTTGTAGAGAGCTTTGATATCTTGGTAAGGTTTATTTCTAGTTATCTATTGATTCTGTGATGATTGTAAATGGGATTGTTTTTTTCAATTCTGTCTCAGTTTGTCTGTTGTTGGTGTAAAACAATGCCATAGATTTTTGTATGTTGATTTTACAAAAATCACTTAACCATATTCATTTATCACTTCCAGGAGTTTTTTGTGGATTCTTTTGGATTTTCTATATATAGCATCATATTATCTGCAATAAAGGTAATTTCACTGTAAACCACATATAGATGGCTTCTATGTTTGTATCCATTCAACAAGTCTGTGTCCCTTAATAGGAGAATTAATCCATTAACACTCAACGTTATTATTGATAAGTGCAGACTTATCCTTATCATTTTGTTTGCCATGTTCTGTTGTTTTTTCTTCCCTTACTTCTGTTTCTGCTTCGTTATTCTGATACAACACTCCTCTCACTACTTCCTGTAGAACTGGAAGTTTTTGTTTTTATGAGAATACTTTTACTTGTTCTTCCCATATGGAGGATAATTTTTAAAAATTATTTTTATTTAAGTTATTTTATGACTAGAGAGGGACAGAGACACAGAGAGAGATGAAAAGGAAGCCACTAGGTCCAGGACTCAAACCACAGTTGACCATGTGGTAGTTTAATGCACTTAACCATCATGCCACCTGACAGACCCTGAAGGATAGTCTTGCTGGATATAGTATCCTTGGTTGAAATTGTGTTTCTTTTAATGTTCGGAGTACATCTCCCAATTCTTTCCTTGCCTGCATTGTTTCTGTTGAGAGGTCTGACAGTAGGCTAATGGAATACCCTTTATAAATAACTTGAAGTTTTTGTCTTGTTAGTTTTAGAATATTTTCTTTGATTTTTACCAATCTGGCTATGATGTGTTGGGGGGATGATCTGTTTGAGTTGATTCTATTTGGAATCCTTTTTATGTCTTGGGTCTGAATTTCTCCATGTTTCTGTATATTTGGAAAGCTTTCAGATAGTATTTCATGAAAGTATTTCCATGCCTTCAGCACATTCTTCACCTTCTGGAATACCCATTATATGGATATTGAGGTGTTTCATTGTGTCTAGGATTTCTCATATGTTGCCTTCATTTTGGGGGGTTGTTTTTTCATTGTTTTTGGTGATTTGGCCTGTGTTGCAGACTTTGTCTTTAAGGTCAAAAATTCTTTTTTCTGCATGGTCCAATCTGCTGTTAATGCTTCCTAAGGAGATTTTAATTTCTTGTATTCTTCATTTCCAGAAGTTTTGTTTGACTCTTTTAAAGGGTGTCTATCTCTTTATGAAATTCCTCTTTCATGTCCTGAAATGATTTTCTCATTTCCTAAAACTGAGATAATCTCTGTTTTTTCTCACATCTCATTGAGTTTTGTTGCTATGAATATTTAGAATTTTTTTGACATCTTTGTGTATTCCTCCATGTTGTCCATTATTGGTGAGAGACTACTGTGCTCACCTGGGGGAGAGTTACCTCCTTGTTTTCTCATATTTTATTAAGATCTGCACTGGTTTTTGGTCATCTGAAGCAGTATTCACTTTTCCTATTTATTAGAGCAGATTCTGTAGTACTAGAAGAAATATCATCCTTAGTTACCAGGTGTGCTCCTATTAGAGGTCTGTGTCTTCCCGATCAGAGCAGTTATGAGTAACTTTCAGCTCTTGATGAGGTGGTAACAAGCAAAGGAGATATGTTTGTGAAGAGGAGCAAATGCAGCATGGGGTGTATTGTGCTGAATGTTTCAAAGTTACTCCCAGGGCTCGAGGGCATACTAATGAAACTGAAACTAGGCCTGCCAAGCCCATATCAGTCTCCTGATGGATGGGATAAGCCCCAGCTGCTAGAGCACTGGGTGACAGCGTGCAAAGGTTCCAAAATTACTCCTAAGGCCAAAGAATGCACTCATGAGAGGAGGCATGCTGAACCCAGACCAGAGTCTCCTGGTGGGTGGGGTGAGCCAAGGTTGCCAGAGTGCTGGGTGATAGAGCAACAAAATTTTCAGTTATTCCCAGGGCCTAGGGGTCCACTCATGATAAGAAGCCTACTGAGCCAAGGCTAGAGTTTCCTGGTGTGTGTGTTGAGCCCAGATCACCAGAGCAGCAGGTAACAGACTGGCAAAGTTCCAAAGTTACTTCTAAGGCCTAGGATGTGCTCACCAGAGGAGGACTCCCATGCCCAGGACACTCATTGAACCAGTTATATCAAAAAGACAAATCAGAAAAAGAAAATGAAAAGAATGCCGTTGGAGCCCGGGTTTCCATAAGCAATATGTGGAGAAATATGGTTAATTGCAAACTCAGGCATTTCTTAAGAAAAAAAAAAATTGAACTTGGTGAATGACAAGAGCCCATAGGACAGAATGAAGAGGCTGGAAGCATCTTCTTCAGGAACCAGGACTGGACCATATTCAAGAATAGAAGTGGGTGCCAGAGGAAATTCCTAAACTCCCACATGGCCAACTGTGGTTAGAGTGCTAGACCAGAGCCTGCAGGGTACCTCCCACATTGCATCACCCCTGCTAAAGAGATGTGCCACCATGTTCATACTAGTCTCCTTGCTGTGTGCTGGGTATATGTGCAGATGACAGGCCAGCAGGACCTCATTTAATTGGGCCTTAGCCAATGCCTTGATGAAAAAGAATTCCTCAAAGATACAAAGTAGAATTGATTTGAGGACCAGCAGTTGGTGTAATGACTATGTTGCTTTACTCCCATGTAGTTTGAGTCCCAGACCTGGTGGCCTAAATTCATGCTCGGCATGTGTGTGTGCATGCCTAAGATCCCAAGAGGAGAATGGAAGGGACCAGCAGTTAGCGTAATGGTTATGTCACTGGACTCCCACGTAGTCCACTGCAGTTCGTGTCCCAGAGCTGGTGGCTTAAAACTCACACCGGGTGTGTGTGCGTGCGTGCCCAAGATCCCGAGAGGAGAATGGAGGAGAAAGGATTGTGGTGTGGCCATCCCCCATGGGGGAGGGGTGTGATTTCTTGCTTTCTGTCTCTCTCTATCTCTCTCTCTGGCGAGCGCACGCACCCTATGGCAAAAACCTCTCAAAAAAAAAAAAAAAAGATTGTGGCATGGCCATCCCCCCCGGGGGGTGATTTCTTTCTGTCTCTCTGTCTCCATCTTTCTGGCAAGTGCATGCATCATATATATATAAAAAAAAAAACTCTAAAAATAAAATAGTAGAATTGACTTGTAGGAGAAATAGAAATATTTTGTGTCCAGAAGAAAAACTATGATTTACTAATGACTGAAAGTTCTTATATCTTTCATTGAGAAGTGGAGTCTAATTACTTTCCCCTGGAATTAGGATGGTCTTAGTAAAGTTCTTGAAGAGAAGATTTGGGACTTCTGAGGGGAGATTATAAGAAGCCTTGCAGCTTCTGACTGTGTCTATTGGAAACTAGAAACTAGATGTGGAACAAGTCAGCAAGTTTGAATATTGAGACTATCAGACAGAGAAGTCCAAGCTGGCCACTAAGAGAGAGCTGAGTGTCTGTTCAGTGTCTACAGTCACTAGTATCCTTCTAACTTAGACAAAACGTATGGTATAGCAGACTATACTGCCCTGAGGCAGACCAGAGACACATCAAGAAGCAGTTAACCCATGCTGTCCCAGCCACTGAACTAACCCATAAACCTGTAATATATAATAATTCTTGTTTCCAGTCAGTAAGTTTTGTGGTTGTTATACTGCTGATAATGAGAACACCTTTAAAGTCCTTAGCAATAGTGGGGAGTACTTTAATTTTAAATAGGGTATTTTAAAGTTTTGATAGATTGTTTTAAAATAAAGCACACTTATTGCTAGATATCCAAATATAATTATCAATAAAAATGTCCAATTAATTTGGCCAGCAGGTGATGTGGAGGGTTAATATGCTAAACTCCCATATGGCCAACTGTGGTTTGAGTCCTAGACTGGGCAGTTTCCTTTCTCACTTTCTTATTTTCTCTCTATCCTTCCCTTCTTCTCTTCCACCCTGCCCATGTCTGGTAAGCACACATGCCCTACAGTGTATTTTTAAAAATTAAATAAATAAAATTAATTATTTTTTAAAAATGTTCAATAGTAAACAGCAGATGGTGTAATGGTTATGTCACTGGACTCCCACTGGACCATTCATAGTTCGAGTCCTGGACCCGGTTGCTTAAAACTCATGCTGGGCACATGTGCATGTATGCGCCAAATCACAAAAGAATCAAGAAGAGATTGTGGTATGGCCATTCCTTTTAGGTGGTGGTTTCTTGCTTTCTGTCTCTCTGGCCAGTGCACATGCCCTATAGGAAAAAATCTCTCTTAAAAAGAAATTGTTCAGGGCCGCCAGGTTATGTGGTGGTTTAGGGTGCTGAATTCCCACATGGCTGAGTGTGATTTTAGTCCCGGACCTGGCAGCTTGCTATATCACTTTTCTTTTCTCTCTCTGTCTCTGATTCTGTCTGGTCAAATTAAAGAAAAAAAAATAACAAGTGGAATTAAATAAATAATTAAAAAAATTATTTAGTTAATTAGATTGTCCATTTATCTGCCTGACAAAATATTGGCACAAAAGCAATTGTGGTTTTAAATCATTATTAACTAGGCTCAAATACATCTTTATTAAACAAAATAAGAATCATTACAATCATCACATTTTGCCAATGAGAAATAAATTTGTTTATGCCTGTACTGTAAAAATCTGTGCTTAGGAACTGACAAACTCTTGGAAAGTCTTTTTTGCATTCTGATGGTTGTGGAAGCATTTTTCTCTTTCTGGTATAAGTTTAGCTTTGGGAAGTGCTTTGGAGCTTTTTCTCAATCCAGCCACTAAGCTGGTTATTGCTGGTTGTCATATAAAATCCACTTTTCATTGCATGTCACAATCTGATCCAGAAATGGTTCATTGTTGTTGCACAGAAAAGGGAGGACAACATTTCAAGAAGACAGTATTTTTTTTTTTTCAGTCAGCTCATGAGGTACACATTTATCAAGCTTTTTCTCCTTCACAATTTACTTCAAATTCCAAATGACCATGGAGTGGTTGACAGTGGCCTCTTTGGCAACTTCTTGGGTAGTTGTAAGAGGATCAACTTTGATGATTCCTCTTGATTGGTTACTGTCAACTTCTGATGGCTGCCCAGCATGCTCTTCATCTTCAAGGTTTCCATCTCCTTTGCAAAACTTCTTGACCCACCACTGTCAGTTGTCTCCTCTGCTTCATGACCAGTTTCGAACTTGAATAAGAAAATTGCTCAAATTTGTTTTTTGTCTAACATCACTTTTGTAGTCTAATATAAAATAACAAGTAATAAGTCATTAGCAAAAAGGTTAAAGTGAGAAATGCCCACTAAGATGATATATAACACAAAATTTACTTAACAATGTATTCTAATACCAAATGGCAAATTTGAACAATACAAAAACCATAATTACTTTTTTTTTTTTTTTTTTGAAGAGGTTTTTGCTATAGGGCACGTGTGCTCGCCAGAAAGACAGAGACATAGAGACAGAAAGTGAGAAATCACCCCCCAGGGGGATGGCTATGCTGCAATTCCTTCTCCTCCATTCTCCTCTTGGGATCTTGGGCACGCACGCACACGTGCCCAGTGTGAGTTTAATCCACTGGGTCCAGGATACGAACTGCAGTCAACTAGAGGAGAGTCCAGAGACATAGCCATTACGCTAACTGCTGGTTCCAAAAACTGTAATTACTTTCACACCAACCTATATGTTCTCCCTGATCTTGCCTTGTTGCACAGATATACTGAGATAAATCCAGGGGCTACCCTACTGGGAAAATAGATCTAACTAAGACTCAGAATGAACCACTTCAAATGTGAATTGAGTCACCACGTGACTAGAACCTCATGTGTGCTCCCTGGCAACACCAATATTAAGAACTTGCCAAATGAGTCTAACCCAAATGCTGATCAATAGGAATGGGATCAAATTAAAGGGTTCTTTCAATAAGGCCGTACATGTTTACTCAATCATTTTATAACAAAGTCTGTGACATCTAAGTCTTAGAAGTTAATGTTTTTAACATACTAGGACGTAGAAGAAACTGTCTTTAAATACATGCCAAATATAATAACTACGAGTGTATAATCCCATGTAAAAGTTTTGAAAAGCACAATAAATTTGAGCTGGGAGGACTCTGATGTGGTTAAACCAAGAGAATAAAAAGGAAATTGTCTGGACAGCAGAGGACTTCATTTGAAGCATTTTACAGAATAATGACTTTGTTATACATATGCGACCTTTGTAGTGTTTTTAATATTTTTTACTAGTTTAGAGCAGAAGGATGATGCAGTTTATTATTCTATTGTAAATAATGTAAAATAGGCTCCTATAATTTTCCTACTGAACTCATGACTTTTTTTTTTTTTTGAGAGTTTTTTTTGCTATAGGGTGCATGCACTCGCCAAACAGACAGAGAGAGACACAGAGACAGAAAGTGAGAAATCACCCCCAGAGGTCCCTTCTCCTCCTTTCTCCTCTCAGGATCTTGGGCAGGCATGTACGCACACGCGCCTGGTGTGAGGTTAAGCCACTGCGTCCGGGACTCGAACAGCGGTCGACTACGTGGGAGCCCAGCGACAGCCATTACGCTAACTGCTGGTCCCTGAACTCATGACTTTTTAAGAACTGAAATTACATGGGAAATACTCATGTTCTTAACCCTTTGAGGTCACATAATTCACAGAAAATATTGAGGATAAAAAGAGCCATAGTAAATCTTCCATATTTAAAAGCCAGGGCTTTTCACAGGAAGTGGATGAATATGGAAGATTTACTGCTGAGTTAAGCAAGCCAGGCTATGAAAGAGAGGCATTGTATGTCCCCACTTAATATATACTGAGTGTCCGCACTCTGTGACTGAAACTAATTGACTAAAGAATATAGAAACACAGTATATAGATGTAAATACCAGATATAGTGTGTGTGTGAAAGAGGAGGGTCTGAGGAAGGACATCTAAAAGAAAAATAGGGAGGCAAAGCATTAATGGTGCAAAGAAATGTGGTATTATCTGTTGAAGATATTTTGTAGTTTTATCAACTGTACTAGGGAGAAATGTTCACCTGTTGAAATATCCATTTTGTAAGCCAAATAATAATGTGATTGAATGTACAAAAGAAAATAAAATGAAAAAAGAAAAAAAGAAAATCCTTCAGTTGCTGGTATAGTGGTTAAGGGGCTGACATGCTCTACCATGGTTTGAATCCTGATCCCGGCAGCTTGAAAATCATGCTAGGTGTTTATGTGTGTTTATGCTCAAAATCCCAAGAGGAGACTGGAGGAAAAGGGATTGCAGTGTGGACATCCCTCCTGGGGAATTACCTCTTACCTTTCTTCTCTCTGTCTCTCTTTAGCAAGTGCATGTGCCCAATGGCAAAAACAAAACAATCAAACCAACAAACAAAAGGCATTTTTAAGACTAAATATTTATTTATTTTTAAGACAGATTTTTGGTCTAGGGCACATGTGCTTGCTGCAGACACATTAGAAGTGAGAAATCACCACCCGGGAGGGGTGGCCACACTCTGGAGTTTAGGCATGCATGCATGCACACTGAGCATGAATTTCAAGCCATTGGATCCAGGACTCAAACTATGGTTGGCTATGTAGAAGTCCAGCCCCACAACCACTTTGCCACCTGCTGGCCCCAAGACAAAATATTTTGAAGCAATGTTTGTTCTAAGTTGACTTCAGGGTGCCAAAAATGATCTCAAAAATAAATGAATGGTTGTTTTGAATTTACTGTAGTAAATGGAAAACACTTACCAAAAGTGAGCATGTCTGACAACTACATATCATGTGTCCCTGGAGAAGTTACTTCTTTCCTCAAATACAAATTTTTAAATCTTTCTTATAGGCAGAAATACTTTGACAAACTACCTGGGCAAACTATCAGGATAGAGAGATCAGCATATCTCTAGATGTCATATTTGATGACAAACTAGGATTTGGAGACCTCAGACTCTAGAAATAATTGAGTAGAGACTGAAGGAATGAGAGCTTATTTAGAGAGCAGTATAGAGAGATCCTCTCAGGTGTGTCAAAGTACTCACCACAGACTCACATCTTTAAGACTCCTTTAACAAGTAATACTTCCTAGGCTCTTGCCTACTCTTCTTGACACAACTCATCTTTCCCTTCTGAAAGAAGGCCTGAACCTTCTTCAGAAGGCAGTAACATTCAAATACATTCACTCCAGACAGTAAAAGTAACTGTGGGTCAGGCAAAGCTAGGATCTTCCTCTTTTAAAGATTGTTCTGCCTTGGCTCTGAAACACTAGAGAGAGGGTTCAGACCATAGCACTGTTCTTTTAGGTGGGATGATTCCTATTTGTAGGGCACCCCCCTTCAAACTTTGTGTAAAACCTACTTTATGCTAAAGAAAAGAAAACCACCAACCAGTACTCCTATGTCTCAGGAAACCATGTTTTACACAAACTTCTGTGAACCAAAAAAGAAGTGCTACATTGGCTATTAAATTCAGGAGGGACCAGGAACTTCATTTGCTGAGGGGACACCAAGAAACCCTGCAATCCTATCTGCCACTAAGTAAGATTTGGTCTTTGCTCACTTCACAATGACTTTTCTGGGAATCTGGGGACACCACATTAGTACTCCTAACATTCCCAGATTACAGATGGGTAAAATGCATGTCATTTATGTTCATAATGATCCTCAGGGCAGAGCTGGAATGCCAATTTGTTGTAGGAGACAGAGACCATAGGGTATAGGCCCAAAATGGAATCACAAAATGGCTAAGTTGGTTTTTGATAGGTTTTTGCCTTAGGGAGCATTTGTTGGCCAGAAGAGAGAGTAGATAGAGAATGAGAAATGAAAAATGACCCCCTTTACCTAGGGAGGATAGGCAAGAAACAATCCTTTTTCTCCTCCTGTAAAATAAGATAATTATTCTTATGGCCCAAAGCTTCTAGTCAAAGAATCTCCTGAACTTCTTTCCTACCCACTCTAACATAAGGACAATAACTGGACACGTATAGTATGTGTCCCTGAGGGGAATCAAAGTGCGAACCCCACAGAAAAACTAGCTTAAACAAAGCCCCTCTGACCCACATAAAGGCCCCTTGCCTTGGAGGCAAGCAGACAGAAAACAAAACAAAACAAAAAACCTCAAAAAAGCAAACCCCTCACCCAAGTTCCTCCTCTGCAATGTATTTTCTGAGACCCCTCTCTTAGGAGCTGGTTTTCCTTTCATTTGCTTCAATAAACTCCGCACATTGCTATACCTACTCTGGGTCTGGGCTTCTACTTCTCCCTGAGCGTGTCTCACTCCAGGTGCCCGACATGATCACCCCAGTGCTCTGTTTGTGCATTAAACTCAAACCCAGTCTCCTTTGTTCATGCAGTCTGCGCCTCCCTGACTGGCTCCTCCCACCTGTTTGCGAGGCTTTTGGAAACAGGTTTCGCTCTTGTGGACACGCACCGGCCTCTAGCAGCTCACCGTCTTTGAAAAAGCAGTCATGAACCTCAGGGTTCTAGGGGACCGGGACCTGTGGATCCTACAGGTAAGGTCATCCTCCTGGATGCCGCCACAGTCCAGGGCTCGTACCTGCAGGAACTTATTCATCTGCCCAACCGAGATCCACCTGCGTTTCTGCTCCCACCCCAGTCCTGCTCCTCGGAATCTCCCAAGGTCTCTCACCCGTCACCAACATTCAGGGACGGGGACAGCAATCCCCACCCCAACAAACAGCAGCTGAAACAGCAAACAAAGGAACTTCCGACTCAAGATGGCAGCGGGGCCTAGGAGCACATGCGCAGAAAAAACCCAGAAGGGGTCCCTCGGTCTTATGCGGGTCACGTTACTGGAGGGCGGGACTTCATTTCCCACAAGGCTCTGCGCCAATATTTTAGCCTTCGACGTCATAAACTTCCTCCATTCGCCAGGAAGCAGTCTTCCTGTCTGTGGACTATGGCGGCGTGGGTAAGTGCCGGTTGGTACCCTTGTGGTTGCGATATGTAGTTTGCTTCTTTATTACATCCCGGTTTGACATCTTTACACAGTGTGGGACGAATGTGGGGCTTTGATCATAGGCGAATTATTTGAAATGATTAGCTTTTATTTTTATTTGGCTGAAAGTATTGCAGTTATAGGACCCCGTACTATATTTTACAAATGTATTCTTTTCTTGAAAGAACCACTTATTTAACTTAACTTTATTTGTTATCATTATCATTACTACTTACTACAGGGCACACGTGCTGACCAGAAAGAGAGGGAAAGTGAGAAAGCAAGCCGCCAGGATCAGGACTTAAACTGGTTGGCCATGTGGGAGTGTCCAGCCCTTAGCTACCACACCGCGTGCTGGCCCCTAGATATAGCAACACTCTTGATGACTAGGACAGAAGAGGTAACCAATGGGTATAAATACAGTAATAGTTATAGGTATGGTTATAAACTGAAGTATTCAGACGTATTATGCAATCTACCAAATTTCCCTTTGGGGGAATAAATTCTGCTCCCCAAATATTTCTGTAGATACAGGGACATCTTCAGGACATCTTAGTGTGACTGTATTTGGACAGGTGGTCTTTGAAGCAGTAGTTAAAAAGAGGTCATTGGGGGAACCAGCAGTTAGCGTAATGGCTATGTCGCTGGACTCCCACGTATTTGACCGCGGTTCACGTCCTGGACCGGTGGCTTAAAACTCACGCCGGGCGCATGTGTGTGCATGCCCAAGATCCCGAGAGGAGAAGGGATTGTGGCGTGACCATCCCCCCTGGGGGGGTGATCTCTCGCTTTCTGTCTCTATGTCTCTCTCTCTGTGTGTCTGGCGAGCCCCGCCCCCCACAGGAAAAAACTCCCAAAAAAAAAAAAAAAAAAAAAAAGGTCATTGGGTGGTCTTTGAAGCGGTAGTAAAAAAGACGTAATTAGGGTGGGCTCTAATCCAGTATGACTAATCTCCTTATAAGAGGAGGCAACTAGGGAACCAGCAGTTAGCGTAATGGCTATGTCGCTGGACTCCCACGTAGTCGACCGCGGTCCGAGTCCCGGACCGGTGGCTTAAAACTCACGCCGGGCGCGTGTGCGTGCATGCCCAAGATCCCGAGAGGAGAATGGAGGAGAAGGGATTGCGGAGTGACCATCCCCCCTGGGGGGTGATTTCTCGCTTTCTGTCTCTATGTCTCTCTCTGTCTGTCTGGCGAGCGCAGGCGCCCTATAGTGAAAAAAAAAAAAAAAAAACCTCTTAAAAAAAAAAAAAAAGAGGAGGCAACTAGGACCCTTCACATGACACAGGGAAGGGCATGTGAAGATGCAGGAAGAAGGCTAGCACAATAAGCCAAGCAGGTGGGTCTCAGAAGAAACCAGCTCTGCAGACTTTTTTCGGGAGAGGTTTTTTTCGCTATAGGGCACGTTCGCTCAGCAGACAGAGACATAGAGACAAAAAGCGAGAAATCACTCCCCACGGGGGATGGTCATGCTGCAGTCCCTTCTCCCCCATTCTCCTCTCGGGATCTTGGGCATGCACGCATATGCACGCGAGTTTTAAGCCACAGGGTCCAGGAGGGGAACCGTGGTCGACTGCGTGGGAGTCCAGTGACATAGCCATTAAGCTAACTGCTGGTTCCCCAGACTCTTTAATTTCAGATGCTCAGCCTTTAAAACTGTGGGAAAATACGTTTGTCTTTTTGCACTACCTAGTTTCTGATAATTTCGTTATGGTAGCCCTAGGTGCTATTTGGAGGTTGTAAACTATTACAATTTCATTTTGAAAGTGAAGGGTGGAACACTTTGAGGTTCAGAAGTCACAGCAGAGTAATATTTGTGGAGCATAGAAAATGATTTATTTAGCAAGATAGAGGTCAAAGTTGCATGTATTCTGAAAGTCACTGAGACTGGTTGTAATTGTACTGGCTGTGGGTCCAGTCCAAGACCACAGTTGTCCTGCCACTCAGGTTGCAACTGCTGGTGGAATGAAAGATAATTTTATTTAGGAAACTGGTCATTTGGGAAGATGGTAAACTAATGTTCAAATACCAACTCTGAAATCACAGACTGTGATAGGGGATCTCAGTGGAAAAGAAGATAAGGAAAGGTGTGAGAGGTGGTGCTACATGTCCATTGTGCAGCCACAAAGGGTCTTGTTGACCCCAGAGTTCCTATGCACAGGGTCACTTCAGCTTACAGGCCAGAATCTTTTTTTTTTTTTTTTTTTTTTGCCGTGGGGGCGGCTCGCCAGACAGAGAGAGATAGAGAGACAGAAAGCGAGAAATCACCCCCCGAAGGGGGAAGGCCACGCTGCAATCCCTTCTCCTCCATTCTCCTCTCAGGATCTTGGGCACACACGCACACACACCCGGTGTGAGTTTTAAGCCACCAGGGCCGGGACACGAGCTGCGGTTGACTACATGGGATTTCAGCAACATAGCCATCATGCTAACTGCTGGTCCCTTCCTTTTTGTTTTGTTAGACATATCTGTTCCCTGGCTGTGGTTTCAAGGCCCAGCTCCTGTGAAAATTCAGCAATGCTAAAATTAAATTTTTTGCTACAAGTTGAACAGTGAAACAAGAGCAGTTAAGTAAAGAGAAACTACTCATTTTTAAGAGCAAGTCTGTTTAGGGGCCAGCAGGTGGCATAGCGATTAAGGTGCCCATCTCCCAGGTGGCCAATTCCATTTCTAATCTTGGACTGGGCTACTTTAAACTCATGCATGTGCATACCCAAGATCTCCAGAGTAGAGTGGAGGAGAAGGGATTACAGTATGGCCAATCCCCTTACAGGATGATTTCTCACTTTCTCTCTGTTGAGTGCATGCAGGCTATAGCAAAAACCTCTCTCAAGAAAAAAAAGCAAGTCTTTTCCTTCTATTTTTACTTAAGAATTATCTATTTAATTTTGTTTTTATTTACTTTTTAGTTTGACAAGAGAGAGAGAGAGAGAGAGAGCGAGAGAGAGAGAGAGAAAGGGGAAGTGAGAAAGAAAGCCACCAGGTTGGGGACGCAAAGTACAGTAGCCATGTGAGAGTCTAGCATCTTTAGCACTACACCACCTGCTGGGCCCTCTTTTTTTTTTTTTTTTTTTTTTTGGTTGTTTTGTATGTTGTAGGGCCTGTACATTCACTGGAGAGAGACAGAGTGACAGAAAGTGAGAAATCATCCTTCAGCACAATAGCCGTGCTGCAAGTCCTTCAACATTCTCCTCTTGGAATTTTGAGCATACATGAACATGTGCCTGGCGTTCTCACACCACTGGGTACAGGACTCAGTCATGCCACTGGGTACAGGACTCAAATAGTGCAATCAGCCACATGGGATTCAGCCACCTTAATCTCCACGCCATCAGCTGGCCCAAGAGCCAATCTCTTTAAGTCTTAAGTAGCATGTATGAGGAATAGTCCAAGGTATAAGAAAAATTGTATATCTTTTAATAAAGTGTGTATTAAAATTAGTGTGGATTAGAACTGGGCAGTAGAAATGAAGAGTATTATGTTTGGAATTGGAGTCAACACATTGGAGGTTTTAGAATGGTGTAGGAACTGGATATGAGTAGTAGGTTTCAGGAAAAGAGAAAAGACATTGTAATGACATAGTGGTTTTTTTTTCTGTTTATTAATATTAGTGGTGGCATTCCAGGAAAACTTAGGTGTAGTGTGCAACATTTAAAGAATTGGAACACAGAAGACAGGCAGAATATAACTAAAATTATTGCCATATCTTTATCTATGTATATAAACTTATCATATTGTTAATCTTCTTTTTAAAGATTTATTTTATTTGTTATTATTTAATTAGACCATAGAGAGAAAGGGAAAGTGAGAAAGTAAGCTGCCAGGTCCGGAACTCAAACTGTGGTGGGCTATGTGGGTGTCCAATACCTTAACCACGGAACCATCTACCGGCCCCCATATTTTTTCTAAACCTCCATTTTGTCAACCTGGTGAACACCATATAATCAACACAGTTATTAGGAGGACTAAATAAGTGAATGTGTGTTATCTATAAGCACATTGTCACGTGTAATGCAGATGGACTATTTTTTTTTCCCCTGGGTCTCACTTACAAATGGGTAAATCCATGCTACTTTTTAAATGATCCATTATCATCCTTTGTGTATGAGATAGATAGATTTAGTAGATTTAGTTATTGATATTTTAGGTGAAAATTTAACTTTGTAAAAATTTCTTTTACATCTACACATATGTGTATGTATAACTGAAGTGCATGGATATTACAGTTAGTGAAGGTGAGTAAACAAGATTTCAACAAATTTCAGCTACCGCTTTAATAAATATCAAGTAGAGTCACTAGATTTTTTTCTAACACTCAGTCATTTGATATTTTCTTATCACCACTGACCTAGTGTCAGTATGTAACAGTAGTGTTATAACCTAGGTACTCTTGCTACCTACTGGTACAGAGGTTTTCAGGGCTAGATTGGCAGGGTAATAAACAATTGATTCTTGAAAGTAGAATACATTTTTGAAGTGAATAATCTCATCAGGAAACATTCTTCCTTGATTAATATTTAATTCCATGGAAGAAAGATTTCAAAGTCAGGGTTGAATGAGGGCAGAAAGGGAGTGATATTCCAAATAGTGTGGTAAATGCTGGAGAACCATGGTTAACAAATGGAGGGATGATAAAACCTGAGAAACTCCTCATTATTCACGTAGAAGTAAAAAAAAAAAAAAATGCACCAATGGAATGAGTCAGGGATCTCTGTTTTGGAACCCCAGGAATAACTCTAGTCACCATGGACTAATTAACTTATAGAACTCAATACTTTTCATGTTCTAATCCATTTTTCTGTTTCTTGGGTGGAAGCTCATAGTCAAGGGAAACTCTGAGGCTTCATGATAAATGGGTCTGGACATTGTGCACAAGAGTTGCTTCCTTCTCTATCCAGTTTTTCCTGCTTAGTTCTTGGACTATTTATGAGTGAGAACCCAGAAAAAGACAGTGAGAAACTAAGTTATTGGCAGTGGATCCACTGGTGAGTATAGAATGCCTTTTTCTATACAAACTGCTCTCATGTCCCCAGATGGTCCAGTTTCCCCTATTTCTATGGATTTCCTAAGGGGTATCATGAATATTCAGGGATAAGGGTTTTTAGCCTTCATTAAGGTTGCATATTTTCAGAAGATAAGTGTTATTTTTTCTCTCATTGAGCTCATGGTCTCATTGGAAAATAAAATAATTGACTCATCATCCATGCATTTAACTGCAGTTGGTTTAAGTGTGGCGAAAGCAGGTTATAGAAATGAGTGAGGAGTAGAACTTCGTACTGCAATTGGGAGGCAGATGTTTTAGCAGGTGGCTCAATCAGTCCAGTGTTACAAGTCCTGGAATGAGGTCTGTGCAGTACTGAGGGACAATAAGAATGGTTTGGACAGGAAAAAGATGAAGAATCATTTACTTTTTTTCTTCTAACTTAAACTTTTGAAAAATTAATAAAATACATTTGAACTTTTAAAACATCTATAAAGATTTTTTTCTTTCTACCTTTTAGTAACTAATCATTTATTCACATTTAATACTAGGGAATAATGTATAGGAAGTAGTGTTAAATTTCTTATGGCTGTCCAATTAGGTGCAAAGTAGGAAAATGAATATAATAGGTAGAATAAAATTGCAGTCTTGGGAAAAGCTGGATAGAGTCTTATGTTTTACTTGAACAGAGGATAAGATACAAGGCATCAGTAATGGAGCTTGCAGGTGGTGTGGTAATTTAGGCACTGGGCAACCACATGTCTGACTGTGGTTCTAGTCCTTTACCCAGTGGCTTGGAAATCAAACCAGGCATATGTGTTTTGTGCCCAAAATAACCAGAGGAGACTGGAGGAGAAGGGATTATGGCATGGCCATTCCCACTGGGAGGTGATTTCTCACACACTCTGTCTCGCTGGTGAGCACACGCATTTTATAGTAATAAAATCTCCCCCCTTCAAAAAAAGAAAAAAAGGCAGGCAATAATAAGTAGTGTTTGGCATTCCCAGTGAAATTCAGAATACTAATAGTTTTTCATACATTCTCGTTAGGTAGGAAGAACTTTATACAGTCATTGGTTATTTCAACACTCCAAAATATTAAACCATCTCATGGATGAGGAATCTGAGGCTCACATAGGGATTTAAAGAAATTTAAAGAAAGTCACGACTTAAAAGTGGCATCTTATTACAGTTTTCCTTGTGGTAAGTTTGTAAAGTACTTAAAATTCAAGAGGAAGATAGTTTTAGTTATGAAATTTAAAGCGCAAACTTTATAATGAACCATCTGGAATTCATAATAGACACTTTATTGATAATTTTCCAAGTCGTATTACACCATACCTCTTTTTTTTTTTAAAGATTTATTTTAAGTTTATTCATTTACTTATTTATTTTAATTTGACTAGAGAGGGACACAGAGAGAGAGAAAGTGAGAAAGCAAGCCACCCATTCCAGGACTTGAACCACCGTCTGGCATGTGGGAATCCAGCACTCTTAACCACCACACCATCTGCTTGCCCCAATAGCATTATTTAAAAAAAAAATGGCACTTAGAATGAATAAACTGGATCCCAAAACACAGTTCGATCTGTGAACTCAGTTTCTCTTGCTGGCTCAGCATTGTTGTCTCAACGCTTTCACTCTGGACATTGGTAAGATGGCTCTATCTAAATTAGAATGTTCATGATGTTCTAGGAATCAGTGACCTTTGAAGATGTCACCATTGACTTCACTCCGAAAGAATGGACCCTACTGGACACATCGGGGAGAAAACTATACAAAGATGTGATGCTGGAAAATATTAGTCATCTGGTATCTGTTGGTAAGTCTGTTAGTAGGTTTTTTTTTTAATAATTATTTATTTAACCTTGTCTATTCATTCATTTATTTTTATTTGACCAGAGAGAGAGAGAGGGAGAGAGAGAGAGAAAGTGAGAACGCAAGCCGCCAGGTATGGGACTTGAACCATACTCAGGCATATGGGAGTCCAGCATCCTTAACTACCATGCCACCTGCCAGCCCCCCATAAATAATTCTTAAAAAAAAAAAATAAAGTCAAACCACAAACAGTCCCTTTCTGGAGGACTTATGATCCATGTCCCTTACACGTCTAATAATAATAATAATAAAAATATATATAAAAAAAGAAAGGTCCAGGACTGGAACCATGGTCAGCCATGTGGGCATTTCCAGCACCTTAACCACCATGCCCTCTGCTGGCCCTGTGTAGTTCTTTATGTAGGTGTGCCTGTATCTATTCACTACATTAATCATCAGGGATGTGGAAGAGCTTCCTCATATCTTGCTCCAATCTTTTTCTTGATTCTTCCCTAGACCCAATAACCATATTACAGAAATTCTTTGATGACATATTATTTACATCTAGTTTGTCATGGCATTAGAATGTGGTCTTGACCATAATTTGGTATCTTTATTTCTCTTTTTTGTTTATTTAGTATTTTTCTATGAGTGAGGGAGAAAGAGAGAGAAAAAATAGGAGAGATGAAGACTCCTAACAGAGCATTTGTTCTGTAGTCTACCCCAAGTTTCAGCCAGTTGAGATTATGGATACACATGTGCACATCTGAAATACTCTGGGCGGCCTTGGGACTTGAACTGAAGACTTCTCCCATGTGGGTCCTGTTGTATTATTGGTGCACCACTCCTATACTTTCATGTGTTTCTTGTCACGAAATCTCTAAAACTCAGGCCAGAACTGGGAATTCAGTAAATATCCTTGAAATCATAAATAAATAAGATAAATTTATAAATATGATCATTCTTGGGATTTGGTTATAAGACCCCCCCCTCACATGCTAATATTCAAAGGTTTTGTAGTTCCTTATATAAAATGGTATATTATTTGCATATAATCCTCATACATTCTCCAGTATATCTTAGATAATCTCTAGATCAAAGGTAATAGTTAATACAATGTAACTAACTAACATATTAAGTTTTTTATTGTTACAGGATTACTTTTACTTTTTTTTTTCTTTTCATTTTTTGGAGAGGTTTTTGCTATAGGGCGTGTGCACTCGCCAGACAGACAGACAGACAGACAGAAAGCAGGAAATCACCCCCCAGGGGGGATGGCCATGCTGCAATCCCTTCTCCTCCATTCTCCTCTTGGGATCTTGGGCACGCACGCACACACGCCCGGTGAGTTTAAGCCACTGGGTCCAGGACTTGAACTGCAGTCGACTATGTGGGAGTCCAGCAACATAGCCATTACGCTAACTGCTGGTCCCAAGGATTACTTTTACTTTTTAAAAGTTTCAATGTGTGGTTCCTTAAATCTACTGCTATGGAACCCATGGATATTGAAGGCCAAATGTAATTAATTATTCTGCTCTAGGCAATATGTTGAGGCTTGAGATCAATGTGAAAATAGCAGAGTTTTGATTATTCCTATAGAGTTTTTGTTTCTTGGATTGTACTTGAGTAAAATAGTCATCCCACTGCAGAAGCATTTGATTTCTCTGTTTTTGAACAGACTTAAAATTCTGTATCCTGACTTCGAAGTTGGCATCAGTGTCCTCAGGTCCTCACTATTTTGAGCACATAATTGGGATTTCTCCCAATTATGGGAGAAATTATTTAGTGAAGGCCCTTCAATGCTTTCTGTGTTAAATATGTTACTTGTAATGGCGTCCAAGGTTGTCCATATTCTTCCTCCATGGGCTTGCATGGACTTGATGATAATATACATTTATTATCATAAAATTCAAAACTCTCTGCCTGTGTCCCATGAACAGGGTATCAGTTCTGCAAATCAGATGTGATTTTCCATTTAGCAAAAGATGAAATGGAGTGGACAGTGGAAGGAAGAGGATTTTCTCAAGGCCAAAGTCCAGGTGAGCTGCAGGGACTTACACTGCCATATAGGCAGATGCTTGGTTTATTCTCTTGGTATTATCAGCTGCAGATTTTGTTACATAAGATGTTTTCTAAAATATAGGAGAGGACTTTGGGCCAAAATATTTTAGATACTCTTATTATTTCTTTCAAACGTTATTTATAATATATGTGTCCTCCTGGCATAATTTCTCACTTTAGGAAAATAATAATTGATCTTTTGAGTTGTCACAAAAGTCATGATGCATATTTTTCACAGAGAAACAGAAAAATATGTCATGACTTTTCTGATGACCCAATATTGATTGGATTTTCATTTAGGCATGAGGACTTTTGTTCTGAAATCCCTTTTAAATACTTCCCCTTCTTAACTGACCTAACACATGTGTGTTTTATTTTTTTTTAAGTTTCAATCCTGAAAATTTTTCCTATTTATTCTATAATGTATTTCTTTTTTTTTCTTCTTTTTTTCTTTTCTTTTTTTTTGGAGAGGTTTTTGCTATATGGTGCGTGCGCTCGCCAGACAGACAGAGAGAGACAGAGAGATAGAAAGCGAGAAATCACCCCCCAGAGGGGATGGCCACGCCGCAATCCCTTCTCCTCCATTCTCCTCTTGGGATCTTGGGCATGCACGCACACGCACCCGGCGTGAGTTTAAGCCACTGGGTCCGGGACTTGAACCGCGGTTGACTATGTGGGAGTCCAGCAACATAGCCATTACGCTAACTGCTGGTCCCTATAATGTATTTCTTTAACCTTTAGTATTCATTCACTTGTCACATTTGTTCCATCTAACTGCCGTGGTTTTTTTTTTTTTATTTAAGATATTTTTATTTTAATTTACATGTAATCACATATATCTTTATAGTGTACAACATTGCTTTTTCCAGCGCATATACACGCTTATCAGTCAAGACAAAGATATTCCTATATACATTATCATCAGCAAATAGCTTTTTATTTTCTTGTCAATGAAGCATAATTTTTTAAAAAAATTCTTCCCCTGCTCCACTTCTCTGCCATTGTTCACTCCTGTATTATCTCTGTCCTTGCTATCTCTAGTACCCATCGTTCCCCTCCCTGCCACCATATCTTCAAAACTTCAGTTTTTACTATAGAATGCAGACAATTGATATATATCGTGAAGTCTCTCTTTCATAGACTGGCTTGCTTCACTGAGCATTAAATCTTCTGTATTTGTCTGCTTTGTATCAGATGTCAGAGTCTCATTGTTTTTTATGGCTGAGTTGTATTCCATAGAGTACATATGCCACATTTTTTCAGTCCTCTCACATAGTTTTGGACATTTGGGTTGATTCCATGTTCTTGTGATTGTAAATAATGCTCAATAAATATGGATGTGCAAGTGTTTTTCCAGCTGAGGGTTATTCTATCATTTGGGTAAATACCTAAGAGTAGAATTACTGGGTCATATGGTAGTTCTATTTGTAGGTTTCTGAGGAATCTCCATATCCTTTTCCAAAGTTGTACTAATTTGCATTCCCACCAACAATATAGGAGAGTTCCCTTTCACCACAGACTCGCCAGTACTTAGCATTATTTATCTTTTAATTGTATTCATTCTGACTGAGTGAAGTGGTATCTCATTGTGGTTTTGATTTGTATCTTTCTTACCATAAGAGATGTTGAGTATGGTTTCATATGCTTTTGTACCATTTGTATATCTTCAGAGAATTGTCTGTTTAGCTCATTTTCCCATCTTTTAATTAGATGGTTTTTGTGGGTAAGATGCTTGAGTTCCCTGTATATTCTGGTTACTAGTCCCTATCTGAGGTATAGTTTCCAAAAATGTTCTCCCATGCTGATAGTTGTCTTCTTTAATTATTGTTTCTTTGGCTGTGCAGCACCTTCTCAGCCTAATAAAATCCCATTTGTCTATTTTTGGGATTGTTGCCTGTGCTTTGGAGGTCTTCTTTAAGAAGTCTTTTGCTATTCCAAGGTCTCCAAGAGTTCTTCCTCTGTTTCCCACCATTATTTTTATGGATTGAGTTTTTATGTTTAGATCTTCAATCCATTTTGAGTTAATTTTTGTGAGTGGTGAGAGATAAGGATCCAGTTTCTTTTTCTTTTTTTTTCTTTTTTAGGAGTTTTTAAAATGTGTCCTAAAGTCATTGAAGCAAAAATCAATATAAAACATTCTGCTTTCTTTTACAATTCCCCAATGCAAACAAACAAACAAAACCTATTTATTTGTAGGAAAAAAATGGTTTTGTACATGGGATAAAACAATATAAATTCAAAACGTAGAGATAAGGGTTAGTTCTTATCTCTTTAAAATGTTTATATGAATATCCAGTCAAAGCTAACAAGAGTATCTCTCTTGAAATGTTATTTCTGTGGCTTTCCAAGTACACCACAGGACTGCACACTGTCTTGGAATGTTTCCAGAAGGCTCTCTCAGTGATCAGGTAACAGAGTAAAAACCTCAGGGTCCTTTCTTTCAAATGGAAGAGGGAAGACGGACAGAGAAACTATTCAAACTTCATCTTCTTTCCTTGTGGCTTATGGTCTCCTCCTCCTCTGCCTCCTCAGAAACCATCTTGTCCTCCAAAGCCTCCTCAGCCTCTGCCACCTAATCCATTTCTGCCACTCAATCCACTTCTACCTCTGCCTTCACCTTGGCCTCCAAAGCCTCCTTTGCCACCAAATCCACCTCTCTCCTCCACCTTGGCCTCCAAAGCCTCCTTTGCCTTCACCATGACCCCTGAAGCCACGTTCACCCTTAGGCTTGGCCCAGTCCATAGTAACTTTGTTTCCATCAATTTCACCATCTTCCATGGCCTCCTTGGCAGCTTTGGCATCTTCCTTACTATTGAAGTCTACAAAACCAAACCCTTTGGAGGATCCTGTTTCCTGCTCAGTGACTATCTTTGCACGAATAGAGCCATCAAGAGACTCCTTTAATGTCTCTTCGGTGGTATTCTCAGACAGACCTTTGACAAACACTTGGAGGGCTGACTTCTTGTGTTAGATGATCCCCTGGGTCCTTGCAGCTTCAGCCTGATTGCTCTGCCTTTAATTTCCCTCTTATTACAGGAGTTTAAAGCTTCTTTACCATCTTTAAATGAAGCAAATTCTATAAACGCATACCTTGTAGATTTGCCATTTTGGCTCTGAGGCACTTTGATAAAAGTTGCCTTCTCAAATACTTTCTGAAGTGTTTCTTCGGTTGCATTGTAGGAGAGATTGCTCAGAACCAGAGTTTTTGATTCACCACTTACTCAAAGTGCCATTTTACTCCAAGTGCTATTCTTCCCACCTCTGCAGTCTTGATTTTGACCTTTCTCTCCAGTGTAGTATAGAGAAATGGACTGCCCATCAATCTCTGTTCCCTGCTTTTCTTCTAAGGTTTTCTCTACATCACCTTCTGTCTTAATTTCAATATAAGTAATTCCTTTACTTTTTTCATCTCTGCTGATTATTCTGATCTCCATGTCATCTTCAAATACTGAGTGACTTTGTAGGGGAGATTTTTGGCCAAAAGTGTTCTTATATCTTCCTTTTTGTCTTTTCCTTTTGGTTTCTCTAGTCTAATTTCATTGCCAAAGACATTTATTTATTTATTTATTTGCCAAAGACTTTTAAACTGGTGAGTTCCAAAGCTTTTTCTAGATCTTCAGCAGATTCAGTCAGCATAGCCAAACTTCCTAGATGTACTGATTCTGACTTCCACAACAGCAAGATCATTTTTAGCAAAAACATTACTAATAGCAGTTTTTAATTTAGGAGTAGATTTGTTATTGTTCAGGTTTCCAACAAACAGATGAAAGGGTGTAGTTGGTTCTGTGGCTTCCACTTTCTGTTTCTTGGCCTCAGGAGCTGCTTTCTGTTTGGTTATTTCCTTCTTTCGCTTTCTAGGAACATCTTTGCTAGGGTTTTCTTCCTTCTAATTTTCCTCATCCTTATAGTCTTTATTAGCACCATCCTTCCTCCTTGTCTTCCTCCTCATTATCCTCATCATCATCCTTTTCATCTTCATCTTCAGCCGTGGTCTTGGCTTTCACAGGCACAGCTTTTGCAGTTTTCTTTCCTTTGGCTGGTGTGGCCTCCATAGC
Organism: Tupaia belangeri chinensis; assembly: GCF_000334495.1. Taxonomy (NCBI): domain Eukaryota; kingdom Metazoa; phylum Chordata; class Mammalia; order Scandentia; family Tupaiidae; genus Tupaia; species Tupaia belangeri. The sequence continues at coordinate 149,648 of NW_006159862.1, read as the reverse complement.
TTCTTCAGACTCATCTTCCTCATCTTCATCTTTGTCCTCATCCTCCTCCTTTGAGGCCAGGGCTGCAGCTGCTGCTTTGATCAGCACTCTCGAATTCATTCTCATCTTCATCCTCATCATAATCAACTTCCTCACTGCTATCTTCCTCCTCATTGCTGTCTTCCTTTTTGGGATTCTTGCCATTCTTTGCCCCCTTTGCTGGGGTGGGAGCTCTTTTCTTACTAGTAGTTGCTACCAATGCTTTGCCCAGTGTGGCTCCCTTCTTGCCAGGTGTTGTGACTGTTTTGACTACTGTAATGACTACTTCTTGTACTGTATGGCAGCTGCCTTTTTGCCTGGGCTGATTGCTGCTTTCTTGGCAGGTGTGGGAACTGCGACCCTTTTTGTTGGAGAAGCTACCACCTTTGCTGGAGTTGTGGCAGCCTTCTTACCTTTTTTCTGAGGGACGATAACCTCTTCTCCACTGCTATCATCTTCATTTTCTGACATTTCCTCATCTTCACTTCTACCTCCTTTGGAGGAAGAGCCATTTTGGGGGAGGGGTGGTCACCTTGATTTTTACCAACCTTAGTGAGGTTCACCAGGATGGTGGCTTACAATGGCAGAGTGTGTGGTGGGCCAGTGGCGCAGATGAGTCTTGAGGAATTCCAGCAACATTGATGGTGGCTGTGCGCAATGAAGATCTTGGAGTGTGTTTGCTTGGCTGCCAGCTAGATCTTGAGACTGAGGTGAAAGATTGATCCAGTTTCATTCTTATGCAGGTGAATATCCAGTTCTCCCAGCACCATTGCTGAAGAAATGAAATTTCTTTTTCCACTGGATTGTCTTCTACCTTTTGTCAAGGTTAAGTTAGATGTATGTTTTGGGGTTTATTTGGGGGTTCTCAGTTCTGCCCCATTTGTCTACCTGTCTGTGTGCTTGCCAGAGAGACAGAAAGCGAGAAATCACCCCCTAGGGGGGATGGCCACGCTGCAGTCCCCTCTTCTCCACTTTCCTCTTGAGATCTGGGGCACGCATGCACATGTCCCTGGCTTGAGTTTAAGCTGCTGGATCTGGGACTCAAACAGTGGTTGGGTACATGGGATTCCAGTGACACAGCTGTTATGCTAACTGCTGGTCCCAGTTTCTTTTTTTTTTTTAAATAGATTTTTGCTATAGGGCACATGTGGTTGCCATAGAGAGACAGAGAACCAGAAAGTGAAGAAATCCCCCCCCCCCCTGAATGCTGATGGCCACACCACAATCCCTTCTCTTCCATTCTCTTCTCAGGATCTTAGGCACATACATACAAGTGACCAACGTGAGTCTTAAGCCGTAGGGTATAGGACTCAAACAATGTTTGACTGTGGAAATACAGCAACATAACCATTACACCACCCTCTGGTCCCAGTTATTGTGTTCTAATATTATTACAGTTTTGTAATATGTTTTGAGGTCAAGAAGTGAGATGCCGTCTACTTTATTCCTCTTGCACAGTATTACTTAGGCAATAATGGGGCCTTTTATGCTTCCATACAAATTTTTTTTCCCTGTGTCTGTAAGGATTATCTCTGGTAGTTTGATTGAAATCGCATTGAATTTGTAGATTAACTTGGGTAGGATTGACACCTTGATTATATTAAGTTTTCTGATCCAGGAACATAGAATTTTTTTTTTCTTCTTTTTTTTTTGGAGAGGGTTTTGCTATAGGGCACATGTGCTTGCCAGAAAGATAGAGAGTGACACAGAGACAGAAAGCGAGAAATCACCCCCCAGGGGGGCTGGCCATGCCGCAATCCCTTCTCCTCCATTCTCCTCTCAGGATCTTGGGCACGCACGCACATACACCTGGTGTGAGTTTAAGCCACCAGGTCCAGGACTCGAACCGCGGTCGACTACGTGGGAGTCCAGCAACATAGCCATTACGCTGACTGCTGATCCCAATGGAATGTTTTTAAATACTTTTTGATATCATTTTAAATTTCTTTTTCTAGTGTTTCATACCTTTTCTAGTGGAGATCTTTGACATATTTGATAAAGTTTATGCCTAGGTAACTTACTGGTTTTGTGGCTATTGTGAGATTTCTTCTTCAGTTCTGTCTCAATTTGTCCATTGTTGGTGTATAAAAATGCTATAGATTTCTGTATGTTCTTTTTGTATCCTGCCACTTTACTGTATTCATTCATTTCTAGGAATTTTTCTGTGGAGCCTTTTGGATTTTCTATGGATAGCATCATATCATCTGAAAATAGACATAATTTCTCTTCTTTTCCTGTTTGGATGCCTTATATTTGACTTTCTTGTCTAACTACTTTGGCTAGAACTTCCAGCACTGTGTTAAAAAGGAGTAGAGAAAGTGTACAGCCTTGTCTTGTTCTGGTTTTTATTGGAAAAGATTTCAGCTTTTGTTTGCTTTTATAGCAAGATTTTTAGTATAGAGTATGTTCTCTCATCAGAGAGACAGAAAGCAAGAAATCACCCCTGGGGGGATGACCATGCTGCCATCTCTTCTCTTCTATTCTCCTCTTGGTATCTTGGGCACACATGCATACACGCCCAGTGTGAGTTTTAAGTCACTGGGTCCCGGACTTAAACCTGGGAGTCCAGCGATGTGACCATTACTCCATCTGCTGAATCCCAGATTTCAACTTTTATCCATTCAGTATGATGTTTGCTATGGGTTTGTCATAAATGGCTTATTGTGTTGAGGAATGCCCCTTCTATGCCAATTTTGTTGAAAGTTTTAATTATGAAGGAAGGTTGTATTTTTATCAAGTACTTTTTCTGCATCTATTTATATGATCATATACTTTTTATGTTTCCTTTTGTTAATGTGATGTATTACATTTATTTTGCATATGTTGAACCATCCTTATGTCCTTGGAATAAAGCCTACTTGGTCATGGTGTATAATCCTTTGAATATGTTGTTGATTATAATGTGCTAGTCTGTTAAGAATTTTTGCACGTATTCATCAGGGATATGGGCCTGTAGTTTTCTTTCTTTATTTTTTTAATGTCTTTGTCTGGTTTTGGAATTAAAATGATAGAGGCTTCATAGAATGAATTTGGGAGGGTTCCTTCCTTTTGAGTCTTTAGAAATAGCGTGAGGAGAATTGGGATTAGTTCTTTAAAAGTTTTGTAGAATTCAGAAGTAAAGCCATGGAGACCCAGGCTCTTCCTCTATGGGAGACTGTGTATTGGTGAATCAGTCTCATTACTTGTTATTGATTAATTCCGTTCTATTTCTCCCTGATTCGATATTGGTAAGTTATACACATCCAGAAATTTTGTCTTATCTAGATTTTCTTGTTTGTTGGCATGTAGTCACTCATAGTGCTCTCTGATGATATTTTGTATTTCTGTTATATTTATTGTAAAAACGCCTGTTTCGGGAACCAGCAGTTAGCGTAATGGCTATGTCGCTGGACTCCCACGTCGTCGACCGCGGTTCGTGTCCTGGACCCAGTGGCTTAAAACTCACGCCGTGTGCGTGCGTGCCCAAGATCCTGAGAGGAGAATGGAGGAGAAGGGATTGCGGCATGACCATCCCCCCTGGGGGGTGATTTCTCGCTTTCTGTCTCTGTGTCTCTCTCTGGCGAGCACACGCGCCTTGTAGTGAAAACCTCTCCAAAAAAAAAAAAAAAAATGCCTGTTTCCCAGTTTCCTTGATGATTTATGTGGTTCCTTTCTCTGTTCTTCTTGATTAATCTAGTTAATGATGTGTCAATTTTGTGTATCTTCTCAAAGAGCCAGCTTTTGGCTTTGTTTATTTTTTGTATAGTTGTTTTATTCTCTATTTCATTTATTTCTGCTCAAATCGTTTTAATTTCTTTTCTCCTGGAATTTTTTTTGGGGTCTTTTGGTGGTTTTTCCAGTTTCTTGAGTTTTGTCACTAGGTTATTTGCAACCTTTCTGCTTTTTTCTTGTGAACACTAATTGCTATGAACTTCCCTCTTGTGGCTACTTTTGCTGTGCCCCATAGGTAATAAACATGTTTGTTCATTACCATTAGTTTCTATGAATCTTTTGATATCAGTTTTAATTTCTTCTCTAGTTGTAAAGTCATTTAGAGGTGGGTTATTTAGTTTCTATGTATTTGTGAATTTTCGAGGGCTCTTTCTATAGTTGATTTCAAGTTTGATTCCATTGTGGTAGGAAAAGATGCTAGCTATAGTTTCTATACCTTTGCATTTGTAATGGCTTACCTTGTGCCCTATCATGAGGTCAGTCTTCGAAAATGTTCCATGTGGGAGTGAGAAAGATGTAATTTTCTGGTAGTTAGGTACAAAACTCTGTAGTATCTGTCAACTCCATTTCATGTATGGTATCATTTAGATCTTGTATCTCTTTGTTTATTTTTTGTCTAGATGATCTGTCCAGAGGAATCAGTGGGGTGTTGATATCCCCTACAGTTATTGTGCTGCAAACTATCTGTCCCTTGAGATCTAACAGTCTCTCTTTGATGTATTTAGTGCTCCAGTGTTGGGTACATAGATATTTACAATGTTCTATCTTCTTGGTGAACAAGTCCTTTTAGTACTATATAATGTCCTTCTTACATCTTACATTTTTCATCTCTTTTTTTTTTTTTTTTTTGAGAGATTTTGTATAGGATGTGTGTGCTTGCCAAAAAGAGAGAGACAGACAGAAATTGAGAAATCACTCCCCAGGGTGAATGCCACACTGCACTCCCTTCTCCTCCATTCTGCTCCTGGGATTTTGGGCATGCATGCACACGTGCGTGTTTTGAGTTTAAGCCACTGGGTCCAGGACTCGAACCGCGGTCAACTACATGGGAGTCCATCTGCTGGTCCCACTCTTTCATCTTAAAGTCTATTTTGTCTGATAACAGTATCACTACTCCAGCCATTTTTTGGTTTCCATTTGCATGAATATCTTTTTCCATTCCCTCACTTTCAGTATGTATATGTACTTATCAGTAATGTATGCATCTTGTAATCAGCATATAGATGGCTTCAGTTTTTTTATCCATGTAGCCAGTTTATGTCTTTACATGGGAGAATTTAATCCATTAATATTCAATATTATTATTGATATTTGTGGATTTATCCCTATCATTTTGTTAGCAATTTTCTTAGTGTGGTTTTTTGTTTGTTTGTTTGTTTGTTTTTGGTCCTATTTCTGTTTGTCTCTCTTTAGTTAGCCTGATACAACACTCTCCTCAGTACTTCCTGTAGAACTGGTCTACAGTGGGTGAATTCTTGCTGCTTTTGTTTATCTGAGAATACTTTTATTTGTTCTTCCCATTTGAAGGATAGTTTTGCTCAATATAGTATTCTTGGTTGAAATTGTTTTTCTTTTACTATTTTGAGTACATTTTTCCATTCTTTTCTTTCTTGGATTGTTTCAATTGAGAAGTCCGATGTTAGACTCATGGGATAACCTTTGTAAATAGCTTGCCATTTTTCCCTTTTTGTTTTTAGAATATTGTGTTTATCTTTAATTTTTTTTATATAAAATTCTTTCATTATTATTTTTAATTTAATTAATTAATTTTATTTGTCCAGAGACAGAGAGAGAAAGTGAAATTGAGCAATCACCCAGGTGTGAGATTCAAACTGTGGGTGTCCATGAGGGAGTCCAGCACTTTAACCCCTGCGCCACCTGCAGGCCCCTTGTCTTTAATTTTTACCAATTTGGCTATAATGAGCTAGTGGGGAGCATATTTTTGTGTTGATTGTATCTGGGGTATTTTTAATATCTTGAATTTGAATTTCTCTGTGTCTGTCTATATTTGGAAAATTTTAGATAGTACTTCATGAAAGAGGTTTTTCATGCCTTTATTAGATTCTTTACCTGGAATACCCATCATATGGACATTTGGGTGTTTCATGGTGTCTAGAATTTCCCATATGCCGTCTTCATATATATATATACATATATATATATATGTATGTATGTATGTATATATATATATATATGTGTGTGTATGTGGCATGGTCCAATCTGCTGTCAGTGCTTTCTAGGGAGATTTTAATTTCTTATATTGTATTCTTCATTTCCAGAAGTTCTGTTTGATTCTTTTGTGGGGTGTCTATTTATTTACAAAATTCTTTCATGTCCTGAAGTCATTTTCTCATTTCTTAGAACTGATTGTTTTCTCTGGCATCTCATTGAGTTTTGTCACTATGAATATTCAGAATTATTTTTCTGACATTTCGTGTCTGTCTTTGTCTCCCCACTGTTGTTAAGGGGCTACTGTGCTCACCACAGGGAGAGTTACCAACTTGTTTTCTCATGTTTCTGTAAGATCTGTGTTGTTTTCTAGTCATCTCATACAGTATTCACTTTTTTGTATTTATTAGGGTAGATTCTGTAGTATCGGTAGAGTTAGTTTCACCCTAGTCCCCAGGTGTGTTCCTATTGAAGAGATCTGTGTCCCAGGTCAGAGCAGTTATGGATAACTTTAGGTGCTTGGTTCCTCTTCAAAATGTTCAGCTCTTGGTTAGGTGGTACCAAGCTAAGGAGATATAACTTAGTGAAGAGGATCAAGTCACATACTGCACAAAGCACAGGAGTGTTGAGTACTGCCTGAGCAGTGGTCAAAATAGTGGCAAAAGTTCCAAAGTTGGTCCCAGGTCCCAAGTGCAGACTCACCCAAGGAGACCTGCCTAGATTAGACTCAAGTCACCTGTGGGTGGGCGGGGTGAGCCCAGGCTGACAGAGCAATGGGCAACAGAGTGGCAGAAGTTACAGGATTGCTTCCACGTCTAGAGTTTGGATTCACTCAAGGAGGCCTGTCTAGACCACATTTAAGTCTCCCAGTGAGCCCAGGCTGCTCTAAGTGTCAGTTTTTTGTTTGTTTGCTTGCTTTAGAGAGAGCTTTTTGCTATAGTGCTGGTGTGCTTTATCGGAGAGATGGATAGAGACAGAAAGATAGAAAATGAGAAATCACCCCCCAGAGGGGATGGCCACACCACAATCCCTTCTCCATTCGCCTCTCAGGATTTTGGGCATGCATGTACACACGCCTGTCATGAGTTTTAAGCTGCCAGGTCCAGGACTCAAACCACAGGTGACTATGGGGGAGTCTAGCAATGTAATTGTTATATCATCTAGTGGTCCCTGTTTTTTTTTTTTTTTAGAGAGATTTTTTTGCTATGGCACACATGTGCTTGCCAGAGACAGAAAGCGAAAAATCACCCCCCAGGGGGAAGACCATGCCACAATCTGTTCTACTTCAGTTCCCTCTCAGTATCTTGGGCACACATACACACACACACACACACACACACACACACACACACACACACCTAGTATGATTTTAAGCCAGTGTGTCAAGGACTCAAACTGGTTGCCTACTTGGGAGATTAGTGATGTAACCATTATGCCATCAGTTGGTCTCTTAAGTGCCTTTTTTTTTTTTTAAAAAAACAAAAAAAAAAACAAACAAACAAACGAAAACAGGACCAGCAGTTGGTGTAATGGCTATGTTGCTATACTCCCATGTCGTTGACTGCAGTTGAAGTCCTGGACCCAGTGGCTTAAACTCAGGCTGGGCCCTTGTGCATGAGTGCCCAGGATTCAGAGAGGAGAATGGAGGAGAAAGAATTGCGGAGTGGCCATTCTCCCAGGGAGTGATTTCTTGCTTTCTTTCCTATAGCCAAAACCTCTTAAAACAAAACAAAACAAAACAAAACAAAACAAAACAAAATACATATTCACAGGACCAGCAGTTAGGGTAATGGTTTCATTGCTGGACTCTCATGTGCAAATCAAGTTTCAAGTCCCAGACCAAGCAACTTAAAATTCATACTGCGCAAATGTGTGTGTGTGCCCAAAAGCTTGAGAGGAGAATGGAGAAGGGATTTCATTCCCCCAGGAGTGATTTTTCTCTTTCTGTCTTTCTCTGTCTCTACAATGAGTACATGTGTGCAATAACAACAACAACAACAGCAAAACTCTCTTAAAAAAATAGTGAGTCTAGGACCAGCCATTGGCATAATGGCTGTGTCACTGGACTCTTAAGTAGTCGACCACAGTTTGAGTCTCTGACCCTGTGGTTTAAATGCATGCTGGGCGTGTTTGCGTGCATGCCCAAGATCTCGAAGGAGAATGGAGGAGAAGGGATTATGGCATGGCCATCCCCCTTGGGGGGTGATTTCTTGCTTTCTGTCTCCTTCTGTCTTTCTAGCAAGTGCACATGCCCTGTAGTAAAAATTTTTCAGAAAAAAAAAGTTCTGTCATGACAGGTAAGATCTAGTATTTTCAGGGATAAGAGAAATGAAGATGTTCTGCTGAGAAATCACCCTATAGAGGTAAAAAGGGCAGGCCTTTGGGAAAGAATACTGAGTCTACTATGAGAGCTGAGATCTAGTGCTTTCAGGGGTAAGAGAAATGAAGATGTTCTACTGAGAAACCACCCTGGTAGAGCCCCCCTCTATCCTTCTCGCTCTTTCTCTGTTTCTCTCTGTCTTTTCATTTTTTAAATTTTTCTTTATATAAATTTTTTTTAAGGAAAAATATTTTTTTGGAGAGGTTTTTGCTATAGGGCACGTGCTCTCGCCAGAGACAGAGAGAGAGAAAGTGAGAAATCACCCACCAGGATGGATGGTCACGTCACAATCCCTTTTCCTCCATTCTCCTCTCAGGATCATGGGCACACACGCCTGGCGTGAATTTAAGCCACTGGGTCCAGCACTTGAACCATGGTCGACTACTTGGGAGTCCAGCAACATAACCATTACGCCAACTGCTGGTCCCCTAGGAAAAGTATTTTCTTGGCTCTGAAATCCTCCTTTATTTTGGTAATTATCTCCTCTCCTTTCCTCCCTTCCATTTAGAAGCAAAAACAGGCCTTTAGAAAAGAAGAATGAATCTGCCATGAGAGCTGAGAGTGTGCCATGTGGTTTTCATTTTTGTTTTTTAGTATAAATATTTTTGTTTTTCTTTTTTTTCTTTATGTGTTTTCTTATCCGTTTTCTTTTTTCCTTTTTTCTTTTTTTTGAAGAGGTTTTTGCTATAGGACGCGTGCACTCCCCAGAAACGCAGAGAGAGACAGAGACAGAAAGCAAGAAATCAACCCCTGGAGGGATAGCCACACTGCAATCCCTTCTGTTCTCTTCTCCTGCGTGAGTTTAAGCCACCGGGTCTGGGACTCAAACCGCTGTCAGCTACAATAGGAGTCCAGCGACATAACCATTACACCAACTTCTGGTTCCTATCCTTTTTCTTTGACCTCATCATATTGCTTGCTGCTCAGCCTTTAGGCATTGAGTGTCTAGACAGGTCTAACTGAAACATAGCCAAGCATTTGAATATTATTAGATCAACATTTTCCTCAATTCACACTGAATCTGCAACACAAAGGGAGAAAAACAGAGTTTACATCTCCTCCTGTGCACCTCTGATTGCTCAGCTTGAACTTCTAGAAATTAGGAAGAAATGAATAACCCATCAGGTGACTAGAAATAACCACAGAGGCACAAGAAATGAGAAACTAAGAAAATATCTCTCCACCAAGGGAAAAGAATAACTCCTCTTCATCCACAGACAGTACAATGGAACTCATGGAAATGTCTGATAAATAATTTAGAAAACCCATAGAGACAAAACTAACAGAGATGGAAGAGAAGAGAGACAATGAACTCCAAAAGAAAAGAGCCAACAAGTTCCAGAAAGTGAAGTTCTTAATGAGAACTGAAAGAGGAAATATGCACTATAGAAAGAATCAAATGGAACTGTTTGGGATGAAAGTTATAATACAGGAAGTCAAAACCTCCCCTGAAAGCATTAAAAGCAGAACATATTATACAGAAAATCGAATCTCAGATCTAGAAAACAGAGTCGCTGGGCTAGTAAAACCCACCGTGAAGACGGAGAAAATAGCACCCCTAAATGAGAAAAATATATGAATAATACTAGATACCACCAAAAATGTCCAAACATCTGGATAATTGGTATCCCAGCAGGTAAAGAAACAAATAAGGGCATTGATAATCTATTCCATGAAATCCTGAAGGAAAACTTTCCAAACCTAGAGAGGCATTCAAAACTCCAGACCCAACAAATACAAAGGATACCAAATAAGATCAACCCAAGACGATCTTCTTCAAGACACATCATAGGCAGACTGACCCAAACCACAGACAAAGACAAGATACTGAGATTGGCAAGAGAGAAACATCAAGTTACCTGAAAAGGATATCCCATCAGGCTAACAGTGGAACTCTCATTGGAAACAATCTGAGCCAGGAGAAATTTTGTGAAACAATAAAATGGAATAAATAAAAAAGGAATGGAAAGCAACGGCAGATACCAGATACAGTGTGAGAGGAGGGTGAGAAATGGCATAGGGGGAAAATATACTCAGGAAATAAGAAATGGAAAATCATTTGTAGACAATAACATGATTAAGCCACTTTACAGTGTATTCTGGATGGGAAATCACATTTTGTATGCTGTGATGATGTTCAGTGAAAGAATTTTAAATAAATTTTAAGTTAAAATTATATTTACAAATATTTAAAAAATATATTTATATATATATATACATAATGTATTTTCAAATATGCCTATTTTATTTTCAGTATCTTTGTTTTCCTAATGCTATGCTAACCAACCTTTTTTACTGTTCTTATAGGTAGGGCAATTTCACATAAACTGCAAGAAATCCTACCCACACAACAGATCAGCAGGGAGAATACACCCATAGTCATGTCAACGGTAAGTCCATGCTTGTGTACCCTGGTCATCCAAATAGATACCTGACATTTGGGTATGTTAGAGATTCAGCACAATTGCCTGAGTGTAATTAAATCACTAAGCTTTTTATAAGCCAAATGTTTTAGATTGTTTGAATTTAGTAAAAACTAACATGAGGTGGGACCAGCACTTGGCATAATGGCTATGTTGCTGGACTCCCATGTAGTTGACCATGTTTCGAGTCCTGGACCCAGTGGCTTAAACTCATGCTGAGCATGTGTGCGTGTGTGCCCAAGATCCTGAGAGGAGAATGGAGGAGAAGGGATTGCGGCGTCGCCATCCCCTCTGGGGGATGATTTCTCGCTTTCTGTTGCTCTGTCTCTTTCTGTCTTTGTGGCATGCACACACCCCCTATAGCAAATACCTCTCCAAACGAGAAGAAAAAAAATAAGTAAAACTAACATGAGGTCAAATCCATAACCTGACATCTTTAAAACAATGGGCAATTGGATAAACATTGCTCATTTGCCTACTCTTTGCAATACTGAAATTTTCAAAATTAATCTGGTAGGGACCAGCAGTTAGCGTAATGGCTATGTTGCTGGACTCCCACATAGTTGACCGCGGTTCGCGTCCTGGAACCAGTGGCTTAAAACTCATGCCAGGTGTGTGTGCGTGCGTGCCCAAGATTCCAAGAGGAGACTGGAGGAGAAGGGATTGTGGCGTGGCCATCCCCCCTGGGGGGTGATTTCTCACTTTCTCTCTTTCTCTCTCTGTCTGTCTGGCGAGTGCACGTGCCCTATAGCAAAAACCTCTCCCCCTCAAAAAAAAAAAAATTAATCTGGTAGTCCATCAGTTGGGATGCTATGTAAGAGAAGTCTTTGGCTCAGAAAAAAGTAGCATACCATGTGTATGGAAGTAATCATGATTTTATTCTAAGTTACCAATGATTAATCTTATATTCATGTGTAGGAGAACTAGTGTGTGGATCTATGTGTGCAAATCAGTAACAACATTTTATCTTCTTCATGAAAACAGAAATCTACTCAAGAAAATCCATTTAAATGGAATGATATGGCAAAAAATGTCACTGAAAGCTCCGCATTGAGTCAAAATGTGTTCACGTACAGAGCAAAGAAGTCCTTTGTCAACCATCAGTGTGGAAACTCCTTTAATAACTATTTATATCTTAATCAATGCAAGAAAAATGAAACAAGTAAATCATGTAAGTGCCATCTGTGTGGGAATGCATTCAGGCAATCAGTTAATCTTAGACTACATGAGAGAGTACGCACTAGGAATAAGTCATATGAATGTCATATATGTGGGAAAACTTTCATATTGCCTCATTCCCTTAGAGCACATGAGAGAATGCACACTGGTGAGAGGCCTTATGAATGTCATCTATGTGGGAAAGCCTTCACTCGCTCTTCTTCTCTAAGAAATCATGAGAGAACACACATTGGAGATAGGCCATATGAATGTCATCTATGTGGTAAAGTCTTTCATCACTCTTCCTCCCTTACAAAACATGAGAGAAAACACACTGGAGAGAGGCCATATGAATGTCATCTGTGTGGGAAAGTCTTCTGTCAGTCATCTTCCCTTACGAAACATGAGAGAAAACACACTGGAGAGAGGCCATATGAATGTCACCTGTGTGGAAAAGCCTTCTATGATTCTTCTGGCCTTAGACAACATGAGAAAACGCACAGTGGAGAAAGGCCACATGAATGTCGTCTCTGTGAGAAAGCCTTCCGTTGCTCTTCTTCCCTTACGAGACATGAGAGAAAACACACTGGGGAAAGGCCATATGAATGTCATCTGTGTGGAAAAGCCTTCTATGACTCTTCGTGCCTTCGAGCACATGAGAGAATGCACACTGGAGAGAGACCATATAAATGTCATCGATGTGGGAAAGCCTTCACTTACACTTCTTCTCTAAGAAATCATGAGAGAACACACACTGGAGAGAGGCCACATGAATGTCATCTATGTGGGAAAACCTTCAGTTACTCTTCTTCGCTTAAGGTACATGAGAGAACACACACTGGAGAAAGGCCATATAAATGTTATCTATGTGGGAAGGCCTTTCTTTGTAACTCTCACCTTAAAAAACATAATCGAACTCACACTAGAGAGAAACCAATATGCTTGCCATCTGTATAAGAAGGCTTTTAGGAATTGTAATTCCCTTATACAACATGAGAAAACACTCAATAAAGAAAGGCCATATAAATGTCATCTGTGTGGGAAAGCATTTATTCAGAGCAGTAACCTTAAAAATCACAATCGAGTGGCTGGCAGGTGGTGTGGTTAAGGGCACTGGACTCTTCACATGGCCAGTTACAGTTCGAGAACCATACCTGGTGGCATGCTTTCTTTCTTTCCCTCTCTCTTGCTCTCCTGCTGTCCTTCTCTGGTCAAATTTAAATAAATAAAGTTGAATAAAATAATTATTTAAAAAATCAAGATCCAACTCACACTGGAGAGAAACCATATGCATGTCATCTGTGTGGGAAATCCTTTATTCAGAGTGGTAATATTATAAAAAAACAAATTGATCTCACTGAACAGAAACCACATATATGACATCTCTGTGGGAAAGCCTTTAGTACAGCTTCTAAATATAGACAGCATGAGAAAATGCATATTGGAAAAAAACTATACAAACGTCATCTGGGTGGGAAAGGCTTTAGCAGTTCTCCCCTTAGGCAACATGAGAAAACAGACACTGGAGAGAGACCATATGAATGTCATCTATGTGTGGAAGTCTTTATGCATACTCCCTACCTTATGAAACACGATCAAATGCACAGTGGAAAGAAATCTTATCAATGTCCTTTATGTAGCAAAGGCTCCTGCAGTTCTTTTTCCCTTAGACAACATGAGAGAGTGCACACTGAAGAGAGACCATATTGAATGTCATTTGTGTAGGAAAGACCACAAGTTAATTTAGTGAATAAGTAGGTTTAGCCAAGGCCATGTTGTAAAGATGTCTTCCCAGAGAAACAAGATGGTTTCCTGTAGCCAGTGTTTCTTCAAAAGGGTAAATTCCAGCATCCATTTTTATAAAGAGTTGAGAAGAAGACCACAGGAATATGGGGGTTGTAATAAAGAGAGTACATTGCTTAACATTTAAAAAATTTTTTTATATATTTGTTTTGATTTTCATGCCACTGGGTCCAAGACTTGAGCTTTGGTAGGCCATGTGGGAGTCCAGTGCCTTAACCAACATGCCACCTGCTGGCCCTTTGGTTAATATTTTCTTTTTTCTTCCTTTCTTTCCTTCTTTCTTTCTCTCTTTTTTTTTTTTTTTTTTGGAGAGGTTTTTGTTATAGGACATGTGTGCTCACCAGAAAGACAGAGAGACAGAAAGCTAGAAACCAACCCCCAGGGGGAATGGCCACACCGCAATCCCTTCTCCTCTCAGGACCTTGGGGATGCACACATGTGCCCAGCGTTAGTTTAAGCCACTGGGTCTGGGACTTGAACTTCGGTCAACTACATGGCAGTCCGGTGATGTAGCCATTATGCTATCTGCAGGTCCCCCTTTGGTTAAAATTTTCAACATGAGCTTAGCTGTAGAACTTTTTCACAAGTTAAGTCTCCCAGAAAACCAACAGTTTCTCAAACAGTGTAAGTTCCCTGAATGACCAGAGCTTAAAACATCTTAAGAAAGTGTTATCAGTAAATTTATAGGTTAGCCTGTGTCAGGTGCCCAGGTAAAGTTGCTTGTATATCGTTCAAGGTAACAGTGTACCTCTCAGGGCCTAGTCATTTTGAAATGTCATACAATTTTTTCCCCTGTGATCTCTCTCTTTTTTTAAAAAAATTTATTATTTATTTTATTTTACATTTAAATATATTCAGTCACATTATTTAGTTTATCATTTCAGTATAAGAACATTTCTCCCCGGTGAGTTGATAAAAATATAACAACACTCCCTCCCTGTCTCAACAATGCTGTCTTTGTATCCCTCCTACAAATGTTCTTCCCCAGGCCCCACTCCTCCACACACACACCACATCCACCTCTTGTGTTTGTACATTCTTTAGCCCATCAGTTTCAGTTATAGAGTGTGGACACTTGGTATATATTAAGTGGGGAACATACAATGTCTCTCCTTCATGGCCTGGCTTGCTTCACTTAGCAGTAAATCTTCCATATTCTCTTTTACAGTCCCATCAGAAATTCTATTTCTCCTCCGACCTGTCAGAGTTGTTACTGTAAGACTTTCTAGTTTTCCCTCAACTGGAGGGTATAAAATGGTGTTTCATAGTGTTTTGGCTACCCATTCTCATGATTATTAGTGAGGCTGAGAGCATGTTTTCATATATTTATTGATTATTCAATGTTCATTTTTTAAAAAAAGTTCTGTTTGAGATTTTTGCTTGCTTTTCTCTCGCACAATGGTTCTCCACAGTGGTTGGACTAATTTACATTTCCGCCAGCAGTATAAGAGAGTTCCCCTTTCACCACATCTGGGCCAACATTTATCATTTGTTTTTTTTTTAATCTTCGCCATTCTGACTGGGGTTAGGTGGTATCTCGTTTTGATCTGCATTTCCCTTACAATGAGGGATGTTGAGCATTTTTTCATATGCCTTCTGGCTATTCATATGTCATCTTTATTGAGTGTTCTTTTCAACTCCTCCCATCTTTTAATAGGGCTCATCATCTTTTTTCCAAACAGCTTCTTTAGTTCCTTATGTATTCTGGTTATCAATCCCTTATCTGATGCATAGTTTACAAAAATATTTTCCCATTCTGAGGGTTTTCGATTCACACTAATTACTGTGTCTTTTGCCATGCAGAAACTTCTTAGTCTGATGTAATCCCACTTGTCTATTTTGGGGATTATCGACTGTGCTTTGGGGGTCTTATGTAAGAAGTCTTTCCCCACTCCAATGTCTCCCAGAGTTTCCCCAGTGTTTTCTAGAAGCAGTTTAATAGTTTGGGGTCTTAGAGTTAGATCCTTGATCCACCTTGACTTGATTTTTGTCAAAGGTGACAGGTAGGGGTTAAGATTCATTTTTCTACAGGTGGAAATTCAGTTTTTCCAGCACCATTTGCTGAAGAGGTTTTCCTTTTCCCACTGGATCGACTGGGT
>NW_006159862.1:129475-131825 GCF_000334495.1 Tupaia belangeri chinensis | reverse complement strand
TCTATCTCCCCTTTTAGATCTAACAGTCTTTCCTTCACATATTTGGGGGCTCCTGTGTTGGGCGTATAGATATTTATGAGAGTTATATCTTCTTGATCTATTGATCCTTTTACTACAATATAGTGCCCTTCTTTGTCTCTTTGAACAGTTTTTGTTTGAAAGGCTATATTGTCAGAAATTAGTATCACTACTTCAGCTTTTTTTTGGTTCCCTATTGCCTGGTAAACCTTTTTCCAACTCTTCACTCTCAATCTATGTATGTCTTTATTGATGAGGTGGGTTTCCTGTAGGCAACAGATAGGGGGTCTCTGTTTTTTTATCCATTCGGCCAGTCTGTGTCTCTTGATTGGGGAATTTAATCCATTCACATTCAATGTTATTATCAAGGTAACTGGATCTGTCCTGACGTTTCAGGTGGCCATTGTCACAGCAGCCTTTTATTCCTTTGTTTCTGTCTGTTAGCTCTTTAGTTTTCCTGGTACAGTACTTTCTTCAGGGTTTCTTGAAGAGCTGGTCTGGTGCTGGCAAATTCTTTCAGGTCTTGCGTGTCTGAGAAGATTTTAATCTTTTTTTCCCATATGAAGGATAATCTTGCAGGATACAATAACCTTGGTTGAAATTGTTTCTCTCTTAGCACTTTCAATACATCTTCTCATTCTTTCCTTGCTTGCATTGTTTCCATTGAGAGGTCTGGAGTTAGCCTGATGGGATGACCTTTGTATGTCACTTGTCGTTTCTCTCTTGCCAGTTTTAGTATCATGTCTTTGTCTGTGGTCTTGGATAGTCTGGCTATGATGTGCCTTGGGGAAGATCTTCTGGGGTTTATTTTAACTGGGGTCCTTTGTATTTCTTGGGTCTTAATACTTGAGTGCTCTCTAGCCTCGGAAAATTTTTTTCCAGGATTTGATGGAATAGATTTTCCATGCTGTTATTGGTTTCTTCACCTTCTGGGATACCAATTATTCTGATATTAGGGTGTCTTATGGAATCTAGTATTTCTCGTATATTATCTTCGTGTTTTTTAGTTATTTTCTCTATCTTCTTCATGGTTCTTTCTAGGTCAGAGGTTTTAACTTCTACATCAGAGATTCTATCTTCAGCATGATTTAATCGACTTTTAATACTTTCAAGGGAGTTTTTGATTTCCTCTATTCCAGACTTTATCTCTAATAGCTCCATCTGGTTCTTTCTCAGAGTGTCCATTTCTTCTTTCATATCTTGGAATGACTTTCTCATCTCCTGTAGTTCGTTGTCTCTTTTCTGTTCCAATTAGAAGAATTTGTTCACCATAAATGTTCAAAATTCTTTGTCTGACACCATTAGCCCTGAAGATGGAGGGGAGTTACTCTGTACCTTTGATGGAGATATATTTCCTTGTTTATTCATACCGGAGGCTCTTCTTCTACTTCTAGCCATTTGGAAGATGTACTGATTTTTAAGTACCTGTCAGGCCAATGTTTCACTGGCTAGGAGCGTCTTTCCCTTTTGTTGGGAATTGACGTCTGCTTAAGTCTCTGTTCTGTTTTCAGTAATGTGGTCTCAAAAAAGATACTATAGTCAGGTGTCTGAAGAGCAGAATCTCCTTTTTCACAGTTGGTTCTGTAAAAAGGTGGAACCAATATAACTTTATATGACTAGAAAAGTTCAGATTCCAATTCTAGGCCTAGGTAGTCCCTCTGGCAAAATGGAAGAAGGAGGAAAGGAAATAATTTAAGAGAAAAGAGGGGAGAAGATAGGGAAATAAAGAAAAGGTGCCTTGAGATGTGCCAGGCAGCTGCCGCCAAAGGCGCAAGCTGCCTAGGGGTTTGGGTAGGTCCTAGATTGGGGGTCTGGAAGGGATGCAGTGGGCGCAGCATGCCCCCTTGCTCACCAGGTGCCTTGAGATGTGCCAGGCAGCTGCTGCCAAAGGCATAAGCTGTCTCCCCTGTGATCTCTTATTTCTTTTATCCTGCTAACTTAGAATTTTGTTCTATTTTTACTAAAATGTTTTAAGGTATAACTGCATTTTTATTTGAATTTTCTTTTTTTTATTTTAAAAGAACATAAGATCTGGAAGCAAGAATAGTACATTACTTTTCATTTCTTTTTCTTTTTAATTGCCAGAGGGTGTGTGCTCTCCAGAGAAGACAGAGAGAGGGAGAAATGATCAATTAATGGGGTGTGATTATACCACAATCCCTTCTACTTTATTTTTCCTTGTGCCCAGATTTTGGGCAGATATGCCTGGGGTGTTTCACTTCCTCCCTCCCTCCCTTCTTTCCTTCTCTCTCTCTCTCTTTCTCTAAGCAGTTTTTGCCTTAAGGCACGTGTGCTTGCTGAAGAGAGAGAGAGAAGACAGAGACAGGGAAAG
>NW_006159862.1:122230-129444 GCF_000334495.1 Tupaia belangeri chinensis | reverse complement strand
ACCACTCAGGGGGATGGCCATGCTACAATCCTTTCTCCATTCTCCTAGGATCTGGGGCATGTACACAACTGTGCCTTATTTGATTTTCAAGCCACCAGGTCTGAGACTTGAACCATGGTCGGCCATGTTGGAGGCCAGCTGTGTAAGCACTACACCATCTGCTGGTCCCTGCCTGGAGTGCTTTTCAAACCTCTGGGACTGGGATTTAGACAGCAGTCATCCATGTGAAATCTGGCTCCCTTAAACACTAGGTCTCAGGGCTAGTCTGGAATAATGTATTATATTAACAAGAAGAATTAGAAACAAGTAATTCATGATTTACTTTTATATAACCCAACCCTGAATTTGAAAGTTTTACAGCTTAAATATATATTAGTAATAAAAATTGCTGAAATCGTGGACTAAGCATAACTGAAAAATTATTGAAAGTATTTTATCATTAGCTACTGACTTTAAAATAACTTTATGCTACAAAAAATGATAGGAGAGTCCAGTCAAGTGGAAAACAAAAGAATCAAATGATTTCTCAAGATTTAAAATATCCTACATTATTAATAGATGAATTAGACAGTTCAGATAATGATGAATAATTAGTAAACTAGAAGATAGGTCAGAAGGAAATATGTAATGAATTAGCACAGTAAGACAAAAGGATAGAAAAATACAGCAGAGTGGTAAGACAATGAAGCACAATGAAATATATGATGTATTTGTAACTGGAGTCACAGAATAGGGGAGGAAATGGAATAGAAAGTGATGAAAGATAACAAGCCATGGAATCAAGCAAGCATTACAAAACCCAACAGCACAAACAAAACTCACCTTTGTACATCACAGATTGCTAAAAACCAGAGACAGAAACTGAAAAATAGCAGAAAGAAAACCCTCTGAGATAACAATAGTAAGATTGAGCCCTGATTGTCAACAGAAAAAGTAGAATCCAAAGACAGGAGTTCTTGAGTGAGCTGAAAGAATTAAAATTAGAATTCTGTAAAGAGCAAAACAATGTTTGTGAGGTTTTATTGTTGTTTTTGTTTTTAGGATATTGCCATATGGTGTATGCTCTCACGAGAGAGAGAGAGAGAGAGAGAGAGAGAGAGAGAGAGAAACAGCGAGGGAAAGTGAGAAATCACCAAGCACTGGATTCCAGCTCTAATGGTGGTCGGCTATGTGAGAATCCTGCACTGAGACCATGCCACCTGCTGACCCCCACTTCTAAATATTTATCTGTGCCTTAAGGTGTAACATTTATGTTAGGGCTAGCAGGTAGTATAGGGGTTAAGGAGCTGGACTGTCACATGACCGACCATAGTTCAAGTCCTAGACTGGACAGCTTGGAAATCGCACTGGGCACATGTATATGACCAAAATTCCAGGAAGAGAATGAAGAAGTGATTGTGGCATGGCAATTCCCCCTGTGGGGTGATATCTTACTTTTCTTTTACTGTCTCTCTCCCTTTTAGGTGAGCACATGCCACATACCTCTAAAACTTGAAAACAAAAAAGACAAGGTAACATTTATATTTGTGGTCCCAGATTCCTATATTGCTAAGCCAGTCAGCTTTGCTTATTGCCTTTTATAACCTGAATTCAGCATTCATTTGACAATGTGAGGTCCTAAATCAAATTTTAAGATACCAAGATCTCTTCTGGTTGATGTTAAAAATAAGCCAAAGGTTCCTCTTTATTTATTTATTTATTTTTGGGGGGGAGGTTTTTGCTATAGGGCGTGTGCGCTTGCCAGACAGACAGAGAGAGACAGAGAGACAGAAAGCGAGAAATCACCCCCCAGAGGGAATACTTGTAAATTAAATGGGTGAAGATTCTTGCATAGTTTATTTGTAAGATAGTTTTGAAACTATGTCATAAATTTTACAGTAAAGATGGCGTGTGGAAATTCAGGAGGTATGGCAAGATTGAAACATGATTTTTGAGGTTAGAAGGAAAGGATTGCCTTTCAAGACACTAAGATAACCACACATTTTTGAGAAATGACCATAATGAACTGGGAAACAATAGAATTCTTTTTTTAAAAAAATAATTATTTATTTTTAATTTCATTTATTCATTTACTTTTAATTTGACCAGGGAGAGACAGAGAGAGAAAGTGAGAAAGCAAGCCACCAGGTCCGGGACTCAAACCATGGTCAGCCATGTGGGAATGTCCAGTGCCTTAACCACCATGCCACCTGCTGGTCCCATGACATAATAGAATTCTTACTATGCCCCATGATGGAGTTTTCTCCTGAGGATCAGGAATGTTAACAGTAGCACCTAATCTCTGCAGGCATAATTGTGCTCAAATATACCTTTGACCTTTGAAACCATATAATATTGTCATATGTAGTTACATGGTGAGAACACAGTTATGTTCCCACTGACCCCAAATAAAGTCAGCCTTGGCTTTTCATTTCTTTTGTTAATACATTTTCATGCTTTTTAGGGTAGGTTTTTCTTTTTTCTTTTTTTTTGGAGAGGTTTTTGCTATAGGGCATGTGCGCTTGCCAGAAAGAGAGGCGGAAAGGCAGAAATCACCCCCTGGGACAGGGGGTGGCCATGCCTCAATCCCTTCTCCATTCTCTTCTCAGGATCTTAGTCACACACACACATGCGCCCAGTGTGAGTTTAAGCCACTGGATCCAGGACTTGAACTGTGGTCAACTATGTGGGAGTCCAGCAACATAGCCATACACTAACTGCTGGTCCCAGGGCAGCTTTTTCAACTAGTTCATTACTGGTTTTTATGTTGATTTTGTATCCAGTAACTTTAATTAATTTATTACTTCTAAATTCTTTGGTGGAGTCTTTCTGTAATTTATCTTAGGACTGATCTGCTTAAGATATGGGACATAGTGGGACCAGCAGTTGGTGTAATGACTATGTCGGTGCACTCCCATGTAGTAGACTGCGGTTCGAGTCTCGGACCCAGTGGCTTAAATTCACACCGGGCACGTGTGCGTGCATGCCCAAGATCCCGAGAGGAGAATGAAGGAGAAGGGATTGCAGCATGGCCAGTCTCCTGGGGGGTGATTTCTGCCTTTCTGTCTCTCTGTCTCTGTCTTTCTGTCAAGCGCATGCGCCCTATAGCAAAAACCTCTCAAAAAAGAAAAAAAAGTATGGATCATAGTTGTGGATGATTTTTTGCCCCTTCTTAGTTCAACTCAGCGGCTTGAAGATAAATTACAAATTGTTCTGTGACATAATGTGGCAGAGCTGCCTGTCTTTCTGCCTCCAACTAGTTTCCAGGGGAAGATAAAAGGATTAGGGAGACCTCAAAATGTTTACACTGGATGTTTATGAAACTATATCCATTATGTAGAGTCATGGCAGTCTGACGCTTGGAAAATAAGATGAAGTTCTTTATCATGTCATCTTCCCAAAATTAATGGAGACTGCAGGAGTCAGAGGAAATTAGGATGAAGGGAACACTGCTGTGTGGAAAGAATTGTTGAACAAAGAGGAGATACAGTGACTTGGGATGATCCATATGACAAGGCGTTCATCTACACATCTGAGTAGATGAACTGCATAATTAAACCTAGAACATGACCATCACATGGAAGTTAAACCATAGACTTTATTGCTCGATTTTTTTTTTTGAGAGGTTTTTGCTATAGGGTGCGTGCACTTGCCAGACAGACAGAGAGAGACAGAGATATAGAAAGTGAGAAATCACCCCCCGGGGGATGGCCACGCCGCAATCCCTTCTCCATTCTCCTCTCGGGATCTTGGGCACGCATGCACACGTGCCCAGCTTGAGTTTAAGCCACCGGGTCTGGGACTTGAACCGCGGTTGACTACGTGGGAGTCCAGTGACATAACCATTATGCTAACTGCTGGTCCCGATTGCTCAAATATTTTCAAGTATCAATCTAATTTCAACAAGTCAGGTCTATTTCTAGTTCACATTGAATCTAATTTCTTACAAATATCTGCATGTAATATTCGCACATAATTTCACTGTTCCACATATATTGAGTCATTAAAAAAGTCATGATGTACTTTTTTCTTTTTTCTATGCAAAAATGCTTCCTGACTTTTCCAATGACCAAATACATCATACTTAAATTAAAAAAAAAATTTGTTGAAAGTGCATGTGTTTGCCAGAAAGAGAGAGAAAGAAGCAAGGAAACATTCCTCCCACTCACCTGGGGCATGGCCATGCCACAATCTCCCCTCCATTTCTACCTCCTGTTCATATTTTTTTGTATGCACACACACATGCCCACCTAATTTCTTAAACTGCCAGGTCCTGGACTAGAACTCCATGATCAGCCATGTGGGATCCAGCTGCCTTACCCATTAACAGAATGGGCTGGCCCTATCATATTTTGAGATGAATAGTTCTGTTTTAAAATTTTGGATGATTTGCTGAATTATGTTAAAAGTTTTCTTTAGAGATTTTGTTTGTGGGCTGTTTTTCCTCAGATGTAGCTTTCTGATGTAAGAGCTATCTGAAGATTTCTTCATTTTGATTTTAGGATCAATATCTTCTTAGTGAGATGAGAGAACCTAAGCGTTGACTGTAGAATGAGTCACCACTTAATACTTCCCTTTACCCATGACACTAAGTTGTGTTTTTCTTGGTATGATGATCATCACATATACTATAAGTGTTGCCATATAAATAATAATAATTTTTATGATTAAAAAATTATTTAATTTTATTTGTTATTATGATTTTTAAAATTTGACCAGAAAGAGAAGTTGAGAAAGCAAGCCACCATATTTAGGACTAGAAATGTGGTCAGCCAAGTGGGAATCGAGTGCTTTAACTATCATGCCATCTGCTAGTCTCTCTCATGATTTTTTACTGAATCGTTTCTCCAGAATGAGTTATTTTGTATTCCTCAAAAAGCTTCACTCTCTTATTTCCTGTTTTAGCAGCTATTCCTTCACTGAGGATTTGGGTATACCAAACCTGGTGATTGAGCGAATGTTTGTTTGTAGTTTAGAGAAAGATTCTCTCAAATAGTTTGTTCATGTCTCTTTTTTTTATTTAAATTTATTTACATTCATCTACTATACATCAGTATAGAATACAAAATGAGATTTTCCACCCAGAATACACTGTATATTGGCTCAAGCACATCCACATATGTGTTATCGTCAACAAATAACTTTCCATTTCTTGTATCCTGTATATTTTGCTTGTTTTTCTATCTTTGATTCCCTATCTCTCACCCTCTGCCATCTTCCACCCTCCTCCCACACTGTCTCTGGTATCCATGGTTGCTTTCTATGCCTTTTTCACTCCACAGTTTATTGATTCACTAAAGATCTTAATTAAATATTTTCAGTAGCAAGCACAGCTGATATATACATATCCATGAACACAAGTCTGACTTTAGGCATAAACCTCAGTGAGTAGAATGAACATACTATAAAGTAGCATCTATCTGGGGCTATATAACTTACTGCAGTCATCAAATAGGTATTTTTAATGCTTTTTTTTTTTGAGAGGTTTTTGCTATAGGGTGCATGCACTCGCCAGACAGACAGAGAGAGACAGAGAGACAGAAAGCGAGAAATCACCCCCCAGGGGGGATGGCCACGTTGCAATCCCTTCTCCGTTCTCCTCTCAGGATCTTAGGCACACATGCACACGTGCCTGGCGTGAGTTTTAAGCCACTGGGTCTGGGATGTGAAACACAGTCGACTATATGGGACTACAGCAACATAGCCATTATGCTAACTGCTGTTCCCTCCCCCCCCCTTTTTTTTAATTTAAAGAAAAACTGTTTTCGTGTTTTTTTTCCTGAAACATTTTTTAAAATTAATTTACATTCATTCTCTAAGCATTGCCACAGCATAAAAAATGTGATTTCCCACCCAAAATATACTGCATAGTGGCTTAATTATGCATGTTATATATATTTATTTTCCTCTATTTCTGACCCTCTGCCCTTTCCCAGCCTCTTCTCACACTATGTCTGGTGTCTACAGTTGTCTTCCATTCCTCTCCCCCTCATTTTATTGATCACATAATTTCTTAAATCTAACTACTTTCAATAGCAAGGTCAGCTGGTAATTTCAAGAAAAGCAGTTTTAAGTTTAATCAAAGAAATGCTAAGGAAATTTGCTTAAAACTTAAAGCCAGGAAACAGGTTAAGATTCTGTTAAAATAGTAGGTACATGAACTGATTGACAGCTCAAGGCAGGGACCAGCAGTTAGTGTAATGGCTATGTCGCGGGACTCCCACATAGTTGACTGCGGGTCAAGTCCTGGATCCGGTGGCTTAAACTCACGCCGGGCGCGTGTCTGTGTGTGCCCTAGATCCCGAAAGGAGAATGGAGGAGAAGGGATTGTGGCGTGGCCATCCCCTCTGGGGGGTGATTTCTCACTTTCTATCTCTCTGTCTCTCTGTCTGTCTGGTGCGCGCACGTGCCCTATAGCAAAAACCTCTCCCCCCCCCAAAAAAAAAAGACAGCTCAAGGCAGTACAAAAATCTTTAAAACCAGAAAACAAAGTGAGGATAAAATCAGCAATATTTCAGTCAAAAGTCATAAAGTACTATTTGACCAGTTCGGTCTCATGTACTTTATCTTCTGTTGTGGTTCAATCTTCCTGATTGAATTCTGTGATATAATATTTTAACTCCAGATTTGTCCCTATGATTAAGTTGGCCATTTTTATTGTTTTTTTTTTAATTCTTATTTCTGTGTGTCTGAATTTAGTTTTCATGATATAGCACTCTTTTGAGAACTTCTTGGAGATCTCATCTGATGCTGGTAAATTCTTTCAGATTTTGTTTATTTGGAACTGATGGCTTGCTTTCTCACTTTCCCTCTCTCTCTCTCACTTTGTCCCTCTCTGGTCAATTTTTTTATTAAAGTAACAAATAAGTAAAGTTAAATAAAATAATTTTTTAAAAAAATCTAACACTATTGGCTCTAAACATTTGGAAGTTATGCATACTGCTTTTGCTCCCATATAATTTCTTGAACTTTCTGGCAGAGCAGCATACTTTTAAATGGTTGATTTGAGAGATTTTTTTTTTTTTTTTGCAGGTATAGGGGAAATCTCGGAGAAGATCTTTTGGGTCGATTCTTTTTGGGGTCTTTTGTATTTTTGGGACTGGATCTTTGAGTGCCTCTCTAGACTTGGAAAGTTTTCTTGCAGGATTCCATGGAATAGAGTATCAATGCCCTTGTGAGTCTCTTTGCCTTCTGGAATGCCAATTATCCGGATGTTTGGACATTTGATGGTATCT